>NC_136986.1:14027357-14289857 GCF_032717465.1 Coenobita brevimanus
ACAGGTAATGAAGTGAAATAATTGCATGACGAAAATTAGTCCAGAGAGGGATCTGGTATAAGAGAAACATAAGTTCAGGGGAAGACGTAAGTACCATGTACAAAATGGGTTAGTGGCAAAAAAATACGTGTGGGTAAGAGGCAGACAATTCGGCCATGGTGGAAAAAGCTCCTGAGGGAAAAGGATCCAATGAACAAGTTCACAGGTACGCGTTGATTGAGCCCAAAAAGGTATTAGTGTGTGACCGACTCATATGTGACTGAAAGTTACTTGATAATCATGGAAGAACTACCATATATGCATATAGGTATGTGTGTGCACTGAATGTGTGTATTTATCTTATCCAACTGTACCTGCAGAAGATGTAAGCACAGAGCTCCTTGCATCACATGCGACGTCAAAGATGATGATCAGCAGCAGACCAAGTTTCATCATCCTTAGGGCCAGTATCTGTGAGGGGAATCAGCCTTTTAGCAACGTAAAGTTCATGTACCTGTCATGCAATATTCCTTTCCTCATCAGTGGATAGGGGTCTCGAGCCAGGATACTAAGTAACGGCATTTAAAGCAAGGGTGACAAACCCCGATAAGCCCGAGTGGCATTGTTATAGCAATAATCCCGAAACAAGCCTCAGGTTCTAGTCCAATTAAAGCACCTGAACCCAACAGACCAGAAAGTGTTGATTTGGTTAAATGATTACCATCCATTATAGTGTATGTATCCCTAGATTAGAAGAAACCATTTGGCTTGTTACTCGGGTAGAGTCACCAGAAGGATGCATTACACAGAAGAAATGGATGGTGGCCACGCCCATCTACCATATAGTTTGTAAAAAATATATATCTCATTGGAACTGTAATAAGAAACATTTCAAAGGGCCCCCAAATGCATATTAGGATATGGCTGTTGTGGCTTAAGTAAAGGTTCATATCCATGTAATGCACTTATATAAATTAATAATTGCCTTTAGTTCTAATTGCTGTCACTCATATAAATATTGACTTTGAAGCCGAAGACAAAATCCTTATTTATGCCAAGGAGGATGTTTGCCAAAACATCGACAAAACTGGCAAACGCACGTACAATCCCCTCCATACCCATACCCTCTTACCCCAACTCTGCCCTTTGCTTGCATAACGCACTTGTTTGGAAGACAGGTCATTCTCATAACACTAGATCACCTTTGGGGAGGGTGTGAAGTTGGGTGGGTATATCAGAACTCCATATTATAATTATAAATCATAATAGATAGATAGATAAGTAGATAGATAGACAGCTTTATGCGAGCCTGGGAATAGGAAATGAGCTTGCAAATTACACTGAGGAAAGCTGACGACAGTGGCCAGTAAGGAGATGATGCAGTTAGTTGTCAGCAATCCACCCGTGAACAAAGCCCTAGTGACCATACACACACATACACACATACTCACACACAGGCTTCTTAAACTTTCCATCCACAAGGAACACACGTGATACGTCTCCTGTTTCACCAGAATTTAGGAAAGAGAGCTCAGAAGGAGACAAGCCATACAAGAGACAGGTCGCAGGGAGAAGGGCTTGGTAACTTGAGAGAGAGACAGAGAGAGCGAGACAGAGAGATAGCTAGCGGGACTGGACTCTATACTTCGCTCTGTGTGAGAGATTTTTAATATTTCCAAGACAAATAAAAATAGTCCCATACTATTCTTTACCTCTCCTGTCACTACATGACAAATGGGAAAGAAGATTATCTACTACAAGCTACTCCAGTATAATAACCGCTCGTCCACAAGTCTAATATATATATAACTCAACCACAAAGGAACCACAAAGTCTTTTATGACATTTGGTAGCAGCGAATCTACGGACATCGTCTCCGAATCAGAAGCAAATTTCTACAAAAGCAGGCGAGACTCTACAAGATTAGCTTCAGTTCTACAGTGAATTCCTACAAAATACAGCCTACAATGCAAATAGCCTACAAGTCTACAAAACAACTCTATAATCTTCACGTAACTTCAAGCAGCAACAAGAAGAATATAAAACAAAGCAAGTAAAGAAGAGGAAAGACCAAAGCAACAAGCACACAAACCCCCACCACTCTCTCCCGCCTAAGCTGACGCAGAGGTCAAGATGACGAAGCAAACACCAAGTCCATATTCACAACTCATCTTACTCACTCATCTTCACTCAAGTTACTCATCGCTACTCATTTACTCACCACAGCTACCAGTGTGGGAAGCCGACGTCACCATGTGCTGAGATGACATCACAACGCGAGTCTGCCATGCCAAGCAACGTGTGACTGACACCAGGCACTTCTCACCCACTACTCATTACTCATTATTCACATAGCTCCTACTCATACTCATTTATTTTC
The DNA here is from genome assembly GCF_032717465.1 of Coenobita brevimanus. Lineage (NCBI taxonomy): Eukaryota > Metazoa > Arthropoda > Malacostraca > Decapoda > Coenobitidae > Coenobita > Coenobita brevimanus. The sequence continues at coordinate 14,029,717 of NC_136986.1, forward strand.
ACAGTTAAGTTGGAAATTCGACGTTCTATGCTGAGGTGTGGCTGGGACAGCTGTTAACCACCACAAGCACCAGGCCATGGAATTTCCTGAGTAATATCGTCCATCAACACACCACTAGAATTATCAAGAGATCTTCAGTCAAACCTGTATTTTTCTTCCGAGATCGACTTTTGTATCGACACACCTCTACGATCTGTATCAAGTGGGTAAAATTATACTTACTCATTTCTTCTCAGTGCTAAAATTAGCTATATTCAACTTATTTACTCATCTATTTTGCTAGGACATAAATAAACAAGAGGCGTATTTCATAACACCATATCTTAATGACAGGAATATTTTCAACACCACCCACGTTAATACCAGATGACACACAATTTGCCACAACAACAGACTCACAATTAAGAGAGCCCCAAGGCAACACACCAGATGACACAAATTGCCACAACATCAGACTCACAATTAAGAGAGCCTCAAGGCAGCCCACCCCTTGTACAAACCTCACCACACACTAAATATCGAGAAACAAATACGCCAGTTTCAGATGATGAATGGGAAACCACCTCTGACGTAGGAAGTGCGGACTTTGCCGCTGCCTTGCACACGTATGCCAATACACTTAACAGGGTTCACTGGTCCGGTCGTACATATTCCACCATTCCCTCGCACAACGGTAAACACGTCCAAGTTGAATTAACAGGGCAAACAGTAAAAATGGATCAAGAAACAAATACCGCTGATCTAACAACCACACCTCACGTGTTTGTGTATCATGAGGATAAAACTGCCCCAAAATTCTCTGGCACAGACAAAGATCGCATTGATGTCATTTCATTAGTCAGTCAGTGCGAACAAATGTTCATCAAGCGCCACATACTAGATGAACAAGAGAAAATTGCTATTTTTTCATCTTGCATAAGCCAGGAAAGATGTCCAGCGAGCAACTTGCTTCGCTCCGACAAGCTCAATCGTGCTAGGACATATGATGAATTTAAAACTGAATTTTTGAAGAATTTTTCTGGAGGTATGAACTTCTTGCCAAGTATAATTCCAGAATTACATAAAATTGTAGATCTTGTAAGGGAGCACACTACAAACCATGTGCTCAGTGAAATAACTGCTGATGTCTCCACAATCAAGAAAACTTTATTAGCTACATTGGAGAATTCTAATTGGATAACAGATGATGGAAAGATGTCCCCAGACCTCGTCGTGGACATCATTGGTTATGTAGCTGCCTTGTGTAAATTATCTGATAGGACCCTTAAGATCGCCAAGACGATCGAGTACACCCCAGGAATGTGCTTGCAAGACTTAATGAACGAGGTAGAGATGCAGTGCAGTAAAGCAGGTGTGGTCGACACACATGCACATTCTGGTAGAATCAGGGTACCTGAGACAGTATCAGCTGTGAAAACATCTACACCAACCCCAAACAGAGAACAAAATCGATCGCGACCAGCAATCAGGCAGGCCAAACAAGCAAACGCGCCAAGGCCTCGTTCCCAGACGCCTTCCTACAGGCAGTTTCATAAGTTTTCGCGCAGCCCGAGCAGGTCTCGCACCATAAACAACACTTCTTATGGGAAATCACCTCTTAGGTCACAGTCAAGGGATAGGTCCATTCTATGTCATTATTGTGCAAAACCAGGACACACAAGGTATGAATGCTTTATCAAGGCAAAAGAGGACAAACAAAAGACACAAGGATTTGGTCCTTACTGTAGGCATCATAGATACCAAGGGCACTGGACCAGTGATTGCAAAACAGTAGAAAAAATTGTGTCTATGTTCAAATCAGGGGAAGACCAAGTCATGACAAAAAATGAACAAACGTAAAGAAGAACAAGGCTAAACTTCACATAGGAGGCATGTTGGGAAATGAGTGTATCTTGATGCCAGCTGTATGTGAGGATCAAAACGTTTCCTTATTTTTAGATACAGGCTCTCCAGTGAACTTAATAACACATGAAGAACTAAATAGAATTCTTAAAAATAAAAAGAAAGTAACCTTTCTGGATGAAGCTGATTTAGATTTATACACAGTAGATGGACAAGAGATTACAGTTAAGGGTATGATAAGATTAAATCTCAGTTTCACAGAAACTACAAGACCATTCTCTGCATTTTTCTATATCGTTGAAACCTTAGCAATTAAAGCTCATATGTTACTGGGCTTAAGATCCATGAGAGCTGAGAACATAACTATACTCCCACAAATGAATGGAATAGACTTTGATAATGAATTCATAGAGGAAATAACTTCAGAGCCCTCACCGATTGGTAGAAGAGAGCCAAAAAGAATTGGTAATATTAAAGGCTTAAACAAACATACACAAACAGATGAGTGTATAGATCCACTCCCACCACCAACCCCATCCTCCAGAATTAGTGACCCAGATAACAGTACTGATTTATCAATTTTTCCAGCCCATCTCACTAATGATTTAGTTATACCACCTAATTCATACATGAAGGTTATCATAAAGAGCAAATTACGGAATAGTACTGTTCTTGTCTTAGAAGAATTATGTAAAGTAAAGGGACTGTCAGTAGAAAAGGCATTATGTCATACGAACGACGAAGGGCAAACTCAAATATTCATAATTAATCACATGAATGGGGAGGTTCAGTTGAAAAAGGGAACTTGCATAGTTAATATTGAAAAATGTCCCGCCCCTGTGAAGGAAATAGTTATAGCTGGAGTAACTAGTGAGATAAAATCTACGGATAGAGAAAGAATAAAAGAGAATTTAATTCACTCAGGTGAATTTGATGAAGAAAATTATATGTTAACCCCGCTGGAAACACACAGGGACACCGTAGCATTGCCCGGAGAACAATTAGGGTGTACTAACTTGATTAATCACATGATTAATGTGCACGCAGAAACACCGCCAATTTTCGTACCAGCTTACCGCATACCACACTCCCAACGTACACTTGCAAATCAGTATGTCGATGAAATGTTAAAACTTGGAATTATTGAGCCTTCAGTCTCCCCGTGGAATGCCCCCTTATTCTTTGTGCCCAAACGAAATGGAGAAATGCATGCGGTAGTAGATTACCGTAAACTAAATAATCACACAATCCCAGACAGATTTCCCATGCCATTGCTATGCGATGTTCTACAGAATATTGGTCCTGAGAATAATATATTCTCGACCATCGATCTCCTAAACGGCTACTATCAGATTCCGGTATCTAAGGAGTCACGTAAATACACTGCCTTTTCAACAAACAGAGGCCATTATCAATATACAAGAATGCCAATGGAACTGAGGACAGCCCCAGGCACATTCCAGCGTCTTATGAATTACGTATTGTCCGGAATTTTAGGACAAGGAATATTTGTTTATCTTGACGATATTATAATCGCAACGAAGAATATTAAGGATCATCTCAGGAAATTAGACTTACTCTTTCAAAAGCTTAGTGATGCTGGATTAAAAATTAAACTTTCTAAATGCAAATTTTGCTTTAAGGAAATAAATTTCTTAGGCCACAAATTAAGTTCTGATGGTATTCACACCACTGATGACAAAATACAGGCAGTGAGAGATTTTCCTGAACCCACTACGACTGACGAAGTTAGACAATTTTTAGGTCTGGCTGGGTACTATAGGTCATTCGTACCACAGTTCTCTCATATAGCCTTTCCTCTATTCCAACTACTCAAAAAAGATGCTGTATTCCAATGGGAAGAAGAACAAAAAAGGGCATTTAAGAATCTAAAAATTAAACTAACAAATGCACCTTGTTTAGCATATCCGGATTACACAAAATCATTTTTATTTGTACAGACGCATCAGTTAAAGGATTAGGGGCTGTACTGATGCAGGAAGATAAAAGTGGAAAGAATCAACCAATTGCATTTGCCAGCAGACAAACAAGAGGTGCGGAGAAAAATTATTGCACTACAGACTTAGAGGCACTTGCAGTGGTTTTTGCATTACAAAAGTTTCGAGATTTGGTATATGGTTACGAAATCCACTTATTCACCGACCATAAACCACTGGTGGGTATGTTTAAAGAAAAACTCCTTTCTGGGAGGAGAGCAAGATGGAAATGTACAGTTGAAAACTACAATGTACAAATTCATTATTTACAAGGTAAAATGAACATAGTAGCTGACGCATTATCTAGGAACCCGAACACAATTCAGGTCGCGGCGTTAGATCTCAAAGGAAATATCCCAAACCACGAGGATATCGCAAAGGCACAAAGACTTGACCCAATATGGTCTAAAGTAATATACAAGTTAGAAAGTGGAGATGACATACAATTACCCAAACTGCATGTCCCACTTGAACAATTCACAATGGTCAATAATACATTATACAAAATTAACTCTAAACAACCAAAACGCCAAAGAAATACTAACCAGTTGGTAGTACCTAATGACATGATACCCCAAGTATTACGATTGATACACGACAGCCCACATGCAGGACATCCTGGAAAGGATAAGACATTCAACCAAGCCCAGCTATTATATTACTGGCCTTCATTACGAAAAGATATAAACAATCATATAGACAGATGCGAATCATGTGCGAAACACAAAGGATACCCAATCACACCTGCACCGATGGGTAATTACCCTGTACCACATCAACCATGGGACGTTGTCGCTGTTGATTTACTCAAGATGCCATTATCATACAATAATAACCTATACTTATTCGTAACAACGGATCATTTTTCCCGTTATGTCATTTTAGCTCCAATTAAAGATAAGACAGCAGAGACAGTAGCAAAGGCAATAACAGATAATGTAATATGTCGCTTTACTACCCCAAAGGTACTAATAAGTGATAATGGAGGAGAATTTAATTCTGAGATCTTACAAGAAATATGTAAACAATACAACATCAAAAAGGTTAACGTTTTGGCCTATCACTCAGCATCGAATGGGTTGGTAGAGAGACAAAATAAAAAAGTATTAGATGTGCTACGACACATTCTCAGTGAAAATTATGCAAGCTGGGATGATTGGATTCCCAGAGTAGAAGCCTCAATTAATGGATCTATAAATAAATCCATCGGTGACACACCACATTTCATTATATATGGCACAGATAAAAAATTACCATATGAGCTCCTAGAAGGTGACAGCATGCCTATATACAATTACGATGATTACTCTAAACTCCGATTACGTGAATTCCAGGACATTCACAAAAGAGTCAAAAAACAATTAACGAAGTCCAAGGAAGAAATGATGGAGGCATTTAACAAGAAGGCAAAAGATTCACCTATCAGCTTAGGAGACATTGTTTACGGTGTCATTCTTACGAGAGACAATAAATTATCCCCAAAATTTGAGGGCCCATACAGAGTAATTAACATAAAAGCAAACAAAGTTTTAATTAAGTCACTTTCAAGTGGCGAGGAGAAACAAGTTCATATTGACCATTTAAAACGAGTTTCAAGGGAATTATCACATAATTATTCAGCCTCGGATACAACCGAACAGGCGAACGTACCTCAAGAAACCAAGCAAGAACACAACAATGATTACAAAAAGAAATTAAGGTCATATACCAAACAATCGAACATAGGTGCAACTGTTCCAATCAAATCTACAGTACATCATATACGAGAATTAAATATCGATTTAAACTCCTTCTATAAATGAAATAACAATCAACCACAACGCACATCATCACTATCATCAACCACAGCATTATAGGAAATTAATAGATTTTTTTTTTTTTTTCGGTAGGTTACGATGAAGGGACTTATGCTGTGGATTCTCCTCTACATAGCAAGAGGATATGCGCACTTAGACCCCAAACATATAGTACGACAAGGATGCCTCATAGCTCCAACGGCCACGACTACAATCGTTAAGGACGTCATGAGTACTGAAATAAGTCTAGATTCCTTGTATGACTTACCTACTTATCTAGACAGACTTGCGACGCCGATGCGAACTCTGGACTTCATGATAGGAAATTATGTTTCACAAGCACATAACACCAAGGAAGTGAATGAAATGGTAAAGTTAGCGAAATGGAAACTAGAACAGGCGAAGTCAACTATGCTCGTCATGATCCAAGATCTCCCATCTTATGGAACGGAGGTACTGAGCGACAGGAACAAAATCACACGTACTCGCCAAAAGCGCGGTTTGTTCGACCTGGGCGGCGCAGTTCTTGGGAACATCTTTGGATTGGCTACAGAGAATGACCTTAAAAAAAACAAAACAAATTTAATAAGATAGCTCAGGTACTAACATACCAAGATAAATTCATCACAGGACAGAACTCAGCAATGAAGACAATTGTGAAAAATCTGAAACAAGCAGAAAACATAGCTCTCGAGAGTGTAGATAAAATAAATGAATTGGAGGGAAACGTTACACCTTTCCAACACTTCTCCATCATCACAGAACATATTGACACGATTCTACTACAATTAGAGAACACTAGAGATCGTTTCAGGGCACTTATGCAAGGAATTTCGAATGCTGGTGATGGCAAGATCACAATTGACTTACTCCCAGTTCATGAGCTACGTCAGATAGTTAGTCAAGGCATACATAAACATAAATTGAAGCCGTTGTTCCGCAGTTGGGAATTTATGCAATATTACCCGTATTTAGAAGCAACACTAACACCAACATCAGTGGTAGTTCATGTACCATTCATCACTGAAGACCTGTTCACAGTATACCAAATACACCCCTTCCCCTGTAAAAATAACAACACTTTGGTCATCATCAACATCAACACAGACACCGAACTCATCATGGTCTCCAAGAGACGGGACAGTGTCACTTTCGCAAGTGAATCGACGATTGAACGAAAGTGCCGCACATCCTTACATGCTGTTCATCTTTGTCTTGCGTACATTTTCACGTTTCAGTCTACTGATACAGTCCCTTGTGAAATGGCTATCATCAGAAATGACAATATTCATCATCATTGCAACTTCACTTTTGCTCCAGATAAACTTGTACACCATCAACGCATTGGACACTCACAGTTTTTTTATTTCCCTCATAACACATCAGTTTACATAGTCTGTCCAGATATACCACCATCTCATACATCAGCATCAGGATTATACATAGCACCAGACTACTGTGCGGTATTTACACCAGCCATGTCTACTTTATCCACCATCAATCACTACGCCATTCTCATTCATACACACAAACATTTCCACCCACTGCCTGATATGAACTTAAACATGAGCACAAGTATTAAGCTGACTTCACCTAAGTTTGAAACTATGCAGCTGATCAATGAAACAATGAAGCCCTGGGAAGATTTGAGTTTGAGTATGTTCAACCCATATTATGTGTATAGCCCAGCACCTACTGTCTTTATAATCGTCTGCATTGTAGTTGCAGTACTGCTGTTCGCAATGCACAGAATGCATGCAAGAATTGCTAATTTGGAGTCATTATTTAGTGGGGGGGAGAGTTAACATCAAAGTTAACCACCCTGAATGAAGTGTATATATTTTGTATATACAGTTGTATTAATTATATATATATATATATATATATATATATATATATATATATATATATAAATAAAAAAAAAAGAAATACAAAGAAGAATGACCCATGTATGGCAGACCAGTACCATTATCTTTAAATGAAATATTAATAACTCTTACCATAATCTTAATTTTAAACTATTTTTTTTCTTGCATGTATGCATTTCACTACAATAACCCAAGTACATACTGTATTACAGTTAAATAATTTACTTTAATGCATTTATTCAAATATGTATACAGCTTATTTAAAATGTAATATTACTGAATAATCACTATTTACTATAAATATTATATGTATACAATATTCATACAATTATGTTACTTTTACAATATTATGTATTTCACTTAATTAGCTTATAAGTTCATTATAATGTGTATATAATGTGTATTAATATGTTAGGACTATTGACTGTCGATGGTACGCCATTTTCGCGTGACCGAGCAGATATCAGAACTCCATATTATAATTACAAATCATAATAGATAGATAGATAAATAGATAGATAGACAGCTCTATGCAAGCCTGGGAATAGGATATGAGCTTGCACATTACACTGAGGAAAGCTGACAACAGTGGCCAGTAAGGAGATGATGCAGTTAGTTGTCAGCAATCCACCCGTGAACAAAGCCCTAGTGACCATACACACACATACACACATACTCACACACAGGCTTCTTAAACTTTCCATCCACAAGGAACACACGTGATACGCGTCCTGTTTCACCAGAATTTAGGAAAGAAAGCTCAGAAGGAGACAAGCCATACAAGAGACAGGTCGCAGGGAGAAGGGCTTGGTAACTTGAGAGAGAGACAGAGAGATAGCTAGCGGGACTGGACTCTATACTTCACTCTGTGTGAGAGCCTTTTAATATTTCCAAGACAAATAAAAATAGTCCCATACTATTCTTTACCTCTCCTGTCACTACATGACAAATGGGAAAGAAGATTATCTACTACAAGCTACTCCAGTATAATAACCGCTCGTCCACAAGTCTAATATATATATAACTCAACCACAAAGGAACCACAAAGTCTTTTATGACAGGTAATCATGATAAATGCGAACACTCCCCTCTCCCCTGGCATAAAGAGCCTTTTCAAATTCATCTCCAGAATTGGTGTTATGACAAGGTTGGGGCATTTGCGTCTAGTTAGCTCCATACCAAAATGATGGAAAGAAGTAATAAAACAACATAGTTTCTTCTTTGTAAAGTTTAATGCTTGACAGGAACATATACACTGAGGATCACAGGCTGTAGCTCGCAGGCTAAGTATAGCACTAGACATTTCATCTGACACATTTACTGTTATTTTGTTGTTGTTGTTTCCCGTCCTTTTTTTTTTTTTTTGTGGACAACGTGTGTAAAATGTAAGTTTTTCAGTGCCTGGTTTGATGCAAGACATGTACATGGTAATGGAGTCCTAGGGTCGAGTGATTACATTGATAGATCACATAGCACACGAGACATTCAGTTGGCACACATTAGTTTTCACTTTTCACATTGTATCACCCATATTTTATTATTATTTTTTCACTGTCATTCGCTTCCACTGATTTATTTCTTTTTCTTTGTCTTCCAAGATCACAAACGAACCAAAGAAATAATCTTGTGATAGAGACCATAAGGGAGATGCACCGCACTACCTCTGGCGATGAATGGACGACTGCTGACCTCCTCACCCAGTGCTGGGGTTGGAGCACGTTGCACAAGAGTCTCCTAACTAGTATGGAGTAGTATGACGGCAAGAGAAAGCGTGAGCATCACTTCTGTGAGGACGTGGAGTGCAGTGTTATTTTTCTCAGATATTGCCTGCGAAGACGCTTACTGCTATGCATGGGGCATCCCCTAGGGCATGATTTATGTATGTTATGATGAAGGAAGAGGGAGGGGGAGGCCGAGGATGAGATGGAGGGATAGGGCGGAGAGGTATATGAGAGAGGGGGGGCGTGAGTTTGGAGCAGGGCAGTGAAATGGCGGGGGACAGGGCGACTTGGAGGCGATTTGTTTGTGGCCACACCAAACGGGATTCAGGCGTCTGGCAATAGATAGATAGATAGATGATGAAGGACGTCGCTGAACTTCACCAGCCACCTCTCTGTGCAAGTTAGAAATGGGTGTGTGTGTCTGTGGAGAAATGCCAGAGATGCCGCTATTCCAAGGCCATGTGCTCACGGATCACTTACCAAGTGTGCTTCCCTTATTATTTCAGGGGTGACAGTAGACTCTACTCGTAGACTCTGTTAAGCAGAGAGTGCCCTCACTGAAAAAGAGGGACCCGAATCTCCACAGAACAAAGTCTCTCTCGAGTCTGCGCCCATTGAAACTTCCGTGCACTGCTTAAGCGCTGCTACTGGGCATAGATGATGATGACAGTACGTATCCTACAGGCTGGGATTGTGAGAGGAGCAAGCCTGAAGTCTTCTTTCTCGGTTTTTAGGAGCAACCTTGGAGATGGCACTAGGGACACTGCCAATCCATCCTGTGCAAAGATATTACATGCTGAGAACAGTGCACAAATTTAAGACAGTCACCATCCTGCCTTTCGTCTGTACAAAACTCGATAGAAACTAGAAAGTACCCACAGAGGGCATACCTTCGCCAATGTCATTACCATTAAAAAGGATCCGGATCCGTGGATACAGGATCCTGATCTGGATCCCCCCAAAATTTAACCAGTTCTTTCTTGGTCCATGTGCCCACCTTTCCACAAAATTTCACTGAAAATCATTAAGAACTTTTGGAGATATTGTGCGGGATACTCCGGATCCCGATCCGGATCCCCCTGTAAATTTAACCATTTCTTCCTTGGCCAGTAACACACCGTTCCACTAAATCAAAATCCGTTCACAACTTTTTGAGTAATCTCGGACCCAGATCCGTGGATGTACGATCCGGATCCACCCCCAAATTTAATCAGTTCTTTCTTGGTCCTTGGTGCATCTTTCAACAACATTTAATTGAAATTCATTGAGAACTTTGGAGAATGTTGTACGGGATACTCCTGATCCGGACCTGGTCCAAAATTCATTTATTCCTTGGTCCATGGTCCACAGTTCCACAAAACTTTGTCAAAATCTATTCATAAAATTTTGAGTTATCCTGCTGACAGACAGGCAGACAGACAGACAAACAAACAAACCAATGTGGGATAAAACATAACCTCCTTGGTGGACAGGATCTGGGACTCTGCTGTTAAAGGGCCTCTCTATTCCACTCAGAAACAGAGGAAAGCAGTCCATAAGGATTGATGGAGGAGGCCCATAATGTTCGTAGCATATCCTCCACGAAAATCAGCAGAGGATAGAACCCACTGGATAAATATCGTTCATTAAAATTGAATGTCGCTCAGAGCTTCTCTGTTAGGGGGTTTGTGAGGTACTCTCTCCTCAGAGGCAATGGGTTGGGGCTTACTCTTTGCAGCACTGTGGTACTAACACCAGATTTCTCACAATCCAGGCTGAAATTGCTAACTACGTTTAGGAGAACTTTGGATGCAGGTGAGGGAAACAGGTACAAGAGAGTCGACTTCATCCAGTCCTCCTCTATCGCATTCGGGCCACTTGTCAGCATACAGTGCATCTTGGATAGATAAAGCAGTAACTGCATCATGTCTTTGGTGACAAAGAGGTCTACCTGCATGTGGCCCCACCTGAGAACCAATGTGTTCAATATACCCCTCCAGACAGTCGATTCAACTGGGGCTAACTTAAACCTGGAGTTTGCATTGGCCCTCTTGTTCTCCCCAGAAAATCCTGAGCTGACAGGTACCAACGGTAATGGTGAGTTAGCCACTGGATTTGTTCTGCCTGTCTCAGGAAGGGCTCATACATTGACGTACCATACTATTTCATGAAATGCACCACCAGTTGGTTGTGCCTTTGCATTACCCCTAATTCCCTGATATTTATGTGCTTGACACATTCTGTCTCTGTCCAAGCCTCCAGTTGTTGGTGCCCCACTCATGACAGAATGCCCTCTCAAGTCTTAGGCATTGGTTACAATCGTAGGAGTCTGACACCATCCATCATCCAAGTAGTCGTCTGGGGTTGGCAGGGACTGGATGGAGCATGTCACCTATGCAACATCCTTTCTGCTGGGAACATCTTTACCTCCCGTGGTAGGTGATAGTGGCACAACCTGCTAAGTTCATTGCCCACAGCAGTGACTCCCCATGTCTTCATGACTTCAGGTTGGTGTGCACTGTCCTAAACAATTTTCCCACAGGCAACATGCACTGTCCGGGGAAAGATGCACTCATACTTGTCTGGTCCTAACCAGATTACTTGCTTTACAGGAGTCAACAAAGATTTTCCATATTGATTTTGAAGCCGAGCCCCCCAAATGACTTGATTACTTAGCTTGTATTCTTGGGACACTCCTCCTTGGTGGCTGCTGCATGAAACCAGTCATTGAGATGCATTATTACGTTGATCCACTCTGACACCAAATGATGCACCAGCACCTTTGTTTGTTTGATGAAGACACAACGAGCTAGGCAAAGACCAATAGGCCAGCATGTTGACTGGTGAGTCAGTAAGCCTTCTGGATCAGTGCTTGTTGTGTGACACTCGTTTGCTAGTGTTAAGTTTTCAAGAGTAGGGTCCTTTGTACCGTTTTGTCATGCTGAATGTGTTGAGTGATGAGGCTTGTACTTTGTCGTCTAGACTGGTACACTTGGAGAGCTTGTAGTGGTGAGAAGGCGACCTCTGCTGTATGAGAGGTTAAAGCAGAAAGCAGGAGGTGTATGGTTCCTGGGAGGTGAGTATATGCCTCCTCTACATATGCATCCAGGACCTGGTTAGGAGAAAAGGAAGCCTCCCAGATGATTGTTTCTCTTGCCACTCACTCCGTCTTGATGAACGCCATGTTTCTCACATTCATGCAATTTGTCTTTGTCTGCAATAGAGATTAAGAACAAGTCATTTAAACTACTGTTGAAACTGAGATGCGAGTACCAGCACAGAGCCGGAGTAGTTAACATGGTGACTGGAGCTAAGATCCTGAGAGATGAGCAATGATGACAGTTTCGCTGCTCTTCACTGACACTGGGAATTCAATAGGCATGACCCTGTGAAGAACTCTGTAAGTGTCAGTCCATTCCTCCAGGCAGGGCAGGAAATAGGTCGGTGACAATGAGAGGGTCAGGTACTCTGAGAACATTGCCCCTTTCCAAATGTCATGGTTGTCGAGTTCCCACTTGGCCCAGGAGAAGGAAGGCATCACCATCAATGCTGCGAGTGTTGTCCTCTGAAGCCATTAGGTGCACGATGCCGTCTTCTTCAGGTACGGCAGTTACTACGCCAATGTAGGAGTCTGTGATAGCTGTGGCATTGGTCGTGAAAGGCCCTGCTCTCTCTTGCACCATCATGAGCCAGATAGGGGGAACTGAACTTCCATGGTTTCCTGCACCATTAATACCCATTATTGTTCAATGGTCTGGCATTCTGGTAATGATCTGTCCATATGCTCCACGAAGGTTTCGATGGATGAGACCTCCACAAGCAGCTTCCAACCCTTCAGGACTAACTGCCAGTTAAGAAGCAGGTGGTCCGTGCTAGGTTTGGCTATATCGTTCCCTTTCCCCTGTGAATGTAAGGGTGTGTAGTCTGTGCCTGTCCCGCAAGGATAATCGCGCTCCAACTGACTTTTTAAAAATACTTGCCAAAAATCAGTTACTAGTCCTAGAATATTATAACTAAATATGCTTATGGCACATACCTTCAGCTTTCTCCTGGGATGTTTGTTGACCCTTCGTCGACTACCGTAGGACTTGTGGAGACTTCTGAATTTGGGTAACGAAGTCTCCACTGTACACTTCCCGATACTATGTAACATGATTACCACTGCCTGATATTATCACTACAAACACTATTCTATGAATTTTAAGTAGTTTGGAATCCATACTAAAAAAAAACATTGTGAAAGCAGTGTACTGTAAATTACGAGCGCATACGAGCTTTCCACCTGCGCTCATTCCCCCCTGGTATTCTTAGGTGGAGCTGTCATTTATTATAAACACACACTTTATATTCCTAGTACTTTATTACACTTATTTATACATACACTATTTATCCATAAGTTTCCTTCACTACTAGTAGTTTATTTTCACTCCAGGCATTCACTTTCTCATTCAGTAAACTAGCACAGAGAGCGAAGCTTTCACTTTCACTGTCATTACTTCAAGTATTTATATTCATATTCATATATTAGTAATTATTTACATTTCAATTTACATTTTGTCTTTTACATACATTATTTACATTTTCATTTAATTCACACTATGTTATGCACTGTCACTTGCAGTAACTAAGGGCTCCTTTCCCTTGGAGCCAGGATGAACTTGGGACACTGAAGCACTTGTACTGGGAGTTTCTATCACCATTTCCTCCACTGGCTCATTACATGATTCACCAGAAAGATCGTAGTCACTGTCCATCATAATCATTCATAAATTAGCCAGTTCACGTTCCACAGCAGAGTCACTTAGTTCTTTACCACTTCCCACACGAGGTTTAGTAGGGGCAGAGGTCACAGGGCCCTTTGCAGAGGGCTCAGAAGCGGCAGAAATGGAGGGGCGCGAATCCGATTCGGTTTCACCTCGAAAGACGACAGTAAACTGAATGATGTGGCGTATTATGGTCAGGGAAGGGTTGACAATATCAACGTGGTGACAGCTGCTAATTTATATGCTGTGAAATGATTGGCAGGAAATCAAGACAATACATAATAAATTAGGTAGTTCCAGGTGAATGTAAATATCACTTAGGCTTCTCCCTTCCTTTCTCATAAATATTTTTATTATAAGAATAGGTCATACGGCATATTTCAAGGGGATATAAATAGGGAAAATTAGCGAACGAGTGCATGTGGGGTGTTGACAGGTGATAATTAGCCCATTCCAGATGTATGGCAGTATCAGTTACATTTTCTCTTTTTTTTATATATATTGTTTTGTATAAGAATAGGGCGTAGGGCAGATTGTCTGTCAAAGCCAGCCACTCACGCTGACCCACATCTTTGCGGCCCGATATTTTACTTTGATCGCTCTGTGTAAGTACACTTTTCAAGATAGAATCTTTGTTTTCGTGTCATTTTCAAGCTGAATAGTTGTACTTTATCGTAGTATGTTAAAAATGGAGAACAAAGAAAATAAAATGTCAAAATGATGAGTTGAAGTTAGGCAAAAAGCAAAAATTGTATATCTTGCCATAAAAAAATATTCGGCAAAAAATAACGAGTAAAGATATGTAAATTTGGTTTAAACCATGCAAAAATACAATAAAATATCTTTACAATGATATATAGATTATGGTAATTTTTGCATTTCATTGTGCAGTAAAGCGAAAGGAAAGAGATGCACAATTTTATTTTAGTCTCGGCCGCCTATTCGCTTCGCGATGTTTTTCTTTGATCGGTCAGTGTAAATACACTTCTTATGATAGGAGGCTGGTTGTGGTGTTATTTGGAAGCTGAATAGTTGTACTAGATCGTAGTATGTTCATAAAGGGAAAACAGAGAAAATAAAAAGTCAAAGTGACGAGTTGAAGTTAGATAAAAATCTAAAATTTTATACCTTGCTGTAGAAAAATATTCACCAAGAATAAAGTTATAAAGAAACAAAGCTATGAGTCAGACCAGCTGTGCAGTACCCACACACATAGAGTAACCATTCCGTGACAACATGCTCGAGCCTCTTTGTTATGATGCGTAAATGCGATTTATGGTGAATATTTTACAAAAGATTCATAAAATGACGATTAATAGCGTCATCCGATTCTCTGAGGTTAGATTTGAAATGATCGAAATAGTCATTTGAATCTCAAAGGGTTAAATTACCCATGGAAAAATCACGGCTGGAACCTAGGGCCAGAGACATGGCCGAACATGACCTAGGGCAAACAAATTGGGAAAGAGGTAGCTTGCCAGGCACATGCGGATTGCAAGGTGCACACCATGTGGAGAAGGCAATCACCAAACTAAGCCTTAAAAAGTAAAACCGTGGCCTGAGCCCTGGGCTAAAGCAGTGACAGCAATTCACAGTACTCGCTCAGTGTAAACACTATGTTCTACATAGGCAAGAAGTACCAAATGAACTTGGAACTAATTCTAAATCATCCGTTAGGAGAAAACAATTAGTGGAGCCTTGGGAGAACAAAGGAAAGCATGGCATGATAGAAATAGTTCGTCGTGCCTGTTTAGGCTGAAAACTGTGTGCAATGGTGCGAGCAACACGCTACATATTATACTAGACCAATTATGGCCTCGGTAAACATAGCATGATGGAAGAATTTTGCCTTGCTAGAATAAAGTGAAAAAGTTGTGAGCCACATGCCCAAACAGTATTCTAAAAACTACACGATACTGACATTATGAAGAGTAAACAACTATAATCTGGCCTGAGAGGATAAGTATAGCGTCATGGAAATAGCTCTTCATGCTTAGATAGACAGACCACTGCGTGGACCTTGGGGCTTAAGGCGATTAAGCCAAAAAGTTTGTAACTACGAAAGATAACACAAATGGAACAAAACATGTCGTAACTCCATGCTAGCAGATTCTATGATGAGCACCATGCAGTAGAGGAAGCCTGCCCTACTTGATGAAATCTATGCTCCATGAGAAGCCAGTAGCTACATTAAAAACCATATTTTCAGACATCCTACAGTAAGACAGCAGTCCAATCCCCGACAGCCTAGCATGACAGAAGCAAACCACTGCAGTCATACCAACTAAAGAACTGCACACTATGGGGGGCTGGAAACCAGAAATTAATATCCTGAAACTAGGAAAGACAAACGACAAAAAAAAAAAAAAAAAAGGACACTTGCTGCAAGATGCAGGCTTACCATGCAACTGGGAAAGTAGTAGCACGGAGCCAAGAAGATACTAGTGCGCAGTTCCTAGAGAACGAATGCTGTCCCCAGGTGTTGCTCATGCACTTCACGGAGAGAGAATGACTTGCCTTGCTGACACCAGTGTAGAGGAAAGGAAGGACAGAGCAGGAGTAATAGGGTAAGGATATGAGAGGATTGTACTCACGTTTACCAGCTCTGCTGATGTGGCTGCATTTATTTCCATGAGTTTTAGGGAATAGTTCCCTGCTACATCCAGCAGAAATGAAAGGACCTAACTGTACAGCCAACTTAATGCTGAGTCATCCACCTGGTCAATAATATTATTTTATCAAAAGAACATGGAGAAGGGCACATTCACACACTGGCACTGAGGATCCACAGTCCGTTTATACAATATCTTTCAACTCGCTCCTTTTCTTCAGGAAGGAAGATTGTAGACCACAAGAGAAGGGCACCTTCAGTCTGCAGTTCATTGGACTTACCTAAAGATGAGCCTCTGACAACGAAAACAACATTAACCCATCACGTCCTGAGCTATTTCACACCTCCGACACCCACCCAATCCCGAGTTATATTGGATTTTTTTTTTTTTTTTGGCTAAAACCTCCGCTTTTGTTGAGAAACAACGGATAAATCACCAAGAAAGGGCTTACCGTGGTCCTTAAGTGGTCGGAACAGGTAAGGTCCCCCGCACCAAGTATCATATTCTGTCACTGATGTGTGAGGCACTCACGTTTTGTATGGTAGGTAATTTTGGGAGAAACAACAAAGAACACTTCTACATTTATTGAATTTGAACTAATAAACAATAACAATAACAATATAATGGTTTTCAATGACATATATATGAAAAATAAGCATTGTTCCTTCGGGCGAGCATAGCGAGTTTGGTCAGAGTAGTAACACGCTATGTGCTAAGTTTCTTGTTTCAGTCAACATATAATTTTTTCTACTTGTATAATACTGTTCCAGTGCCATTTTACCATTTTGTACTGTCTGTAAATGTTTTCAGCTGTTTTCATTCATTACGATGACATGAATCATAACTATAGTGCACATCTGCTTACTCAGCGCACTCACTACGACTCGTATCTCAACATACCATAATGTTTTATCACTTTCATAGTATTGTTTTCTTTACGTTGAACCTTTCCTCCACTACTGTAAATGTTTTCAATTATTTACATTCATTACGAGGGCATTTAGCAAAATGCTACTGCATATTCATGTTGCAAGCACACTCTCTACCACTCGTGTTTCAACTTCTACTTTATTTCTTCACTCCCAATATACTTCCCCACTTACATTACACCCGTTTCCACCTTATACTACACTTTACATATTTACGGGCCTTATTTATTCCACTGAGCATCAGAATATCGCACCAAAATACCCTCACAATGAATGTTTCGACTAAAATAATATTCATACACTTACATACTAAGTTTCCACTTATATTACACCCGTTTCCACTTGTATACTCCTATTTACATATTTACGGGCCTTATCTATTCCACTGAGTGTCAGAAAATCGCATCTACTGTATATACACTTGCTAGGAATATTTTGACTTAGAAAATATTTTTGCACTTACAAAACTTTCAACTAATATTACACCCGTTGTCGATTTTCATACTAATATTTACATATTTACGAGCCTTACTTATTCCACTGAGCGTCAGTATAGTGCATCTACATACACTTGCTGGCAGGTTTCCTCTTAGAAAATTTTTATGCCCTTACAGATTTTTCCACTTATAATACACCCGTTTCCACTTCCATACTACAATTTACAGATCTACGGGCCTTATAATTACACTGAGCGTCTGTTTGTCGCATTTCTTTCTGAGTATCAGAGTCATATCGCATTCACACCATATCAGAAGTGCATCGAGGTGTGATACTCACTGAAACAAGGGTGAATGCAGAGACCCACGTCACGCTCAATGCATTGGTAGCGGGTGTCTTTTCTTTGAGTGATAGGTCTCACACGGGAATTGCTACACACATGACACCTGTGTTGAGGCCTAGGTCTATTTGGCTGGGGAGGTATAGGAGTGGGGAAATGGCGGGTGGATATTCTCAGGGGAGTTTGGGTGGTAGGGGCAGTGAGTGTGCAGCGTTGGGGCTCTTCAACTGCATACCGGGCAAAAAACTCACGTGTAAGCTCCCTCACAAACCCTTCAAATGTTTCCTGAACTCCTGTTGTCATGGCATGCATGTGGTGGCAATTCAGGGCAGTTATATCTAGCAGGTGAAAGAAGAGCTTCTTGTACCACTTCGTCGTGGTCCTGGCACACTCGACAGTGGATATCATGGAGTCTGACTGGTCCACCAGGTGCATGTTGATGTTGTAATCAAGGACACACTCAGGTTTCCTTATGTGGCGCCTGTTCTCACTCCGGTAATCCACGAACTCTGTATGGTGCGTCAAGGGGCAGTGAACCGTGGACAAGAGCCTGACGTCTCTGTTGTGGTTTCACACTGTTGCCAATAAATTGTTTGCCTGGAAGAAGACAACCTCATTTCTGTCAAGTTTCCGCCCCACCTTGAACATGTGACGCCAGTTCACCTTGACGGTACCACAGATTCCGGTGTCATGCCTATGTAGATAACGAGCGAGAAGAGGGCTAGTGTACCAGTTGTCCAGGTAAAGGACGTGACCACGATGAAGGTAGTCGTCTATCATTGCCTTTACCACTGCTCCAGACAGTCCAAAACTCCGATCTTCTATTATGTCTGTGCACAGGTGTACAAGACTATGTCTTGCACATTACCAGTCCTACAGTCACACATAACAAAGATCTTGAACCCAAAATGGTGCCTTTTGCTGGGTATGTACTGCCGAAATGAAATACTGCCTCTCCACAACACAAGACTCTCATCTATGACAAGGTCTCTATAGGGATAAAATGAGGACTGGAATGTTTGCCTTAGGTGATCAAAAACCAACCTAATTCGCCTCATCTTATCTGTGTCATTTGCTTTTGCAGGATCATCAGCATCGTAAAAGTGGAGGCGACTTAGAATATGCTGAAAGCGATTACAGCTCATGTTTTGGCCAAATATTGGTGTCAGCATGATAGGGTCCCTTGTCCAGTATGCCGGAATTCTGTTTTTTCATACAATACCCATCAAAAGTACGAGGGCAAAAAATAAAAACATTTCTGCAAGGGAGACAAGGTAATCATATTTGATGGAATGCCTGCTCCTTGTGCCCAGTCTTTCACCCTCACGGTGCTGGCTGCTAGCGAAACGGTTTGTTTGGTCCACTATTTGCTCCACAAAACCCTCACTGAAGAAAAGGTGGAAAAAATCCAGCCTGGTGGAATTAGGGTGAATTCCTGGAGCAGTGCAGCCAGTGCACCCCTGCTCAGTGAAGGGGTGAATGATGGGAGAAAAATCACTCCCATCCTCCGAATTCCATGTCACAATCCCTCATCACCATCGTCCCCATCGTCGCCTTTGCCTGGGTGGGGAGGAGATGCTGGTGGGGGAGGTTGGGGAGGAGGAGTGCGGAGGGCTTCCCCACTCGCACTCCTCTTCCCTCGGCCTTTACCCTTTCCCTTTCCCTTACCCTTACGGCCTTGTGGAACATTAGAGGCCTGTTGGGATGAAGTCTGGGAATATTGGGGAGCATAAGACGTGCTGGGGAGTGGTTCCTCCTCACCTTCCCCCTCCATCACAACACCACGTGATTCATCATGCACTCTCACTGTCCCACGTGATATGCTCCTCCGCCTCACACCACCACGGGAGAGTGATGACTCACTCCCGCCACTCTCACTTTCTATACTCGCCCCTGCACTATCCATTTCACTCCCCACTCCCTCCATGCCACTTCCCCCCTCCCCAAAGAAAAGACTAGGCCCATACCTGCTTGTACGACGTGGTGTGCGCTCTGGGCCACGATGGGTGATTATCTCTTGGCCATACCACGTGGCAGCATATCCCACGGCTCCGTCCTCGTCCTCATCCTCGTCCTCGAAATCAGGCTTCACATCATGTAGGGGCTGCCAAGAGGATGTTGCATGTTGTTTTAGTGCAGGTGGCCCTCTCTAGCAGCATGATGTCACGTAGCATCGCTTCCTGAGGGACGGGACCTCCTCATCACTGCTGCTGGTTTCCTCCTCCTCTGGTTGGGCATAGTCATTGTCCACAACCTCGTCATCCAGTGGTGAATCACGTCTCCTGTGAAGGCGTCCAGGGTGGCTTGGGTTTCCTTCTCCAAAGAGACCTCTATGTGCCATGTCTGACCAGGGCCACTGCTAACAGGTGAATGACCGAGCCAAGGGCAAGCGCAGGTCACGCGGGGTCGCCGAATGTCCCTGCCTGGTGGCAGGTACGGGAAGGTCAAGCGACCCTACGTACCAAAAATCAAGCGCGAATTTTGAAAATTTTGCAAATTATGCACCTTGCAATTGCGTGACGTACCAGTACGTCTACGGGACTGGCAAGTACATAATGTTGCAATGTAGCCATACGTTGATGGGACACCTCGGGTTAAGCCTAGCTCTGCTTGTAATGTTAAGCCAAACTGTGTTTACATGCAACTAACAGTGCTACCCATCTTTGCTAAAGTTGGCCATATTATGGAAAATTGATAATTGTATATTGGAAATCCTTAAAGGCAGACAAATTCGTGGCTGGACGAAGCAGCAATCACACACATTTCTTCACCAAATAATACACCCACTGCTTCATCCGCTGATCTTGGAGAACTTTTTTTTTTTTTGGGGGGGGGGGGTGATGAGGGATTGAGAATCTGGAGTTGAGGTCAGTATTTTCATCTAGTGGTCCCCATGACCTATTACAGTCCTTATTAACCCTTATCCACTGGGGGTTTTCTCCAATCACCCACTCCTCCTTACGAGGAATTTCCTAGATTATGGGAAAAATACCCTTAATTCAAACCCTAATATCTGCCAAACACTTATAGCTAGAAAAAAAATTAATTATACATAATACTCACCAAACTGTCCTCTTTCAAATGAAATTATCCCAAAGTCTCCAGGTGGTTCATCGATGGGTAAGGATGACTGGTTTTGTGTTTTACGGGGCTAATTCGGGTGTGCACTGCTGCCAGTGACCTTGGACTTGCTGGCTAGCTTTGGCAGCATTGACTGGAGTGGTAATTATAACACTGCCTGGCCTCTCGGAATATTTCGCTCATTCTTTCAACTTTTCCTTACCATCGTAAGGATGAGTCATCACCCTGTCCATGTGGCTCGCCATAGGGTTTTCCGCCTGTTTCATAGCGCCACTATGCCCTGTAAATGTATGGGAGAAGAATAGCTCTTTATTTTCTGTACTCACTTCTTGTGTCAATTATAATAATTTCCCTCTTCTACGGCACTTATATTTGCACTTGACAACGATTATGGGTAATTGCAGTTTGACAAGTAAATGCTCTGGCTTTTTCACACAGTATGGCTGAGTATGAGGTATTTATTTGTACAGAAATTGTGACTAATTCGCAGTAATCTGGGGCATCGTGAAAATATTACTAATGTTATACACAACTTTTTTGTACTTGACTTCAGAGATACGCTAATGCTCACATATTCACCGTTATTTTCTGAACAACGAGAAAACAAATTTAGTTATAGCCTACCAGATCATTTTCTTTCTCTCCCATGCACTTTTAGTTTTCATTCTTTGTACCAGATAGGGTTACTCAAGGCATTTCCAGTCATTGTTTCACAAATAACCATAAACAGTAACACATATTGCAATACACCTGTATGAGTAAAACTTATTATAAAACACTTATTTCATAAAACTTACTAGATATAACTTATATCTTACATTTCACTTATGTATAAAAAAAACACTTGTGCATATCTGTTTACTATTTACAATTTCCCCACACACATGCTGAGTCACTGATCCCTTTTCCCGGTAGTAAGGGCAGAACTTTTGCGGGGGTTGATGATGCAATCTGCCCTGCGCATGGAGGGACGGAATAAGACGAGGAGGATAAGGAAGACATCACTCTACACTCTATCAGTGCTGTGTACAGACTGAGCTGTTCGTCAGTGTCGTACCTTGGGTACCGACCTACCCTATGGTTGTCATTGAAAATGGTCACAATTTCAATGGGTGGCGGAAAGGTGCTTACGGCATATCCCGTCAGCCAGCGGCACTCCCTGCGCTGAATTGTGATGGCTACTCACGTCAGCTGGCTGCTGGTATGGATTAATGCTAGTAAGAGCTTTCATTCCATCCATTCACCTAATCCTTTTCTGTTCATCAGAACTATACAATCCTGGGGTTGGGATACTCAGTCCCGACATTTAAGGCGAGTTTTCATTATTGATCCTTGAAAAGTATTAGTCTTTTTTGGGGGGAGGGGGCAGGGGCTGAAGGATTAAGGTTGTGCTTCCTCCCCAAGCCTAAATCTTATGGTGTCTAATACCTACTTGAGCCTGTAAGCAGATACATCCAAAATTCCATTCTTTTATCCTAAAAACAATGTATATTTCTAACAGGACAATTAGCGTCAGAGGCTGTGCTTCTTCACTTGAAAGTCTAAGTGCAGTTCTAGTGGTTATGTCTAAACTCTTTTGCATTTCTTTGTGGGAACACAATGTTTCCATTTATATATAAACACGTAAATAAATTTTTTGTAGGTAGTTGAAACTGAGCACGCGCCCCCCTTACCAAACCTAAAGCGATATCCATATGGTGCGTGTGGCCTTCCTCAGGTCTTTATCTATTACTAAACAAATATGCAGCACTGGAGCTTGTAAACTTTTGGCTTGTGTAGCAGACACATGGAGAGCTGGAGCTCCCATTTCATCATCCCTCGGGATTAGCACCTGACAATCCCCCTTTGCTAAACATTTTCAGTGTTTCAGTAACACAGAAAATAGGCCACATGCTCTTCAATACTAGTTCTTCTAAGCATCAGCACCAGACTACATGCACATTACACACTTCACTTCCTATTAATTTTTTTTTCAAACAAAAAGCTGCATACATTTACCATGCCTCGGAGTCCCTGGAGGGGGGGGGGAGAGACATCAAAGTCTCGACCATCCGTCCTTTTCCCAGTGACGAACCAGTGAGATACCTCAAACCACTGTCTGAATCAGTTCTTCATTTTTGCAGCATTCATGGCCTTTCCTCCAACTTTCTCTCTGTGGAGCACCACCTCTCCTCCTGTAAACTTCACCTTCTATCCCTAACTGAGACCCGGCTGTCTGAAGTAGCCATCTCTGTGTCCTCCTTCTTTCTCTATACTCATTTCAAAGTCAAAGGTGGTTTTCGTGTAGATGTGTGCAACAACATATCTTGCTCTTGTGTTCCTGAACTTAATCTTCGGAATTCTCTACTCTCTGGCTCCTGCATTCCTGTCATTCTCTGAGTAAATATATCTATGCTGTTTACCTATCCCCGAATTCTACTGACAATGAAAAACTTCAGCTATCTTACTTCTAAGATGGAATACATTCTATCGATTTCTCTTTTCTCAGAAATCTTTATTCTAGGAGATTTCAATATTCCCCACTACCTTTGGCTCTCCTCTCCTTCTACTGATCCACATTGTGAACAAACCTACGTCATTTCTATCCTTAATGACCTAGAGTAGCTTGTACAGCATCCTATCCATATCTCTAATTACCTTGCAGAGAACTCCAACATACCTGATCTCTTCCTTACAACCAATCCTTCTGCTGACACTGTTAATCTTTTCTCCCCATTGGGCTCCTTCAGTCGCAACATTATCCAGTAAGGCCTGTGGGCCCTCCAAAGAAGCGGTGGCTGTGGCACTTTGGACATGCAGACTGGAAGGCCCTCAAGCAGTTCTTCTTTGATTTTCCCTGGCATGATTATCCATGGCCGGGGGCAATCTGAGTGTGCCTTGCCCATTACATATATTATTCTCTTAGGCATGGAAGAATACATTCTTTTCTCAGGTCCTTTGACTAATGCAAAAAAAAAAAAATAATAACTTGGTTTAATTACGCTCGTTCTAATTCTCTCTACAGCAAAGAGAAGGCCTACAAAAGACACTGGAGTCAATCCATTCCTGAATCTCATCTCTTTTATGTTCCTGCCCAGAATCGAGCTACTTGTTCTTCACTTAGATAAAAGTGATATCATTTGTACTAAATGCTCTAAACTCTCCAACTCGAATTCTTGCTGCTTTCCTCCTGGCACCATGCCAAAAACCCTTCTAACAACTTTACCTCATCATCGTTCCGTCTCTTTTCCATTCCGATTGCTTTGTAGCTACTTCTACTGATAAAACAGAACTCTTCTCTCAGACTTCCCCCTCCAATTCCAACTTGGACGATTCCAGTGCAGTTCCTCTTTCACTTCCCCCTTCTGACTTCCTCATGACTGAAATTAAAATGTCATCAATTGATGTATAGTCTGCCATCACTGGTTTCAGTATTAACAAGGCATATGGGCCTGAAGAGTTCCATCCTTTTGTCATCAAGAACTGTGCTTCTCTGTTGACACCCTGCCTAGATGAATTCTTTCACCATTGTTTTTCAACTTGTACCTTTCTTTCTTACTAAAAGTTTGCTCTCAGTGTGTCCCAAAGAATGGAGACCATTCCCAGCCAACTAAGTAGCGCCCAGTTACATTAACATCTTGTAGTTCAAAAGTTTGGGAGTCTATTTTTAACAAGAAAAATGATAAGCTTCCTTCCTATCATAACCTTCTTTTTGATCATTTGTATGGGTTCCACCAGGGATGCTCCACTGGCGATCTTCTCACCTACCTTTCAGAATCCTGGTCGTCCTCCTCTCGGGACTTTGGAGAAAGCTTTGCTATTGAACTTGACATCTAAAAGGCTTTCGATCGGGTTTGGTATAAATCTTTGATTTTGTCATCAGTCTTTAATTTCCAAACTGCCCATTTACGGTTTCTAATTTTCTCTGTTCATCTTTAGCTTCCATTCTGATCATTCTATTGCTGCTGTTGTAGACGGTCACCGTTCTTCTCCCAGAGCTATCAATAGTGGTGTTCCTCAGGTCTCTCTCCTATCACCAACTTTCTTCCTTTTATTCATTAGTGACCTTATAAGCTTTACATCTGACTTTATCCAGTCATACGCTGATGACTCCACCCTTCACCTTTCCATTCACTTACTGCAACTTCCATTTCAACAATTACTTCAACAAACAAGGAATGAGACTGTGGCACACCGAATGTATGACTGGGCTCATATATATGACTGGGGTAAACGTAATCTTGTTTTTAATGCATCAAACCTCAGATCTAACATCTATCAACTCGATAAAATCTTCCACAGGAGTACCCCCTAACTTTCAATAATTTCCGGCTCAATCCTGCAGCACCTGTAAACATACTTGGGGTTTCATTATATCTGCATTTATCTTGGAAAGAACATATTGCCTCTCTCGTAAAAGAGATTGGGTGTGCTAAGCCGACTCCATGCCCTCTTTACCCCTGCACAGTTGTTGACTTTATACGCGGGTTTTATTTGCCTCTGTGTAGGGTACAATTCTCATGAATGGGGAGGCTCCTCACATACAGCTGTTCTTAACAAGGTGGAGAGAAAGGCATTTCGTCTCATTAACTCTCCTCCTCCTACTAGCTTCCTTCTACCTCTGTTTCTTAGCTGCACTGTTGCGTCTTTATCTCGTTTCTATTGTTGCTTCAGTGGTCACTGCTCCTCTGAATCGTATGCTTGCATTCATCCACCAGTACGGCGAGTGTGTAGAACCCGTCTAGCAACACTCTTATCCCTTTTCTGTCCATCTCTCTAATGCAAGAGTTAACCAGTATCCCCAGTCCTTCATTTATGCAACAGGACAACTCTGGAACTGTCTCCCTGTGTCTCTATTTCCTATTGCCTATGATCTCCAGTCTGTGAAATGCAGTGTGTCCATGCATCTCTAAATGACTGGATCTTGTTCCATAAGGAACAACTTGCAGACTTCCGGTCTTTGATTCCTTTTTCCATGAGTAAAGAAATAAAACACATAACTTCAAGTGCCCAGACAGACACTCGGAATAATTATATAGATGAAGGAGAAATGCACTGTGATAAAATTGGACACGTTTATGAAATGTCACAGATGGAACCAGGCGGCTCCACTGCATGGTTATACAAATGTCCCTCACCTACTTCCCTATCTCCCAGGAGAATTATGAGATGTAGGAGGAAGGTAAGTGTAGTCCTCAGTCCACCGGGTTCACATTTCTGGTGAGCAGGGATTTGCAGTTACTTGTCAGTGATCACACACACACACACACACACACACACACACACACACACACACACACACACACACACACACATTCTACACATTCTGTGACATGTGTCTCCCCATACCCACCACACATATCCTTCAAATGTACTCATACGATAGTGCACTGAAAAAAATAATGAGTGTAGGTGCATTAATGAATGTAACTGTACATCTTAAGGACCTGGCAGAGACAGGTTGGTGAAGGAGACAGTATAATCATCACCAAAAGCCGTGTCGTTGATCAGGACCTGCTTTATCACCCACAGTTAATTAGAAGCGTACTCTTGCTGGGTGAGAAAACTCTATAGTACCTTTTCGTCTGCGATATATTCATTTCTATCATCTTGCTGTCCTCTTTTGTGTTGCATTAATCAAACCAATTTCGCCTTACTCTGCACAAGTACCGTAAACAATAATAGTAACCACTCATGTCCCAAAAAATCTCCATTAGGAAGTGGTGGTATGGAGCTTTCCTAACTGACGAAAATCTGAGCCTTTGTCATCTGACCTTCAGGTACTCACTGCCGTAATGCTTTGTTGATAATATTGTTTCATATTAACTGTCCTCATTATTCCCTTCACTTACTCATCTTCTTAGCAAGTCAAAGAACAATTGTCAGGATCTGCCTCCCTCACAAAAAATACAGACTGGAAGAGGATGGAAAACATGAAGACCTTGAATATTAATCATATTTTGAAACTGACGTATGTGCACTCTTGTTTCAAAATTTTCGTTCCTCCTGCTGCCAGCTGTAACTCAAGCATTGTATATAGCAACTGCAACTAACAACTGGGTAAAACTAAACTGTCCAAGTAATCAAACAGATTGTAGTGACAGTATGCCACATTACTCTGACAAATATAAGGTTACGAGTTGCTGAACGACAGGAGGAGCAGCGGGACTTTCGGGTACTGTAGTGGATTTAAATTAGTGCCAAAATTATATTAGTGTTGACTGTGTTCATCTTTATCACCTTATGCCAATTTGTCTTTTATGAGAGGGGGAAATCCTGATCATTTCTTATTATAACTAATAGAATATATTGCAGAAATTATCCTGGTCTGTCCAGCACTTTATAACATTCACATATTTTATGAGTACGCCAACCCTTGATATCTCATGACGGTTTTCTTCTGTGACGGACCGGCCCAGGGGCCAGTCTGACAGAATTAGTGTTACTGATAGACCAGTCAGAAATTAGTCTTCCTAGAGCCTCCTGGATGGTTACAGGTACCTTCCTAGGATCCCCCAGGATGATTGACATGGATTATTGTTATATTCACAAAGATTCGTTTACACAAAGAGCCCAGTGTGTCTGATAATTAACCCGCAGCGTGCCAGCTATTTTTAGCCCTATGGATCACACCAGTGCCGGCCATTTTCGACCTTTTTCCTTTTTGGCTAAAATGATAGATTTTGATGTGGAAACAACGAATTTCGCCATCAAAATGCTCACCGAGGCTCGGAAATTAGTTTTATTGAGTCCTGCATACTCGTATACAGGTATAGCTTCCCTCTCACACTTATCACGTGAGAGAAAGCTGTTTTCTATGTAAGGTATACTCAGGTATTTATGCTGGGAAGGTAGAGCAATGTTCAGTACACTTTTCTGATTACTTATTACTTCAGCATCTATCACAATTTGCGTGTCTTTCTCACTGTGAATGCATGCTCGTACACTTGAACATAGGTACAGCCTGACTCCATTACGTACAGTCCTGGCACATACAAGAAGGTATTTACGACTTGACTTCACTATATAGTCCTAACACTTACAAGAAAATATTTACAACTTATAATTACATGAAAATATTTACAAAATGCCTTCACTATGTACAATCGGCAGCAGAAATTCGCTGCAAGCCTCCTCGTATGGAGTGAGTCATTTGGTCTGGCAACAGTGTATCCATGATTGCCAACTCCTTCCCCGTCTCTCCCCTGCCAACATCCTTGTGTTTCTTCCCTCCCCCTCCCTTCCCATTACTTTTACATCTCTCTCTCTCTCTCTCTCTCTCTCTCTCTCTCTCTCTGAGGTGTTGCTGTATAGCCTTCGTTACCTAGCCACACTGTAAACCTGTATAGGTGCAAGTTTCCTGCCATGATTGTTAATATAGTTATTCAGCTTTATTCTTTGTATTTCTGCCCTCTCTGTTAAAAGTTGTATTCAATCATACACATCAGCACTGTGCTTATTTCAAATTTTAAAGGAAATAATTTTCTGGGTCAATTCTAATAATATTCAGTGCAATATAACAAATTTACAGGATTCACTTAACTCATCCTTTGGAAAGCCGTGATTTTGGGTCATGGTGACGCCGCTCTTAATATTTTAATTCTTCTCCAAACTTGATGCAGCGATCTGAATCATTATTTGTTCCTGTTCGTGAGTCGATGAACAGTATCATAAACCCTTACAAAGGTGTAGTCATAATGGCTGCCACGCTCTTAATCAGTTCATGGTAAATGCTACAAAGTCACCATCTACAAGATCATGGCCCAAATCCATGATAAGATAGCCCTCAGGGGACGTATTATTGGAATGAAAGAAGCAGGTCACTCTACTGCTGAAATCTGTCGTGAACTTGATGTGTCTTATACAACAGTTGATAAATGGTGGAGAAGGTGGCGAGCAGAAGGCAATTTGCTGGATCGACCATGGTCTGGGGTGCCTAGGAGGACCTCTCCGGGAGAAGACATCAGAATCATAGAGGAAGCATCAAGAACACCGATTATGAATGCTGTGGCTAAAAGGGACAATCTTCGCATGCAAGTGTCGAGTGATACAGTCCGACGTCGATTGAACGAGAGGGGACTGCACCACAGAATTCCTGTCGAGAAAGAGATGCTGACCGAGAGGCACCGCAATCTTCGCCTGAGGTTTGCACAGACTTATGTAGACAAGAACCTTGACTTCTGGGGAACAGTTATTTTCTCGGATGAAAAAACTTTTTCTTCCACAACACATGGTCAACTCCACTGTTATCCATGAAATGGCACTAGATACACCCGTGAGAACATTTGTAAAGTCGCCATAAGTGGCCATATGACCTGTAATGTGTGGGGTTGGATCCACTTATACGGCATTGGAGAATTGACAGAAATTGAAGGTCGGTTTAATGCTGCAAAATATCTCGAACTGCTGGAGGAGGTGTGGTCCCCACTGTTCAAGCAATGGCTCTTCCTTACCCAGATAGGATTCAGTTTATGCAGGTAAATTCTTAAATACAGTCATTTCCCTATATATGCTTATACATTGATTACTTTAAATATTTTGCAGATTTCTAAAATGAACAACGACCTACGACGATTTATGCAAATTTAATTTTACGTTAACTTATCTAACATTTGTCATTTAAAGCAGTTCCAGTTGCTAATTTATTCTGTATGGTAATAAATGATAGAAGCTTGGCAAAACATTTGATGGTGTTCAATGAGGGATTGAGTGAGATAAATGGATATTAAATTTTGAATTATATATATAACTTTTGAGTATATATATATATATATATATATATATATATATATATATATATATAGTGCACCTATTATCTTAACAGGATAACAGTCCGGTCCACACTGCTGGTATCATCCAGCGATGGTTTGCCGAGCAACGCGACATAGACTTGTTGGAGTGGCCCAGCAAGGGATGTGATCTTAATCCCATCGAAAACTGCTGGGCCAACATTGCTAAACCCTGGAAACATGGACATGAAACAACGTCTTGTCATCTCCTTCAGCACACTATGGACGATTGGGAACGATTCTGAAGGAACCAACAAGTGGTCTCTAACACAGTTGCTTCGATTCCGGACAGGCTTCAGACAGTCATTGCAAACGGCGGTGGGTGGTGTGGGTGCTGATGCCAATAGCTAGTGATATTTAGGTAAAGTTAGGTAACCTGGCATAAGATGTCATACCTGTCTTGTAGCAACCTAATGTTTCTAAGAAGTTCACTATATTGTTTTATGTTAACTGTTGTTAGAATAGTGTTGTAATATTGTATTGTTTTATTTGTGTATTTTTCTGTTTATGTTTGACTATTTGTAATAAATATGACTATCTATATTATTTCGAATCATTGTGTGGAATTTGCACCTATACAGGTTTCCAGTGTGGTTAAGTAACGAAGGCTATACAGTAACACGACAGAGCGGTAGATGGAGAGCGGGAGAGGGAGAGGGAGAGGGAGAGCGGGAGAGGGTGAGGGTAAGAGGGAGAGGGTGAGAGGGAGAGGGTGAGAGAGCGAGGGGGGGAGAGAGAGAGAGATGTAAAAGTAATGGGAAGGGAGGGGGAGGGAAGAAACACAAGGATGGTGGCAGGGGAGAGAGGGGGAAGGAGTTGGCAATCATGGATACACTGTTGCCAGACCAAATGACTCACTCCATATGAGGAGGCTTGCAGAGAATTTCTGCTGCCGACTATACAGAACTGGGTGAGGCACACAGGCAGTGAAGGGCAGAGCGAGCATGAGGGGCGGAGCGAGTGAGTGTATGGCCTTGACGGCCTGGGGGATGGTAGAGGAACAGTTACCTTACATGCCTGCCAATTTTTACAGGTGAATCTTGACAACTGCGGTCACAGTGAAGTTTTTAATTTTAAACTGTTTTAAAACGGCACTGGCACTGGCCGCAGAATTATGTCAGACCGTTTTATAATGGCACTGCCATGCGGCGGGTTAATAGCTTGGCTGTTTTCATCTTACAGAAATAGAGGAACGTGATGCCGAATTTTTCACTATCTGAGCACTCTTTAGCAATCAATGAAAGTACCTGGAATGCAAGTTATGATACTGAATGAGATAGTTATGTACTTTAATTCAATTAGACAACATATTACACTGAAAATCAGGGACCAGTTTAACCCTCCCCGTCCAGTTGACGTACATACGCACCTGAACGTTTTGTCACTGTGATTCCCGTTGACATTTATAAATGCACTGGAATTGCAAGGTCCGTCATATACGCATTTTTCAATTTTTGCGCGTGATTTTTGGTACGTATACACGGGACACGTTCGTCTACCCAAGGCCAGGCGGGGACAATGCCTTACCCCGCGTGACCTTCCCCTCCCCGCACACCATTGTCTTGACAACTCACCTGTTATCAGTGACCTGGCCAGTGAAGACATGTCACGCCACAGTATGATATTCAAGGCGATAGTGATTCCCCAGTCGATGACAATGTGGAGGACAAAGTTCACGTGGCACTAGAGGAAGCAACGAGCAGAAGTGATGAGAAGGTAACATCGCCAAGGAAGGTGCGGTATGTTGATGTGTTTGGTGAGTGAAACAATGCTTATATTGCTTATATTACTGTGTGAAAACCAATATACTCTTTTACTATATATAAATTCATACCAAATAAATAAATATCTACCTATTCTGAATGGTTTGGAATAGTTACCCCTCCCATAGAACACGTCATCTCTGGAGCCGGGCTCGAGAGAAGACAGTACCAGGTGAGGGGAAGGTTACCTGTACCGGGCACATCTAAATTTAGGTGAGCACTTCCTCTTTGAATTTTTGAGGTTTCTCATAAAAAGTGGAAGTTTTAGCAAAAAAAAAAAAAAAAAAAAAATCGAAAATCTGCCAGGACTGGGGAGGGTCACTGGTGAAAAATCTCCCAGGACGCAGCAAGTTAAACAGTTACTTGGACAAGGCACTAATGAGTCTCTTGAGATTTATTTTCGCGTACTGGTATACAAGTTCACATTCTGAAAATGTTGAGCAAACTATACCGCATGTTGACAGTGAACTCATCACATTGCCTTCAAAGTGGAGAGGTTTGATATAATATCAATCACCCCTTCATTATGAATGTCTCCCCAGTTGAATGAAATAGGTTGTGGGTTGCCAGAGTAACTAATGCATCACAGTGAGTGGTTTAAGAGATATGCAGTGGTATCCTACTGCCAGCACCAATACACGAGTCCTGTATGAGACAGCCCTAGCATGTATTCAACATGGACGGTGGATGTTAGTGCCAAAGTGGTGACATGTAGAGGTGTATGGTATGTAGGAGGACTACAGGGCCTTGGGAGCAGGCTGTGCAGCCTATGCCCAGAGTCGGACACATGAAAAAAAGAAAACAAGGAAAGTAATCTGGCACTGGTACACACTATACAAAACTGCTAAATAATTACATTGTGATATACTGCAGATTTTTTTTTTTACCTACAGACAAGAATTCCCGCTGTCGGGAAAGAGTCAGAAACATTCTCAGTTAAACTCCCTCAATAAAATATGTAATAACAAAAACAATAACTGTCAGGTGAGAGCAAGACTAATATGAAGCATGTACAGGATCATATACATAGACAGGATGTATTTTTATTTTGGCAAACTTATGCCCTATTATTGAAAATACAATGGCGACAGTTTCTTGATATTCCTAAAGAGTTTTTAGTGTCTTGCGTTTCAACATTCTCCGCCAGTTTAGTCCTATCACTCTTTTCTGTAACCTCAGATCAAGACTGACTGGCAACTGATCGACGCACGAGATTCCAGGAGACATCCCGCGATTGTTGTATTATTTTTTGGGCCCCACAATGATTATTTTATGATTCCAAGAGTACCAACTTCTCAGGCATGAAAAGGAAGAGGATATGCGTCCCAAGAGACGATGTTTACTTGTGTACAATAAGCTGCGGGCAAGGAAATAAAATGAGGTTTCTGGGATAGTGTACCCTCTCTTGTCACCGTACTCGTCCTGGAGGATGTGGTTCCGAGGTGGCGTGTTCTCTGACAAGCTTTGGCATTCACGTTTCTCTCCTGCTGCCAGCGGTCAATCCATCTGTAAATCGAGGAGACACTTGCACTAGTCCCCAGGGCAATGTCTTTCACTGATACGCCTTCCAGCCACATCCTCACTATACGTAAACGATCTGCCATCACAGATGGGTAGAGGATTAGACGCTTACGAATTTGCTTTACAGTGTCAGACAAAATACTTACACAGCGTTATTTATGTGCTAAGGAATGGAACAGAAATCAGGGCAATATTAACCGTCATTAAATTCTTGTAAGATCTTCTGCAGTTGATGTAACAGCGAAGTATATATCCTATTTCTTCTCTCTCTCTCTCTCTCACACACACACACACACACACACACACACACACACACACACACACACACTGTAGTAAAGACATAGAGGAACACAAAAGTTTATGGAAATACGAGAAAAGCAAGTCAAGACCTCTAAAGGTAACTTTCCAGAGTGTAAACACCGTGGAGGAGATACTAAAAAATGCAAAGAATCTTATGGAAAAAGAGGAGTTCAAAAAAGTATGGATAAAAAGATGCCTAACACAAGAGGAACTGGAATTTCTGAAAAAGAAGAGGGAGGAAGCAAAAACATGAGGGAAGATCAGAGGAGGAGAAGAATACATTTTTTTTTACAAAGTAATAGGATTGCAGGTACGAAAGTGGTACATAAACAGGAGGGAATAAAAAGGAGGACAAGTATATAAACAAGATGATTAAGTTGATGTACTCAAATGTGGATGGAATGGTATCTAAATTATTTGAGATGAATGATTATGTCAGAGAAAATGAACCACATATAATATGCCTAACTGAAACAATATTAACACCAAGGATATCAAATGACATACTTAACTTAGAGGAATATAATATATGGAGAAGAGATAGAAACTTAAAAAAAGGACCAGGAATTATAATATTAACTAAGAAAAATCTAAAAGTAAATGAAATAAAACTAGATATACCATCACAAGTAGAACTGATTGCAGTAGAGATCGACACATCTGAAGGGAAAGTAATTGTAGCCAATTTGTACATGCCACCCAGATCAAACACATGGGAAAGAGACGAATATGAGGACCTGGCAGAGAGTACAATTCAGAGTTTAAGAGCATTACTACATAAAATGGAAGAGAAATCGGAAAGAATTGTACTAACTGGGGATTTTAATACAAATATAAATTGGAATACTCTAGATATGATAAGCCACGAAAGCTGTTGGGACCAAAAGCTCGTGGATCTCGTGCAAGAGTTTTTCCTAACGCAACATGTGAGGGAAACCACCAGAAAAACAGGACTCGGTGTACCTTCAATGCTAGATCTCATATTTACTAGGCAAGAAAATGATATTGACAGTTTAATATATCACAGTCCACTCGGCAAAAGCGACCATGCAGTACTAAATTGCAACTTCAGGATAGCATATGACATAGTTAACAGCAATGAAAGTTACAAAAAGAGCCCAAACCATAAAAAGGGAAATTATCATGACCTAAAGAAGTATTTCTTAGAAGTTGATTGGGAAAATGAGCTTAGAGGACAAGATTTAAATGCTGAATATAAAAAATTCTGTGAATTTTATGAAATAGGAGTCCAGAAGTACGTCCCACAGCACAAAGAAGCAGATAAGAAATTACAGAAATGGTTCAATACAGAATGTAAAAAATCAAAAGAAAGAAGAGATTTGTTGTGGAATAGATACAGAAGACACAATAGTGAAAGGGCATATAATAATTACAAACAGGCAAGAAACGATTATACAAGAATAAGGAGGGAAGCCCAAAAACAGTTTGAGGAGGATATCATAAATAAAAGTAGTGATCAACCGAAGCTATTTTACAGCTACATCAGAAGTAAAACCAAAGTAAAAGATATAATTCATTCCATTACGGATGAGGGAATCACCTATACACAAGAGAAAGATATTTGTGAAGCACAGAATAAGAATTTCCAATTAGTTTTTACAGAAGAAAAAAATTTTGAGAGGGACTATGAGGAACATGCATGCCCACACATACTACCAGATATACAAATAGCAGAAAAAGTAATACAGGAGGAGTTTAGTAAATTAGACAGAGGAAAGCAAATGGTCCTGATGAAATTTCATGTTGGGTGCTACGAGAAAGTGCAAAGAAGTTAAGTAAACCATTATTTTTAATTTTCAAGAAATCCTTGAGTCAAGGTAAACTACCTGATATTTGGAAGAAAGCAAATATTCTCCCCTTATTCAAGAAAGGGAATAGACAAAATCCACTCAACTACCGACCAGTATCACTGACCAGTGTTGTAAGCAAGGTATTAGAAAAGCTTATAAGAAAAGCTTGGGTAAATCATCTAGAAGAACACAATATGATAACAGAAAGACAGTTTGGTTTCAGAAAAGGAAAATCATGTGTTACTAATCTGTTGAGCTACTATGACAGAGTAACAGACACAATACAGGAAAGAGAAGGATGGGTGGACAGTATCTATTTAGATTTCAAGAAAGCATTTGACACAGTACCACACCAAAGACTTTTATGGAAACTGTACCATCAAGGAGGAATTCGAAGCAAACTGTTTTGTTGGATGCAAGATTTTCTCCTAAAAAGAGAAATGAGAACAGTACTAAGGGGAAACTACTCATCATGCAAAGAAGTGACTAGTGGAGTACCACAGGGCTCAGTGCTGGCACCAATCATGTTTTTAGTGTATACAAATGATATAGACAGTAACACTGGAAATAAAAGCTATCTAAATATGTTTGCAGATGATGCAAAAATACAAAGGAGAATTACTAACACAGACTCTTGTAAAGAGTTACAAGAAGAATTAAATAAACTTCATGAATGGAGTAATACATGGCAAATGGAATTCAATGTGGACAAGTGTCATGTAATCAAGTTTGGTAAAAGTGGAAAAAGACCTGATTGGGATTATACGTTAGGAAATAAAACCCTACACACATCAGAAAGAGAGAAGGACCTAGGTGTGATTATCAATAACAGACTATCTCCGGCTGACCACATCAGTGAGAAGGTACGGAACATGTATACACTGCTTGGAAATATGAGAATAGCATTCACATACATAAACGAAGACATGCTAAGAAGGATAATAACATTCATCAGACCAACCCTGGAGTATGCATCAGTAGTCTGGAGTCCTCATCTCAAAAAGCACATAGACAAGATTGAAAAAGTTCAAAGGGCCACTACAAGATGGATACCAAGCTTAAGGGATCTAAGCTACGAAGAAAGACTAAATAAACTGAATCTACCAACACTACAGGAGAGAAGGAAAAGAGGTGACATGATAATGCTATATAAATGCATATCAGGGAAGGAGAAAATAGACATAAATGATTACTTAACATATGGGGAAGCATCAGCAAGAGGACACTGCAAAAAACTGCATAAGAAGAGAGGTGATAAGGACGTAAGGAAATTCAGTTTCCCAAACAGAGCATTTGATCAGTGGAATGTACTACCGAATGAAATAGTGTGTGCCAAAACAATTCACAAATTTAAGGATATGTACGATAAATATGGTTTAAGACACGGGACAGTACGAGCTTGACTAATTCCTGTATAGATACAATTAGGTAAGAACAATTAGGTAAGAACACATACACACACTCTTAAAGCTGTCATGTTGCAGAAGACAGCTCCTGCTTTATTCACCAGGATGGTGTGTTTCTCACTGTCTTTGGTGCCAACGTGTGTGACTGTGCAGAGTAATGCTGGATCCACAAACTTTACCCCACAGTCAGCATATCAAATCCTGGTTTGATGCGAGAACGCTGTTTTGGTTGTGCCTCCATTGTCTGCGCTTATTCTCTGCCCAGTTTCCAATCTTCTTCAAGATGAATTGTTCCTTTGCTGCGGAGGTCCCGTCGTTGTTCTTTGTCCGAGGTATTGGTTTCAAGATCTTTTAGTATGATATTACCTTTCTTAGGGTTATCCTTATGCGATCATTATATCTTTTCTTCTGTCCCCCTGGGTTGTGATGTGCTGCGGGGAGTTGGCCATACAGAAGCTGGCTTGAAAATGGTGCTCTGGCATGCGGAACACGTGTCTAGCCCATCTCAGATGTTTTGAAGACATCATGGTTTCTATGCTGACTGACTTTGCCCATTAGAGGATTTGTAACTGAGGGGCTTTATCGTCCCATTTGAATCCTAGGATGCATTGTACATATTGCATATGAAATGACTCAAGCTGTTTGGTATGAAGCTTGTTGCTAGTCTAAATTCACCTCCTTATAAGAGAGTGGAGAGGCATACAGATGTATATATTGAAATCTTTGTCTCGATACTCAGGCTGATACATTCAAAGGCTTTTACACTGGGTCCGAGATATCCAGGAAAACCCGAGACGTGGTTGATTCGTGCAAGGACGTCTGCAGCAATGTTATGTTTATCTGTGAACACACATCCAAGGTAGGAAAATTCTCCACCTGTTTTACATTTTAGCCATTTATCTGAAATGTATGAGGCTCTGCTAGGTTGTTTCTGATATATTTTTCTGTTTTACTGACATTCAGAATTCCATTGCATGATATATATTAGAAATGATGGCAATACTCTGTCGTAGGGCTTCTGCGGTATGTGTAAGGATGGCACAGCTCTCAGGTCTAGAAAAGAAGTCTTTGACTGTGATTGGAAACGTTCGATATTAAGTGAGTTACCGTCTAGATGGATAGATTTTTATTAAGTCATCAGGATTCATTTGTTGGTGACTTAAAAGGGCGACTGCAGTGAGACAGATGTTGATAATGACTGGAGCCAGAACACATCCTTGCTTTGTCCCAGTGTCCACTTTGACGGGCTCGGATTTGCTCCCACCTATGGACACATGCAGACTATTAACGATGGTAAAATATTTGTTTTCAACTCCGAATTTTGAAAGAGCATTCCATAAAAATTCTCTGTTGTCAATGTCAAATACTTTTGAAAGGTCAGCGCACGTAAATGCAATATATATACAATTCACAGTTCTGCTCGTGGCATTTCTCTTGTATCTGTCTGGCAACAAAAATCATAAGATCATATCACAGGAACTTTTTTCCCTAAAAAATCCATATTGTGTTTCAAAAAGTGTTGACTAAGTTAGATGATTTTTCAGTCTGAACAACATTATCTTGGCTAGTACTTTGCAACCATTCACCAGGAGGGAGATAATTCTACTGCTGTCACAATTTGAGCAGTCCCATTTCTTCTTGTAGATGGTTACAGTATCACAAATACGCCATTCAGATGGAATATGTTCTTTATTCCATATAGAATGAGATTATCAAGGCACTGGCGGAGTAACTGGCCACCCTCTTTGATCAGTTTAAATGGTATGCCATCAGGGCCTAGGATTTTGTTATTTGTTAGAGATCGGATGGCCTGAACAGTTTCTGCAAGTGTAGGTGGGACACTGGGATCATCAGCTTGAGAAGCACTTGGAATGTTATCAAGGGTATTGTGATCCCCTGGGTTTCTTCAGTTAAATAAGGTATTGAAAAGTTGTTGCCCATCTTTCCAGGATTACATGTTTGTCTTTCAGGCGCTCTTCCTCGGGTGAACGTATAATGTCTAAGATGTGTTTGGTTCGGACTTAGTTTTTATCGACTTGTAGAATCCAGGTTCGTCATAAATCTCAGTTAGTCTTTGAAGCTGTTTTGCTTGCTCAGTCCACCATTTGTCCTCCATGTCAGGCAGCCTCCTCTGGGTTTCATTTATGAGATTCTGGAATTCAGTTTTTAGGGTTAGGCAGCAAGGATGAGCCAACCAGTTATTAAGTGCTCTGTTCTTCATTGCAAGAAGGTAATGTATGCTCTCAGTATGATCATCAAACCAGTCATTATGGCAGTGGGTGATGAAATCTAGTGTTTCTTCTGCAGTGCCGTGAAGCATTGTCTTAATGTTCAGCCACTCTGTGTCTAGGTTTGATGCATTGTTACTTAGGTCAAGTGGTGGGCATTGAGAGAGATTGTCTGTAATAGTACTGCAGAAGCTGTTACAAGTTCCTGCATCCTTT
Organism: Coenobita brevimanus; assembly: GCF_032717465.1. Classification (NCBI taxonomy): domain Eukaryota; kingdom Metazoa; phylum Arthropoda; class Malacostraca; order Decapoda; family Coenobitidae; genus Coenobita; species Coenobita brevimanus. The sequence continues at coordinate 14,069,096 of NC_136986.1, forward strand.
AAAATAGTAAAGTTTAGATTCATGGAGGATGGTCTACGGTGCATTTGTTGGCGTGTGACCAATTACTCTTTAGCCATGGTCTACTGAGCACCCAGCACCTCTCATGGACTGGGTTATAATAACTCTTTGATCTCGTTGCCTCATATCGACATGAGCAATTACGTGCCAGTGTCTAGATCGTGGATGCATCCACGTGTTTTCTGTTCACTATAAAGTTGAAAAATGGCGTTGATGATGACCAGACTGTGTTATGAGCATAATGAAAGCAGTCTAAGGCCATTGTCGTTCATGTTACCTACTCCATGGAGGCCTAGAATGGCTTGCCAGAGGTGATTATCTTTTCCAATTCTGGCATTAAAATCTTCAAGCAGGATGAGTTTGTCATTTTGTGGTATTGGGGAAATGGTAGCGTCCAGAGAGTCGTTAAAGGACTCTTTGCTGACATACTCAGAGTCAAGCGTTGGAGCATAGGCACTGATGAGTGTCATATATTGGCTCTAGAGAGAAGTTTGTGCCAGGAAATCAGTATCTCTGATATAGCCACAGGTGATTCTTGGATCTTCTATTGTAGGTTGTCTAAGTATCTTCTCCAGAAATAATTATACCCTTCTCCTCCTATTAGGCTGCCCTCTCCTGAGAGGCGAGTCTCAGGTACACCAGCAGTGTCAGTCTATTATCGTTTCGGTTCATGGACAATAAGGGCAGTCTTACGGTGTGGTCCTGGGTTTTGATCAGAATCAAGCACGGTCCATATATTCCTGGTAGCAAGTCAGAGAAATTCTTTTACTTTGACTGTATTGTGGAATGCCTTGACATACGCGGTTATCTGCCCAGGTGTAGAGAAGCAAATGTTTAGGTTACATTTTCTAAGACCCTCCCCATCAGATTAAGCAGATGGGTGTCCGTTTCTGGCTGCTTAATCGCACTGGATACTGCTGAAGGCATGGCATGCTCCTGTGATATCATGCCAGCGCCCACTGGGCTAATGCAGCCAGTGTGCAGGATTTGAGCTAGGGAATAACACCCACATCCATGACCTGTCACCGCCACCATATCCTTTTAGCCAAAGGCCATTTAGTTTGGTAAGTGGGTTAAAGGGGAGATGAATATAGCGGTGTGCCTGTACAAAGAAAGGATTTGGTTTGGTGGTGAGAGTGTGCAGTTCTACCACCACATTACTTGGCCCTTCTTAGCCCGTGATAGTGGCAAGAAGATGCACGACGACTGTCTACTGATCAGGGTTGTAGGGGTCTGCCTGGAGCTCTGTCTGCCAAGCCCTGTGTTCTGGAGGACATCACTCACGAATTTCACATTCGGGGTTTACTCCTGTAGTCTTAACCCATCCAAGGTTGGATGGGTATACTTAGTCTGACCCCTCACTGATGGCCCGTTGAGCGTGGGTAACCCAGTCACCTGTTGAGGCCGGGGGTAGCTCCCCCCACTGGCATGGCCCACCAGCTTGATGGGGTACGCAAGCACCACACCATGACAAGGTGGTTCCTGTGGGTGGTTACACACACACACACACACACACACACACACACACACACACACACACACACACACACACACACACACACACTCACGCACGCACGCACGGCACAAATTTCCATCAACTCCCTCTCAATCCTGCGGTTGAAAGATGCTAGACTATAGTAGAAAAACATTAATCTACAGTCCACCAGGTTTATGCTCACATTAGCCAAGGGTTGCAACTAATACAGCATATATAGTATGGTATAAGCATATATTCACTTGTTTATGCTTAGGCAGATTATCTTATATTAGTACGCAAGTTCACAAGCTCTGAGTGTGCCTTAACCCAGACTACAGTAAGTTACCCCATCACTGGACCAGTTCCCGCAACTTACCTTACCTTGCAGTAAATTAAAGGTTATTTATATGCAATGCATATTATGCTGGAATAAAGAGATATTGCTGCATTACTACAGAGGTAACATACCACTATTACCTATTCTTTGCTAAAGGATAAGGAAATATCAGTACACAATCTCCCTATGCCTTTTTTTCTTCCTGCAGAAACAAATCTGTGTAATGATAAATAACAAATCTTCAGCTTTTATCCTAAGTCTGACCTCTGATCCTCGAGGAAAATAGGGGAAATATATTCCACTCTCCTTGAAAATATCATACTCCACTAAGGAGTAGTGTTCTTTTTTTATCTATTTGTACCTAGGTTCTGCACAGAGACGCCTTCATGCGGTGGCAGCTATACGACTGGGTGACTCCATATCCAGGTTAAACAAATGTTCCTCAGCTAATCTCCCTATCACTCGAAACGAGGATGGTGGACTTTTGATGAAAAGCATTTTCGTCCTGCAGTTCACCGGGTTCTCAATCAGATGAACCTGGGGCAACAAAAACTTAGGTTACAAATTTAGAGGCGTGTGTGAAAGTGGCGCTGTTGTATTGTCCCTACTGTTAACCCTATACTGCTCTAGAAGGAATACTCCTTTCTCTGAGGGTCGCTGTGTAACGTGCGGATCCCTGACGTTTGAAGAAATGAGCTTATCGTTTATGAGCCGGTAGGTGAAGAACGGTAGGCTAAGAACCATCCCTCTCAAACACTATGTCCAGCACATTCAGGCAATAATAGGTTGACAGATTTCTGTTAAAAATAAAATTATTGATTGATATATTAACTGAAAGAAGAGCTTCCAGCGCAACTGCCAGACTCAAATTCCCCCCAAAATATGAATATAAACTTCAAAGTGAAATAAATTAATGGGCTAGATGGCAAATTTACATAAAACGATGAGCACTACGGCAGATGGGTGTATATAATGGCCTACTTACACTGTTTGCTGTAGTTAAATGGAGTCAGTCTTGGAGGACGACCCATACGAATTAGCGATCTTCGAGATTCTTGAGCCATCAGGAAAGGCGTGTGTCTTGGTTGAAGAGAGACGTATGTGGATGTTAATATATATGAACTGGAGCCAGGATTTCGCGATTTTGAATGGTGAGTGAATGAGTATGAAACCCATTCAAATAAGCAGACTTTGTTTAGTTTATTCCATATCTATAACTATATCTATATCTATCTATCTATAATATATACGCGTATATCTATATATATATAATATATATATATATATATATATATATATATATATATATATATATATATATATATGCTTAGTTTATTCCATGTCTATAACTATATCTATATCTGTTTTATCTCTCTCTCTCTCTCTCTCTCTCTCTCTCTCTCTCTCTCTCTGTATATATATATATATATATATATATATATATATATATATACTGTATATGTTGGTCTGTGGATACTAACCACGCCCTATCGAAGGGAGGGATTAGAGTTACAGCTAATGATGATGATCATGAAAAACTTTGTGCATCCAAAATGCGGGCCGACCTGCCATAAAACACTGTATTTATCTCCTGTCCGATGACGCCCTTTCAGTGTATTTGTGTTCTGTCCAAATAATTTAGTTTCAGCTTAGACAGGATTTCAAACTGTAATGGAGTTTTTTACTGGTATAACCAGTCAAGGTAGTTTGGGAAACCACTCCAAGTACCATAATCCTCTGGTGTTGTTAGGATTAAGTGATTGATGGATGATCCTAAATAAAATATGGCGGTGCAACTTCCTTGTGTGGCACTGGACAGCAATGAAACAGAAGACACGATAAAGTAAAACAAATAAAATTAAAACACTGAAACTTACAAAGGAGTCTGGGTGTCTGCACAAGGGAGAGGATTCCCCCATCCCTCCCCATAGCACAAGCATCCTCTCCAAGCACCGGGCTGTGTTAGTAATAACGTAAAGAAGACGTAACATGAGGGACAGGGTTAACCTCAATCCGATGACGGTTTTTCAAATTTATCAGGCAATCACTAAACAGTTTTACTGGAAGTAAGAAGGACATTCATTGAAGAGTTTAATGAAGATCATATCTAGTCAATTACAAGCTGCATAACAGTCTAGATTACTAACCTGGTTACCACGATGGTGTCGTAAGTTCATTGTTACCTCCAGAAATGATACTGGTTTCAGGAAGAGTTTCCCGTATTCAGGGGGTTCATGAAAGATACAACTGACTGCCAAAGTTCAAGCTCAGATTTTTTATCTCCCAAACTCAGTTAAATCGCCTGGAGATTTGATGATCATATTATGAAAGATAACTATTCTTAAAAGCATACAGGCTGCCTTCGGCGGCCTCCACGCGACGTCAAGTCAGTTCCTTTCAGTCGAAAGGTAACAGAAATTTGAATTACTCATGGCATTAGCGAGACAGGACGAGGAATTTTCCCTTGTTTTTATCCTGCTGGAACACCCGTTGAGACGAGAGAGAGAGAGAGAGAGAGAGAGAGAGAGAGAGGATTGTAGTGTTTGCTATTATTCTGTATTATACTATGGTATTATAGTATACAATTTTAGGAGTAGAAGGAGGGATGAAGGAAAGGCGAGGGAGTGATAATACAACCAACATGTCATTCTTTTCCCGTCATGCTGATAATTTCAATGCCGGATCAAGAACGTATCCATCCCTTTCACTAAATGCATATACTAAACTTGAAGCAAAAGGCCAGAAATGAGTCATAACTTGGGAACCGGTGGCCCGAAGGGACTGGAAATTGTTTTAGTAAAGTTACAGCATTTTAACAGTAGCTTGCTTTAACAAAAACTGCGCTACGATGCACCTTTATTGCTATGTTACGGTAACACACATACATACATACAGAAACTGGATCATTATAATACAGATATCTGGAACACCAAAGTTCGTGTGTGAAGTATAGTCTTCATTAACTTAACCTGTACTAGTGGTCTCTCCCAAAATAATATTAACTGCCAGCAAGATGACTAATAAGACAGTACTGTGATGAAGTATTTAAACGACTTAGGCCTGCATCTCCTCGGCTGAGGCAGCTCCTTAACATCTTTCTCTAGGCGATTTATTTTATTTACAACACCTTACTGTCCTCTGCTGTTACGTAAGTACTTCCAGTATCGCCATGCGCCGCATAAATAATGGAAAATAAATACTCACTAATATCCATTATTAAATCGATTTGGAGAGCTGTTTGGAAGCTTCCAGAATACGAGCTTTAGATCTGTCTGTTAACAGCTCGAGGATGGTTAAGGCAGACAACTTTTATCCTCGTCTCAGTTTTCCCACAGGATATGACCCTCAGTATCAGTTTGCATCCAGGTCCCTAATACAATGTTGAAAAACAAACTCAGGTTCTCCCAGTTGTGAGCTGATTCTGCTAACGAATGACCACCAGCTGGCATGAAAAATCTGATAATATTTTCGAATAGTTTTATCACTAAGAGTCATGACCTATTCAGGTGCTAGGAATCACAAGGCCGAATCAACCAACCACTTTGGTTTTTAGTTTCATATGAAACGTTGGCTAGGTGATATATTGAATATTTTGCAGCCCAGTTTTCCATCTTCTGAGTCCTTCGCAGCAGGCAGCCAGAAAATACAAATGGTCACCACGATAGGTAAATAGAGAAAAAACCCTTAATCCTCTTGGTTTCTTCGTCCGTCTAATTCTGCTTGCGGGATGGAGCCACACCGTCGGCTGCCAAGTTCAGTAAGGGTTGTATCCACTTGTTAACCTGGCAGTCGACGGCATAGCTTTATTTCACAGCCATTTTGAAGTCCAGTTTTGTGTGGATTGTTTGGTCTGCGAAATGAATAAGAGATTTTCGATATCTGAGAAGATGGGAGGCCTAGTTCACTGGTCGCTGTTTCATTGTTATTTTATAATTTTCTGTTCTTGTTTCTTGTAACTCCCGATTTTATTTATTAGTGTGATGATGATAGTTTTGTTTAATAATGATTCCGAAGACCTCATATGTGTGAAACATGAATATAGCGCAACGTATGAGAGATAACGAAGTCTGGTCGACATGTCGCAGGAAATAACTGATAAAACTTCTTGTGGTCGTTAAGGAGGGGGGGGGGGAACACACCAGGTAATGTACTGTACATTTTTTTAAAGGTTAATTATAGTGTGAGAGAAGAATGGATTCCTGATAGTAAAATCGTGAGTTTAGTCTCAATTGGATCACGGAATAAGAAACTGCATGTCTTTTTGACAGTTTACGGAACTTTTACAGGACTAACCGGCACGTCATATAATATACCCCTGTTAATTCCATCACAATCAAGCTAATAGAATGTTTGCGTATAGATGATTCAGTTTTAATATCCAAGATGTGGGTGGTGTGTTTCTCTCTGCCAAAGTCTCGTATGCACTGCTGAGTCTAGGTCCAAAATCACATAAATGACTATCCTCTTACCTTTAATGGATTGGCTACTACGTGAATCATAATCTCACTCTCCTTATTTTATCAAGTAATCACGATAAATGTTTTCAATGTTGTGCTCTCTCGGGGAAAGGTAACATCATTGCTCTTGCAAATTGGACTTCAAAGAGATTGTGGGTACTGGGAGTGTAGATGCTTGGTATTCCTCTAGACTCTTCACAATGACCGACTCTATACGGGATCCTAATCGTCCCTCGTTCAATGTACAAATGTCGTGTATGGGTAATATCTGCTTTATAAAACATGTCGTACTCTAAGGCTTTTCCTTTCATTGACTCCAGTCCTGTCCTGGACTCAGTTCTCTGTAATAATACATCACTACTGTTTTAGGTAATATGGAGAACATCTTTCCTTTAACCTTTTTTCTTTGGTTGCTGCTTGCTTTTATATTCGACCCTTCAGTAATATGGTGTTTTCTGTACTTGTATTCCCTGTACCTTCAGGCGACGTTATTCATGGTAATCAAAACCTTCGTAGTGACTGGGTTAGTAGCAGTCTCCATCAAAATCGGGTTAGTAACACCAATCAGTCTATACACTCACCTCTTTTTCTTCTGCCTACATTTTTAATGTATTTAGCAGTTAGTTTCATTCCTTCATGCATATTAGTACAGTTGTATAGAACTGGAATAGTCAACATTCATGGTGCCATTCCTTTCCCTGTAACACTATAGCCCGTTTTCCCTTCGGTTAAGGAAGCTCCCTAACGCCTCATCTAAGCGATTTCTTTTTTGCATATCGCTTCTTTTTATCGTCTTTTATGTCATTTAAATAACTATAATAACACGATATTCATCATAGATAACGTAGGAATTGATATTAACCACCCATATCCACAATTACAGCTCTAAGACAGAGGTGTTTGGGAGCTTCCTTAACGGACAAGAATAAGGCCTATGGCTGACAGGGGCCTTGTGGGAAGAGTGATGTAAGACTACCAAAGAAATAAGAAAATTAGAGGTAGAGGCAATGACGGAACAGGGATACCAAAGAGGAGATGGAATGATGGTGTGAAAGAGGCAGGGGCTTCGAAGTACAGAGTCTTGCATATCTAGGAGGAGGTGAGGCGGGTATGGAGCAAAACGGAGTGGAGTGGACTGATATCTGAGGAGGAGAGGGCTGAGAGTCGCGGTCAACGATCTGTAGCCAGAGAGAGAGATGAAGTGACCAGAGTAATTGTTATAACAATCAACGGTGTCTATCTAGAAATTTGAAGTTGATGTACAGTATGGTCGAGATAAAAACATTAGAAAAAAAAAAAGACAGACATGATTACCCACTGCAGACTGGAGTATTGTGTATATATTGGGAATATGTTAACAATGAACTATCTAGGTTCCCTTCTAACTAACTAGGTTCGCTTCCAGTCTGTTATATTAATTCTCATTGCATATTTACCCAGTTACACCACAACATAAAGAATACAGCAGTAATTTCACTGAGTTATGGTCATAATAACATACGTTTAAACGAAGCAATAGTATTTTGGCGACGTAGTGTAAAATCAGTAACGCAGCCAACCGGTATTCTAGTGTGTGTGTGTGTGTGTGTGTGTGTGTGTGTGTGTGTGTGTGTGTGTGTGTGTGTGTGTGTGTGTGTGTGTGTGTGAGAGAGAGAGAGAGAGAGAGAGAATGTTGGAATATTAATAAATTACAACACATCTCTTTAAGGGCATGGCAGGGCCTACCTTGTCTTCGTAAGGTTTCCAAACAGCAGAAACTTCCATCACTCGGATACCTTCCCTACTGAGTGTCTTCTCGATCATCTCACTTTTATACATCAGCGCCAGGCACAGAGCGACGACGCAGAACATGCTCTGCTCTGCCGCATTTTGCTGGGGTTGACATTTTGTTTTCCGGGATGAATAAACAACGTGACGAGAACAAAAACAGCAAACTTACCTTAGAAATAACAGTAAATGCCTCCCAAGAGAACTGATCGAGGTTGTTATTATTCTTTCTTTAACCCTTGAAGTCTTGGTCTGGATAAATGTTTCCAACTCCAATTTTGATTTGCGCTGCACGGTTTTTGGGTAGAGGGGTCATGTTCCCAGTACCTTCATGCTCTGTGATGGTGGTGTAGGGGAAGGTGTCCATCTTGCCCTCCGTGTATTGGTGTTGCTAATATTATGGATTTTGCAAAATATTTTCCAGCACCAGTGGATTGTGCATGGATGTTGTAGTCATAAACTCGTGGATTATCTGCAGTGAAAACCGGATTCAAACCCATACCCAGACCCCCATCAGATGCAAGTATAGTCTGAGTTGGCTCTGGCCCTGATAAAGCCTTAGGCACATAACATGCCCAGCCAACCCTTCCTGTCTGCCAGCCTGAGGCAGTGCCTAATGGGGGCATCACCCCTCCTGCATTGATAGAACAGTGTGGAGACCTTTCTGTCACGGCCACCCCCCTGGTAAGGAGCTCCGTGGTAGAGCAAGGCGTCGTAGATAAGAAACACACCATTTATAAACATTTATGGAAGTAAGCAATAAATCCATAAATTATTTTCCACAAATATTCATTCGATTGTCTACCCTCCTCTTTTCGATTGTCTACCCCAGTTGGTGATGGTCCCAAATCGTCCAGGGGGAGTCCAGCTGCTGGTCTAGGAACTCAGGGGCTCGTTGTGGGCGTCGCCAGGCCAGCTGCTCCTCGCATATCTACATTATTTCATTTTTAGTTAATATAAATAGAATTTTGTTCTGTTTTTATCTTTTTTTCTTTGAGCTCCCCTTGAACCATTACTTCTTCTTCTTCTTTTTTTTTTCGTAGTATTAGTTTTGCAGGCAAAGGATTCCAATTTATCATCATGTCTTTGTTTTCAGTAAAAAGAAATATTTAGTATTTTAAATGAATATCCTAAAATTGGAAACATATAACCCAGCCTCAATCGATACAAACAATTATCCAGCCCCAGTGGTCTAGGATTAGTGTATCGAGGCTTGAAAATAAACAGTGTGATATGTGGAGGAATATTCTGGGCACATATCCATAGTCCAGCTCATGTATGATGCCATATAAATGTAAATGAACTTAGCCTTATTTGTCCATCTAGTTATGCTTGAGCTAAAATTATCTGAACAGTAGAGATTAATACATTATTCTTTTGGTTAATTCATGCAATATATTTATGTAAGACACACAACAGGGCATGTCATTTATAATTCATGTTATATTGTACAAGGAAAACAGAGCTACCAACAAGTACCAATGCCCTCACGCAGCTGCAGTGTGTGTGTGTGTGTGTGTTCGATAGATGAATGTTATTTTCTTACAATATATACAAGACTTAAAGTATTTCATAACAAATCAAGATCATGTAAGGAAATACTCTAACATGTCGGTCTGACAATAAGAATCGGCAATAGTTTTAGGAGGTCGTGTCATCAAGGTTATCGTGCAAAAAACAAACTAATGTCAATATCAAGTCGTGCACTTTGACCCTATATCATGAAAGATGAATGCCAAAGATTTTGTGAGTAATTAATATACTCAAATCGGAAAAAAAAAAAAAAAAAAAAAACATACAGACCTCTGCACTTTTTTATTTTTTTTCAGCAACAAATTTCATTACTGGTACTGAAAAAGTCCCCCATAAAATATCGGCTGTAGAACGTTGAAACGTAATTATGAACGATGCTCTTCCAGCCCAAAAATAACTGTTTGTTATACCACGAAATAATTCTGGCTACCTCTCTCTGCAAAGAGTAGAAATTGTTTATGGACGCTTAATAATACGCACATTTACATACGCATGAAGCAGGAAGGTACTGTATGAAACTACCCTAGTATGTATTAACAATGGACGGTGGGTGTCAGAGCAAGTGGATGGCATGTGGAGGTGCATAGTATATGGAAGCACTGATTACACAACATGTTCCTTGAGCTATAATGCTTCCAGAGTGACAAATCTGACTTTGAGTGGACACTACTAGCTGCCCTATAGCGTTCTACATCACGTTCACAGGATATTTCTTGCCTCATACAGTAAAATAACCAATGCAGTTTGAGAAATAACGAATCCCTTAGCACTGGCACCCTTAGTGCATCTTACGTAAAGACTTATATTGCCATCCTGCTATATGAACATAAATAATTACTAGCCGCGATAGCGAAGCTGGTATTGTTTTCAATTTGTCTGTGTGTTTGTGTGTCATTTAGAACAATAACTTCGCATGCGCTCAAGATATCATCTCAAAATTTTACAGGTGTATTCTAGGGAATAAAATACAAAATTTTACAGGTGTGTAGTAGGGAAAAAATTGATCAAGAGTTCGAAATAGGTGAAGGTAGGTCAAGGTCTGTGTGTCGGTAACCACGATAACTTCGCAACTACTCAGGATAACATCACGAAATTTAACAGGTGTGTAGTAGGGACGAAAATCTACTAAGAATATTGTTGTCATACTAAGAATATTGTTTTCATTTTATCTGCCTGTGTGTGTATCTATGTCTCTGTTAGCTCAATAACTCAGCAACCGCTCAAGATATCATCACAAAATTTTACAGGCAAGTAGTAGGGAGGAAAATCTCCTACGAGTTCGAAATTTGTGAAGATGGGTCAAGGTCAAGGTCATATTCTGAGCCGCGCTAGATATGTATCAGCTCGCGCCCGGTGTGATTCCCCCCTTGGGGGGCCTCCAGTTGTCTTTGTTTCTTATTTAACTTATTTTTCTCCTATTCTTGTATATTTGTTCAGTTGTCTCTGCTGTGTTTCTTGACACTTTGATTAGTGCTCAGACTACTCTGTTAGTCTGTAATAGCCTACTAGTATTCTCTCAGCCACACCCTGTGTGGAGCAGCAGCAGCAGCGGAGGCGGCAGCGGAGGCGGCAGCGGCGGCGGCGGCGGCGGCGGCAGCAGCAGCAGCAGCAGCAGGGTAATTTTAATATAGTTTCAGTATAATAGGGATAATGTAAACTCCATAAAATTACAAAGTAGAACTACCTAACCCTCACATAATTTTTGACCACTATCTCGTAATTATCACGAATAGTAGATAACCCTTGTTAAGCCAATATGTCTTACTAAACCAAGGTGCCTCTGCTTAACCACCACAACACAGCACACCCACACATTATACATCACCTGCCGCAACACCAACACACACACTGTCCCAACACCACACACCCCACCACGCTCATCCCTATACCATATCGTTTGAAGACCCAATATCACTAAATAACACACACACACACACACACACACACACACACACACACACACACACACCACTCTCACCCCAACACCGTAACCCCTGAAGACCTAGTACCACTAAACAAGGCTCCACAGTATGGCATCACACCCACTGGCCACCTATTTAACTCTTAAACAAAGAAGCGTTGTTTTACTTCTTTTCAAACTTTAAGTACATACTGTAGCAGTATCAGTTTAGTTGATTATTCATATAAGACGAATTAGATATTAAATGATATGCAATATAGAGAAAAACGAGCAAACTGCTTCATAACTTCATCATATCATATGGAAAAATAGAAGTAAAACAAGCACATTTTTTTTATTTATATCAAATCTAAATTTAAGAATCAAATAGTAAGACAGTACTTTTAGTAACATTAAGATTAATTTCCATTTTAAAGTACTACAAAGAGTAGCAAAAATTATTATTATTAATACTATCCTGCAGTATAAAAACATTATGAACACCATGACCGTGCCACAGTATTGTTGGCAGTGCTCCAATAGACAGCATAAGTGTATCAGATGCTCATGTGCAACAAACAGGTCGTTGTGTACATACTGTAGTGTAGCCTTGGACCTCTCTGTATGATTGTGTTAGGGAATCACAGCCCACTAGAAGCGGCACTTGACCGCTTCCAACATTGCAGGCGACAGAATGGTAACATGGAAATTAATGAGTCTGTCAGTGACAATATTGACGATCACAGGGACATGCGTGGTGGTGAAAGACCCTTTAATGAAGCGAGGGATAGGTGTAGGCATAATATAACACAATACTGTGTGTAACTATATAGCTATAGGTAACAATATGTAAAACAGGTAGTTATGTCTGAGTTCTCCAGGAAGAGTTACAGAACACATCCTCTTACTTAGACGAACCAGGAATGTCAATTCACTTAATTTATATCCACAATCTTTGTTGTCCCAGACCATCAAGAATCCTTAACCATATGATGTATCTCAAAGTTCCTCATAGTCCTGACGAACAAGAATTTCATGACGTATTCAAACACGTGGAGTAACCAGTTAGTCCACGTGATAGGAAATTTACCAGACATACATATCCTTCCCACGCTGTATATCTTGTCAGAGAGATTCCCCTCAGAAGAGAGAAAGGGGATAGAAGGACTAGAGAGAAGGTCCGACGTTAGGATCACGCTCCACTACTGTAACTTACTTTTTACAACTGTGTGCAATAAACTTAGTAACCCAAGAGTGCTGTAACTCACCTCGTTGGCACTACGTCTCGCTACTTTATTCTGGCTGAGTTTAACGATCCATAATCGATTGCCCTATCTCCCTACAAGTACCTCAGACCACCTTATCGAGATTGGTGAACAGCGGTAATAACGAACCAACTATGATAAACTACGCCACTCGAGACTAGTGGCGAACGGAGAAAACGAACCACAATCAAGCTACACCTTACGAGTTTATACTACGATATCTACCTCACTGCGTTCACTGAGAGTGGTGGCGAGCTATAAACGAAGCCGATTAACGTCTCAATCACAGCAATCTACAACTACGCTCAATTTGGCGACTTCATGCAGTCAAACAAAAAAAAAAACAAGCAAAGCAGAGAGCGAGAATTGGTGTCGCATCAATTCAGCTTAATTTCGTCCCTAATAGCTCCTAAACCACAACTCCACGATTACGAGAAGCAATATCAACGATAAACTACGTCGATCAACAACTCTACCAGCCTACAAGTTAATCTCAACAAGTAAGGAAAATTAAACACTACAAGTAAAGACAAAGAAGTGAACAAGGAAAGTATGAAAGGAGGAAGTGCATCTTTGTGTTGACCCAACATCAGCACATTTTCTCCCTCCTTGAACCTCCACCACCCCCCACCACGACCCCCACCTTCTCCACAACGACTCCCATCATCTTCCCCACCACAACTACCACAGTGAGGCAGCAGGTCAGCACTGTCATCATTTGCTAAGGTCGTCATGACCCGTTAATCAGTCCGAGTGCCTGACAGCACCATCCTGTCATCCTACACCTACCTGCCTGCCAGCCTGTCTGCCTACCCTAGCAACGACACCGAGTGCCGACGCTGTCATACCAGGACCTGACCTACCTCAACCAAACCCGAAGTGATGTGTGTGACATCTGACCTCCACCACCAGGAAGAGGAGAGCGAGTGCCTCGACCCAGATGTAATCAACGTTCAACAAACACCACGACTGTATCTCCACTGCTGTTCTAGTGAGTTGATTTATTCTAACCAAGGTTGTATTAGTTTACACTTCACCACGTACATAACTATTCATAAAATACTATCAGTTAGTTAACGAACCAAGCAATTATATATATATATATATATATATATATATATATATATATATATATATATATATATATATATATATATATATATATAGTCATCATCATAAATATTACAAACTACACAGTGAGAGACATTTACACAAATTACACTTACATATGTGTTTTATAATTTTAATTTTATATGCAATCAAGAGAAAAGTAAAATATGATTCATTGTGTAATCCCATTATGCTAAGTAAAGTTCCACAATTAGTACCCAAAGCATCAACATTAACAGTGACAAATACCCTGACACAAACACCAGAAAACGATCAACAAATTATAAATTCCGAAACACTATCAGAAACACAAGAAGAAGCGGAAAACCAGACTCAGGAAACAAAACACACACTAGATAAAGAACAGCAAAAAGTCTCAATTTACTCTGAAGTAAATGACGATGACACTTTTTCAGAAATTTCAGATGTAGATAGTGAACTTTAAAAAAATTTACTTCCAGTTTACTATAACTTAGACCATAGAGTATTAAGGTCATGGAAAAAATATAAATTGCCTGTAAATGATGAAAACAAGAAAAACACGGTAAAGATGGCTAATGTAGATGAAGCAAGTACTAGTGCAGTACCTACTCCACAAAATCCCAGTAATACTCCATTTCCAGTGTACATTTGTCATGAAGACAATGAACAACTAAAATTCTCTGGTACAGAAAAAAGATAAGATCGACATAAACACACTTATTGAACAATGTCAACAGTATTTCATTAGGAGACATTACAGATGAGAAATGAAAAAATGTTCTTTTTTTCGGCTAGAATAAATCAAGAACGATGCCCAGCTGGCAATTTACTCAGGTCAGACAAGCTGTTGAGAGCTTCAACATTTGAGCAGTTTAAGACAGAATTCCTTAGGAAATTCTCTGGAGGCAAGAATTTTCTCGGTAGTATAATCCCAGAATTACACAAAATTGTAGACCTACTTAGGCAAACACACTCAGTCTCAGATCTAGGGGAAATTACAGCAGATATTTCCACCATTAAGAAGACCCTTTTATCTAGCCTAGAAAACTCGGACTGGGTCACAGAGGATAGTAATATATCACCAGTGCATGTCGTTGACATCACTGGCTACATATCAGCTCTATGCCAGTTTCCTGACAGGATATTAAAAATTTCAAAAACCATCCCATATAATCCAGGGATGAGTTTATTTGATTTCATTTATGAGGTAGAATTAAACTGCAGTAAAGCTTGCGTGACTGACACATCAGACAAACAGGACAGGGATCAAAGTGCCAGAAATCGTAGCAGGGATAAGTCAAGTCCTGGCAAGGACAAGAGACGATCTCGACCAATTCAGAAACAAACACACAGTCAGGTTAGCTCAAGGACTCGTTCCCGCACACAAGGTAACAGGGCGGTACAAAAATCTGACCAAAGTCCCAGTATACATCAATCGGCACAAAGATAAGCAAATGGAAGATCACCTCACAGGTCAAACTCAAGTCACTCTCGCTGTTACCATTGCACAAAGCCTGATCACACAAAATTGGAGTTTTACATTAAAACGAAAGAAGATAGCCAAAGAAAAGATTTCGAGGCATTTTGCAGATATCATAGGTCCTTGGGTCATTGGACCTCAGATTGTAGAACGATAGAAAAATTGTTAACCATCTATAGGTCGGGGGAAGATCGTATCAGCACAAAAGACGACGACACATAAAACACCCAAATAAACAAATAGTCAACATTGGATCTTTGGAAATGAATGCATTTTTGTCTCTGCTTTATGTGAGGAGGTAGAGATTTCGTTATTTTTGGGTTCTGGCTCACCAGTGAATTCAGTAATGGAAGATGAGTTAGCAATAATTTTTAGAAAATATTAGAAGAAAAGTGACCGTTTTTGGAAAATTCAAACTTAAATTTTACAAATTGGATGTTAAAGAAATACCAATTATTTGTATGACTGAGATAAATATGAAATTCACAGAGACCACAAAATCATTCACTACCACCTTTTACGCAGTAGAAAAATTATCAATTAGAGATATGCTGCTTGGACTTTAGCACAATGAGAATACAAAATATAATATTGATGCCAATTTCAACAGAATTCATAATGACAGCGAATTCATAGAGGAAATTGCATCTCCTGATAATACAACCAGCAATTATTGGAATACTAGCGTCACAAGAACGATTACACACAAAGTCAAAATGGGTGAGTCCGACGTACAACTTCTCAAAGAAAATGGGCGCATGGACCAGCTGTCACAGCCCAAACCCCACTCCTTACTCACAGTGCAAATGTGACTCACCTACTTACCCAGCCAGCATTAATTATGATTAGGAGTAAATTGAGAAATTGTAACGTCATTGCACTAGATAAGACGGTTAGAATAATTGGCCTTTTGATAGAGAGCGCCCTGTGCTGGATGAATGAAAAGGGTAAGACGAATGTCATTTTAGGTAACACCATGAATGAAGATGTGAAGATTAAGAAAGGAACCTGTATTTGTAGGTTAGAAATTTGCCCAGCTCCTATATGCGAAGTGACAGTAAGGGGGGCGTCGAGCAGAGTAAACTCGTCAAACAGAGAGAGCGTAAAGAAGAATGTGATTCACTATTAATAAAACATGGACAGACGGTAGCATTACCTGGAGAACAATTAGGGTGTATTAACCTGATTACATACAAGATTAACGTACGTCCGGACACACAACCATTATGTTTACCGGATTATAGGGTCGCGCATTCTCAACGCACCCTGGCAAATCATTACGTTGAGGAAATGTTCAAACTAGGTATTATTGAGACATCTGTCTCCCCGTGGAGTGCCCATTATGTTTCGTGCCCAAACGAAATAGAAAAATGCGTGCGGTAGTAGATTACCGTAAATTAAATTAGCACACAATCCCTGACCAGCTTCCTATGCCATTGTTAAGTGACGTCTTACAAAATATTGGACCAAAAAAAACTTATTTTCCACAGTCAATTTGCTCAACGGCTATTACCAAATTAGCCCCGAGCTTGAATCATGCAAATACAGTACACTGCTTTCTCCACGAATACAGGGCACTACCAATACAAACGAATGCCTATGGGATTGAAGACAGCACAAGGCACTTTCCAAGGACATGAATTACGTATTGTTTGGAATGCTGGGAAAAGGCATATTTGTCTATCTAAATGACATTATTATAGCTACACCAACTATAGACGAACATCTACAGAAGCTAGACCAGCTCCTACAAAAGCCTGCTGATGCTGGCTTAAAAATTAAGCTGTCTAAATGCAAATTTTGCTTTAAGGAAATAAAATTCTTAGGCCACAGACTTGATGCCCAAGGCATTCACACGTCTTAGGACAAAATACAGGTGGTAAGGAATTTCCCAGAACCAACAAATATAGACGAAGTAAGACAATTTGGGGGGCTAGCAGGATATTACCGCCCCTTTATTAACCAATTCTCTCATATAGCACAGCCGCTATTCATTCAATTAAAAAAAGATGCTGTATTCCATTGGGAAGAGGAACAAAAACTAGCATTTAATAAATTAAAAGATAATCTTGCATGCGCACCTTGCTTGGCCTATCCTAACTTCACAAAACCATTCATAATTTGCACGGATGCCTCCCTCAAAGGTTTAGGTGCTGTATTGATGCAAGAGAATAAACGAGGAAAACACCAACCCATTGCTTTTGCCAGTAGACAAATAAAAGGAGCAGAGAGAAATTATTGTACAACAGACTTAGAAGCCCTTGCAGTAGTATTTGCTCTACAGAATTTTCGTGACCTCTTTTACGGATTCTAAATACACCTATACACATACCAGAAGCCTCTCATGGGCATGTTCCAAGGAAAACTCCTCTCTGGGAGGAGAGCATGATGGAAATGTAAAATCCAGAATTACAGTGTAAACATTCACTACATTAAACGTAAGGTAAATTTAGCGGCGGACGCCTTATCACGAAATCCGTTAGTCAATGTTGCTACAATGAGTCCACGGGAAATACACTCCAACAATGATGAAACGATCCCCACAAATCAAGAAATTTCGCAGGCACAAAGACAGGACCCAGTATGGTCTAAAGTAATATATCATCTCGAGTCAGGCGATGATGTACCATTACCCAAGTTACAGGTACCACTTAAACAATTTTCAATGGTAAACAATGCCTTATGTAGGATAAATCCAGGACAAACAAATCATAGAAAAAATATTAGGCAGTTAGTCATTCCTAGTGCAATGATACCTCACATTTTAAGGATAATACACGATAGTCCACATGCAGGGCATCCTGGCAAGGACAGGACATTCAAACAGGCCCGGATGTCATATTATTGGCCAACGTTACACAAAGACATACATAATCACATAGACAGATGCCAGTCATGTGCGAAACATAAAGGTTACACGATATCACCTGCACCTATAAAACAATATCCTGTACCTCGACAACAGCGGGACACTGTTGGGGTTGATTTACTTAAATTACCCTTAACTACCAATCACAATCAATATCTTTTTGTTGCAACTGATCACTTCTCACGATATGTGATCTTGGTTCCAATTAAGGATAAAATAGAAGAAACAGTCACACGGATATTCATTGATAGTGTGATCTGTAAGTTCACCACACCAAAGGTGCTAATAAGTGACAATGGTGGTGAATTTAACTCTGACATTTTACAAGAAATATATAAACAATACAATATAAAGAAAGTCAATATCTTGGCCTACCACCCAGCTTTCAATGGACTGATGGAAAGGCAGAATAAAAAAAAATATTAGATGTACTCCGGCACATTCTCAATGAAAATTCCGCAAACTGGGATGACTGGATCCCCAGAGTTAAAGCATCACTTACTTGTGCAATTAATAAATCAATAGGAGATACACCTCATTTCATCATTTACGGGTCAGACAAACGTCTCCCTTATGAGCTGTTAGAGGGCGAGCAAATTCCCATATTATAATTATGATGATTATCCTAAACTTCGCTTACATGAATTTCAAGAAAAACACACAAAGGTAAAGAAACAGTTAGCAATGTCCAAGGAAGAATGACAGAATCATTTAATAAGAAGGCAAAAGAAGCAAATGTCAGCATAGGTGATATTGTCTACAGCCTCATTCACACTAGAAATAAATTGTCACCTAAATTTGTAGGCCCATACAGGGTAATCAAGAGAAGAGACAATAAAGCAGTGATTAAGTCACTATCGAGTAACGAAAAAAAAAAGAAACACATATTGATCACATAAAAAAGGTTTCAAGAAATTTAGCTTGCATCTACAAAACACCAGCCACGACCGAAAACCTTAGTACACACGGTGAAAATAAGCCAAGATCCGAGAGATATGGAAGTGCGGGGTGGGTTAAATGACCATGGGGAAGTGAACTGCAGTGAAGCTGGGGAAGAGGAACATAGGAAGTTTATGACAGAAATGAAACTCATGATGATGACCACCACAGAGGAGTGCATGAAAGAGGGAATCATCCAGGTATTATACAGTATGTCCCTAGAGAGGTAGTGAAACAAACAACGTGGAAGCAGAACAGCCTCACAGGTCTATTGGAGAAGCTTATACCACATATTGGATAGGCAAATTCAGAGAAAATGCAGAAACCCTTTTGAACACAACATATAACGAAATTGATGAATGGTCGTCAAGTAACCGTCAAGTAACCTTTTCGAACCTCCCAAATGCAACGCTACAACTGACATGAATCAGGAAATCACTCTCCTAATAGCAAATTTCAATAATGACTCACCCATTGCCTCATTCTCTCTTAACCCTTAGTCGCCAGGGGTTTCCAGTCGTCGCCCACTCCTACTTATGGGGGATTTCCAAGATTTTGGCAAAATACCCTTACTTCAAACCCTAATAACTGCCAAACTAAAATAGTTAGAGAAGAAAAACACATACGACGCAACAACTCCTCCTCTTTCCATTGAAGGAATCCCGAGGTCTCTAGGTGGTCCCGTCGATAAGTAAGGATGGGTTGAAGACGAGTGGTTTTACATGTTTTGGCAGGCTGGAACCAACCCCATGCCACTGGCTGTGACCTTAGACTCACTGGCTAGCGTTGGCAGCACTGACCGGAATGGTGACTATAACTGCCTGGGCATCCTAGGATGGAATATGGAAAATTCCACTCAATCCTCGACTTTTCCTCACTCACCGTCGTAAAGATGAGTCATCACCCCGTCCATGTGGCTCCTCATAGGGTTTTTCGCCTGTTTCATAGTGCCACTATGCCCTGTAGGTGTGTGGGAAAGGAAATATCTTTGTTTTTCTATACTCACTTCTTCCGTCAATTATAATAGTTTTCCTTGACAAGGACACATGTAATTGGACTTGACATCACGATTACGGGTAATTGCGCTTTGACAAGTATATGCTGTGGCTGTTTCATGAGGTAATTATTTGGACTATAATTCAGACTGTTTTGTACTAATCATGGGCATTGTGAAAATCGTCTAAATGTTATACACAACTTACATTATTTGTACTTCACATCACAAATACACTTATCTCGTATTCAGCACAATTTTCTTGAGTATCGAGTGAAATTATTTAGTTATAGCCAAACAGTCAATTTACTTTCTGACCTGCTCACAAGTGGTTTTCTTTCAGGCAGGCTAACTCAAGTTCTACAAGTGCAATGCAATAAGCTTTACTGTTTATTGGATACTGGTGAAAAACTTATTGGAAATACCTTGAGTTAGTCTACCTGTTACCTGAAAGAAAGCCACTTGTGTTTGATAATAAGTTCTACAAGTGCAGTGCAATAAGCGTTACTATTTATTGGATACTGGTGAATAACTTATTGGAAAAACCTTATTATCAAACACTTATATCATAGCACTTACTATAAATCACTTATACAGTAATATCCAACATTTCACTTTTTTATAAAAACACACACACTTGTGTATTCCTGTATACTATTTACACTTTCCCACACACCTGCTCAGTAATCACGCCTGGAGTAATACTCGGAAAAGCATTTAGGGCATAGGGGGGCCATGCACTCTGCACATTTGTATGAGGTCTCTTTTCCTGCTGGGGGATGGAGTTTGGTCGTCTTACAGACGTGGCATCACCTGTGGGCCTGACGACCTACTGTGGTAAGGAAAATCTCTACCAGCCTGTGCCACCGGAAATACTCAGAACAGCTTAGTCTGTCCACTGTAGCTGTTGTCCCCTGCCTAGCACCTGGCCTCTACGCAGTTGATTATTCTTCAAGGAGTTAGCGTGCAAGCTCTCTCTCAAACTCTCATATTGAGAAAGGTATCCTGACGAGCTCCTTGAACAGTATGAAACTGTTCAGGACGGCAATATCAAGAACATGTAAAAACGCCTTCTTGTACCACCTGCAGAACTTACGTAGGCAATCAACCTCACCAAATTGCATGTCCGATTTATCAACAAGCCACAAGTTGATGTTATAATCGTTGACAGCATATGGCTTTACCACGGGTTCCCTGGTCCTGTAGTGTTTTTTGTTTCCACAAACACCCATATGTACTGTAGACATGTTAACCCATCTCTTGTCATGCCAGAGAAGGGCTAACATGTTGCCACATTTCTTGGTCAGAAGGGCTTCTTTCTCAGTATTTTCTGGAAATACAGGGAAATTCTTTCTGTTTGCCTTAACAGTTCCACAGGAACCAGTACTATGTTCAAGCAAATACATGGTCAACACCGGATCAGTGTAATAATTATTGGTATACAGAATGTTGTGCCTGTTGAAATTCCTTTCCATGAGCACTATCACGACTGATGTCGAGAAACCATGAGGATCGTCACTAGGTATATCAACATCTGTTGCTGAATAAATCATCACATCTAGCACATATCCAGTTTTGCAGTGGCAAAGGACAAAGAATTTGAGGCCAAAGCGTGATGCTTGAACGGCACATACTAAATAAGTCCCAGCCTATCTCTGAATACCACTACCAACACGACAATTACCACTTTCTGAAACGAACGAAAAACCCTGGCAAATAACTCCTTGAGCATTGTTAGGATTTGTCTGATTTTCCACAGCCTGTCGTTCGGTGCAGGCTAGTAATTTCTATTGAAATGAAGGAACCTTTGGATGGCCAGGTAGGCCTATCTGTCACGGGCCATGTACTTACCGAAGACAGGTTTTTTCCCACAAGTTCGTCAACCGACCGATAGTCTTGGAGCACATGTTTTCTTACATGCGCCATCAACATGGTAAGGGCTAGGCACACTAGCATCTCCGCCACCTCCACAGGTATCCAGTCGCGCATGTACGTGCTCCGGCTGGTAGCCATGTCCAGCTACCACACACACATGGCCTGGTGGAAATTTATTTCCACAACTAGATATTGCATTACAGCACTAGTGAAAACAGCCCTGAATATACTACTAATTGTCCAGGTCCTAAGGGGAAGCTCATCCTCCTGCACACCTCGAGCTCCCTCCTTGTAGAACACCGGCACAGACGGCTCAAAACCAGATACGTCTTCCCACACAAAGGTATCGACTCTATCCACACGTGGTGAAGAAGGCCGTCTACCATGTGCTGGACGATTTTTCTGCACTCGTGCACACCCACAGGGATAGGATGAGAGGCCTGAAGACCCAATACCACTAAACAAAGCTGCACAGTATGACACCACATACATTGGCCACCTATTTAATTCTAAAACAAAGACACGTTGTTTTACTTCAGTTCAAACTTTAATTACATAGCAGTATGAGTTCAGTTGATTATTAACATAAGACCGACTAATTAGATATTAAATGATAAGCAAAAATAGAGAAAAATGAGCAAACTGCTTCATAACTACATCATATCATATGCAAAAAAGAAGTAAAACAAGCACAATTTTCCATTTATATCAAATATAAATTTAAAAATCAAATAGTAAGGCAGTACTGCTAGTAACGTTAAGATTAATTTTCATTAAAGTACTACAAAAAGTAGCAATAATTATTATTATTAATACTATACTGCAGTATAAAAACATTATGAAAACCATGTCCATGCCACAGTATTGTTGCCAGTGCTCCAGTAGGCAGCATAAGTGTATCAGGTGCTCACGCGCAACAGCCAGGTTATTGTGTACATACTGTAGGCTTGGACATCTCTGTATGAATGTGATAGAGAATCACAGCCGACCACAAGCGGCACTTGACAGTTTCGAACATTGCAGGTGACAGAATGGTATCATGGAAATTAATGAGGCAGTCAGTGACAATACAAACGATCACATGGACATGCATGGTGGTGAAAGACCCCGTAGTGAAGCGAGGGATAGGAATAGATGCCAAGATGTGAGTGGTATGGAAGTGTGGGGTGGGTTTAACCCGCCCCATCCCGGAGACGTGAATTCACGTCCTCACTTGATGTGCACTCATATCCCGGAGACGTAAATTAATGCGGCAACATTGCAAGGTCCCTAATTTGCACAAGTTTTAATTTTCGCGAGTGATTTTGCGAGTGATTTTTGGCACGTATACACGGGACACCTTCCTCTATTCCTCTACAAGATGCCAAGCAGGGACAATGCCTTACACCGCATAACCTCTCCCCCTCCCCCTGCACGCCACTGTCTCGGCAATTCACCTGTTACCAATGACCTGGTCAATAAAGACATTCAGGGCCAGAATGATTCCCAAATCGATGACAATGACACCCTGCCTTCACTCACATGTGGTCTGCATTACGTGAGCCTCCTAGGACCGCCACTCCCTGCCGGTGACTCATCGCAGCATCTCTTCCCGTCTCGACTTAAGACTCATCCAACATATCGCTCCAGTCTCATCACCAGCCCCTCTCCTCTCCACCCATCTGTCTCTCCACCGCCGCCCCGCCCCGCCCCAGCCCCGCTACGCCCAGCCACACCTGCACGTCATACATCTCGTCAATCCAGTCTCTACTGTGTAACTATAGTATACCTTACCTTTCTATAGAGATTATCCCCGATTTTCTCTACAGATTGGATATTGTAAATATTCCATCTCATTTCCATTACCCAGTTTTTATCTTCACCTACGTTATTTATTATCCATCTCATCCTTCGCCTTTTATTTAAACCATCCATCCCCGCACCTTCATTAGTTTTCACAGCTACTCGTGTATTCCATTCTCTCATTGTTGTATTTTACATTTCCACCTATGTGTCCATCTTCATCCTTCATCTCATCTTCCATTGCCACATTAAATGTCATACTTTCCACGTCAGCCCTCTCGACCCGGAAACATCACCTGATCATACACCGTCTGCCGACTCTAACACGGTCACTCATTTACGAAGTGGCAAAGAGTACCACCGCCCTGTATCTGACACTTCCGTTTCACTTCCCACAGACTCACTTACTACCCATCCTACACTCGTACATCCAGATACCTCCTCCTCTACCCCTACCTGTACACTCCCTTTTTCTTCCTCTACTCCTTCCTCTTTCGTTCACTCTCCTGCCTCACTTCATACCCCGTCTTGCTTGCCCTTAACTACCACTACCTTCTCTCTCTCCCACACCTCTCCTACCGCCACTTCTGCTCTTCCAGCCATGGCCAACCCTCCACAGTCTATCTATCTCGACGATGCCAATCGCCCCAAATTTACCGGCCAGGACCCAACTTGGTCTGTCTATGATTTCCTCAGAGAAGTCAAAACAGACATCCACAATAGGCAGATCACCGATGATTTGCTCAAAGTAGCCTACCTCATGGGTCACTTGCACCACGGCAAATCGGACGTCGGATCCGCGATCCGTGCAGGACATTTCGATAGCATTCATACCTTTGCTGATTTTCGTACGGAACTCATCAGCCTTTGTTGCCAGTATTCAAATACCGCATCTCTCTGGGTTTAGTTACATAGCATTAGAGGAAGAAACAGTCAGAAATGATGATCAGGTAATGTGGGAAAAAAAGGTCATGAATGGTGATGAGTTAGTGAGTGAAACAATGCTTATAATGCCTATATTACTGTTTGTAAACCAATATACTCTTGTACTACATATAAATTCGTACCAAGTAAATAAATAAATACTGTTTATGAGTGGATAAAATAGTTACCCTCCAATAGAACTCGTTTTCTTTGGTGCCAGCCTGTTAGAAAACCCAGTCAGGTAAGGAGGTACTCGTACCTAGATCGAGTATTTCAAACCTCCGGTGAGCGATTCTCTATGAATTTTCAATGTTTCTCACCAAAAGCAAATGTTTGAGCCTAAAAAAAAAAAATGTCCAAAATGTCGGGACTGGGAAGTACCACTGCCCAGAAAACCTCGGGATGGGGCGGGTTAATGGCCATGGGGAGGTGAATTGTAGTGAAGCTGGGGAAGAGGAACATAGGAAGTTTATGACAGAAATGAAACTCATGATGAAGACACCACAAAGGAGTGCCTGAAAAAGGGAATCATCCAGCTACTATATGTTCCCAGAAAGGTACTGAAATAAACAACAGAAACAGGAAAGCCTCACAGCTCTATACGAGAAGCTCATACCGCATACTGGATAGGCAAATTCAGAGAAAATGCAGTAACCTGTTTAAATACAACATATAATGAAAATGATGGATGGTCGTCAAGTAACCTTTTCGAACCCCCCAAATGCAATGCTACAACTGACATGATCAAGGAAATCACTCGCCTAATAGCAAATAACAATAATATCTCACCCATTGCTTCATTCTTTCTTAACCCTTAGTCACCGGGGGTTTCCAGCCATTGCCCACTCCTCATTAGGGGGAATTTCCGAGATTTTGGCAACAATGCCCTTACTACAAACCCTAATATCTGCAAAACTACAATAGCTAGAGAAAAAAATAAAAACATACGATGCACCAACTATTCCTCTTTCCACTGAAGGTATCCCGAGGCCTCTAGGTGGTCCCTTTGATGAGTAAGGATGGATTGAAGACGAGTGGTTTTACACGTTTGGTGGGCTGGATCCAAGCCCGCGCCACTGGCTGTGACCGTAGACTCACTTGCTAGTGTTGGCGGCACTGACCGGAGTTGTGACTATAGCCGCCCGGTCATCCTTGGATGTAATGTGCAAAATTCCACTCGATCCTCTTCTTTTCCCTACTCACCGTCATAAGAATGAGTCATCACCTTGTCCATGTGGCTCCCCTGTAGGTGTGTGGGAAAGGAAATTCTCTTTGTTTTTGTGTACTTACTTCTTCCATCAACTATAATTTCCCTTTACAAGGACACTTATAATTGCACTTGACATGACGATTACAGGTAACTGCACTTCGACAAGTAAATGCTGTGGCAGTTTCATGCAGTATCATTAAGTATGAGGTGATTGTTTGTACTATAATTCAGACTGATTTGCACTAATCATGAGCATTGTGAAAATCATATAAATTTTATACACAACTCAAATTATTTGTACTTCACATCACAAAAACACTGATGCTCGTATTAAGCAAAGTTTTCTTGAGTATCGAGTGAAATAATTTAGCTATAGCCAAACGGGCAATTTACTTTCTGGCCCACTCACAAGTGGTTTTCTTCAGGTAACGGTAGGCTAACTTAAGGTATTTCCAATAATTTTTTCACCAATATCCAACAAACAGTAACACTTATTGCATTGCACTTGCAGAACTTATTATCAAACACTTATATTATAGCACTTACTTTAAATCACTTATAATATCCAACATTTCTCTTATTTATAAAAACACACACACTTGTGTATTCCTGTATACTATTTACACTTTCCCACACACCTGCTTAGTAATCACGCTCGGAGTGATACTTGAAAAAACATTTAGGGCATAGGGGGATTTTGCATTCAGCATATTGGTATGAGGTCTCTTTTTGTGCTGGGGAATGGAGTTTGGTCGTCTTACAGACGTGGCATCACCTGTAGGCCTGACGACCTACTGTGGTATGGCCAATCTCTACCAGCCTGTGCCGCCGGAAATATTCGGCACAGCTTAGCCTGTCCAATGTAGCCACTGTCTCCCACCTAGCAACTGGCACCAGTGCAGTTGAATATTCTTCAAGGAGTTTGCGTGCAAGTTCTCTCTCAAACTCTCGTATAGAGAGAAGTTTCCTGATGAGCTCTTTGAACAGTATGAAACTGTTCAGGACGGCGATATCACGAACGTGTAAAAACGCCTTCTTGTACTACCTGCAGGACTTAAGTAGGCAATCAACTTCACCAAATTGCATGTCCGATTTATCAACAAGCCACATGTTGATATAATAACTGTTGACAGCATCTGGCTTTACCACGGGTTCCCTGGTCCTGTAGTCTCTTTTTCCAGTTTCCACAAACACACCCTTATGTACTGCAGACAACATGTTTACCCATCTCTTGTCACGCCTGAGAAGGGCTAACATGTTGCCACATTTCTTGGTCAGAAGGGCTTCTTTCTCAGTATTTTCTGGAAATACAGGGAAATTCTTTCTGTTTACCCTAGCAGTTCCACAGGACCCAGTACCATGTTCAAGCTAATACTTTGTCAACACCGGGGCAGTGTAATAATTATTGGTACCAGTATACAGAATGTGGTGCCTGTTTAAATACCTTTCTATGAGGACATTCATGACTGATGCCGAGAAACCATGAGGATCGTCACTAGCTATATCAACATGTGTTGCCGAATAAACCATCACATCTAGCACATATCCAGTTTTGCAGTGGGAAAGGAAAAGGAATTTGAGGCCAAAACAGTGATTCTTGAATGGCACATACTGAATAAGTGCCAGGCTACCCCTGAATACCACCGGCAACTCGTCAGTTACCACTTTCTGAAACGGATGAAAAACCCTGGCAAATGACTCCTTGAGCATTGTTAGTATTGGTCTAAGTTTCCACACCCTGTCGTTCGGTGCAGGCTCGTAATTTCTACTGAAATGAAGGAACCTTAGGATGGCCAGGTACCTGTCACAGGCCATATGCTTACCAAAGACAGGTTTTTCCCACTAGTTCATCAACCGACCAATATTCATGGAGCACATGTTTTCTTATGTGTACCATCAACATGGTAAGGGCTAGCCACACAAACATTTCTGCCACCTCCACAGGTATCCAGTCACGCACGTGCGTGCTCCTGCTGGCACCCATGTCCAGCCACTGCACACACATGTCCTGGTGGAAATTTATTTCCTTCACCAGGTATTGCATTATAGCAGTAGCGAAAATAGCCCTGAATACACCGCTAATAGCAAAGAGTATAGAGAAAGATAAGAGTGGAGAGTCGCGCAAGTCTCTATCGGAAAAGTGTAACTCCTGGCGCGGAAACTGTAATACCAGCCGTTTGTGCTGGCTCACACCACACCATTGTTTAAGGCAAATGTTAGCACTTATGTAGGTTGTACCAATATCTTAAACTCCATTATAGCCTATATATATAAAATGATGCACTAATTACGGAATCTTACTAAATATTCTGCAGGAAAAAAATTAGTAAATATATACAAATGAGAGCAGTGCTCGTCACTGACAACTCATACCTCACGACTTGACACAATGGCCTCTGACTGTGGTTTACATCCTCGTTATTTTAAAACTCCTGGCACTAAATCAAGTGTCATTCAAAAGGCTGAGACTTAGCGAGTAAATAAATGAGATATATCAGGCCAATGTATTAAGAAACAGAAACTCTCCACTGCAAATAAGTAATAACAATTTTATATCTAGAGCAGCATTAGTATGAATTTGAGATAATAACTGTTCTGTCGGTATGTATAGCTATGAATGCAGACCGAGGTAGAATATCTATGTTCCCCAGTTTTACATCCTAACTTAACCTACCCTAACCTATTCTTCTAACCTAACTTTTTAATCTAACCTATCCTAAACTAACCTAACCTAACCTATCCTTGGCAGCATAGGGATGACCCCCAGCGAGCGAGCGAGCGAGCGAGAGAGAGAGAGAGAGAGAGAGAGAGAGAGAGAGAGAGAGAATGATAAAGAAGAGGGAGAAAGGGAGAGTTACCAGCAAATTACTAGAAAAGAAATATATAATAGTGATGAATATATACCGGTAGTTGAAGATTATCTCTTGGTTCAAATTATTCTGTTAAATACTTCAACATCTCCATATTAACAATAATGGAATAATGATAATGTCAATGTCAATATTAATCAAAGCACTTTTGCTGTATATGAGGAATTATTGTACCAACAATGTATTCTTTTACAATAGAAAAAAAAAAAAAAACTAACTTTTTGGAGGGGGGTGTAATGCCAAACCTTACAAATGTTTATACAGGGTTGGTGGCTTTAAACCAATGGTTTAAACCAAGCATTTTTTTTTTTTTTTACCAATCCTCTCTCTCTCTCTCTCTCTCTCTCTCTCTCTCCTACAACTAAATGTAACCAAATTCAATTGCAAAAGTAACAGAGGTCTTCCATGCATATGAGACAGGTGTAGCTGACTGATAAAAGTTGATAAAAGCATGTGAGAGATGTGTAGCTGGCTGATAAAAGCATGTGAGACAAATGTAGCTGGCTGATAAAAGCATGTGAGACAAATGTAGCTGGCTGATAAAAGCATGTGAGACAAATGTAGCTGGCTGATAAAAGCATGTGAGACAAATGTAGCTGGCTGATAAAAGCATGTGAGACAAATGTAGCTGGCTGATAAAAGCATGTGAGACAAATGTAGCTGGCTGATAAAAGCATGTGAGACAAATGTAGCTGGCTGATAAAAAGCTGGCTAATAAAAGCATGTGAGACAAATGTAGCTGGCTGATAAAAAGCTGGCTAATAAAAGCATGTGAGACAAATGTAGCTGGCTGATAAAAAGCTGGCTAATAAAAGCATGTGAGACAAATGTAGCTGGCTGATTAAAAGCTGGCTGATAAAAGCATGTGAGACAAATGTAGCTGGCCGATTACAAGCTGGCTGATAAAAGCATGTGAGACAAATGTAGCTGGCCGATTACAAGCTGGATGATAAAAGCATGTGAGACAAATGTAGCTGGCCGATTACAAGCTGGCTGATAAAAGCATGTGAGACAAATGTAGCTGGCTGATAAAGACAAGTGAGATAAATGTAGCTGGCTGATAAAAAGCTGGCTGATAAAAGCATGTGAGACAAATGTAGTTTGCTGATAAAAGCATGTGAGACAAATGTAGCTGGCTGATAAACGCTGATAAAACCATATGAAACAAATGTACCTGGCTGTTAAAAGTTTGCTTTTAGACTAAATCAGGAACAGTATTTTCACTTTTTTATGTCCGAGTTAAAAAAAACACAACTTCTAAGCAGAGACTCGGATGTTCTCCCCAGATCTGCCCTCCTCTCCTTGACCTCTTAACTTAACAACACACAGTAACCACACTGGTCTATAGATAAAACACTGAGAAATTACATAGCATGAGCAACACAAAAAGAGCCTGATACCCTAGAACAACGCTCAGTAACCACTTATAGTGTCTAGATAAATCACGGTGAATTAAATACCAAAG
This sequence comes from Coenobita brevimanus, assembly GCF_032717465.1. Taxonomy (NCBI): domain Eukaryota; kingdom Metazoa; phylum Arthropoda; class Malacostraca; order Decapoda; family Coenobitidae; genus Coenobita; species Coenobita brevimanus. Next base: position 14,099,350 of record NC_136986.1, read on the forward strand.
CAACAATGAGAGAATAACCAACCAGATCAACATTTTTGATAATTTCATCAGCGTGAACTTAGTTTAGATAAGATGTGATTGTCATTATATCACTTACCCCTCCTTGTCCCTTGGGAATCGAAAAAAAAGATAATCCCAGCCTTTTTTGCCTAGAATTTCTGCAGTTAATAGCAGCACAGACCTGACTGCCCGGCAGGATGTTTACATTCTCCAGCTCTGTTTCCGTGCCCGCCGGTTGGGGCGCCACTGTCACCCAGAGTTACACGGGGATAGTGCGACTGTCCCCTCTTATCTTTCTCTATACTCTTTGCTAATAATCCAGGGGGAAGCTCATCCTCCTACACACCTGCTTCCTCGCTGTCGCACGCCGGCACAGATGGCTCAAAGCGGACTCCATCTTCCCACACAAAGATATCGACTCTACCCACACATGGTAAAGCCGGCCGTCTACCATGTGCAGGACGTTTTTTCTGCACTCATGCACACCCAGGTGCACGCCCACGGGCATGGGGTGAAAGGGAGGGAGAGAGAGAGGTGTGGGAGGTGGGGGAGTAAGCGGGTGATGACTCACCTGACGTGGGAGTTCCCTGGGGAGATGCTTGGTGCCAAGTATCACCACATTGGGCCGATGTGGAAAATACCACTCCTGGAGGGCCCAGTTGTGGTTATTCCACTCTTGATGTGCTAGGCTGAAGTGTAGGTGAGCACTGTAGGGCGAGACGTCAGCGAGCAGGCAGCAAGTGTGTAGGTGAAATGGCTCGTTGGTGTTCATTTCGCTGTTGACCACCAGCTCCTCGCTTACCTTCCGGGTGTACTAGGTCATCTATCTTCTCCTCCTTCTCAGTGAACTCGTCACTGTCGAAGGCCCTTCCCCTCTCCTGCAGGAGTTTGAGAGCCTTATCTGGCATTCGAGAGTGGGTAGGGGTCGGAGGGTGAGAGAGGTCACTTTCCACATGGTAGCTCCTTCTCTCCTCCAAGGATGTGCTCTCACTAAGTGTCCGTGAGGACCAATGGGACTGTCACTTAGCCCTTTCCCTGGCACTAAGGGCAGAACTATTGCAGGGGTCGATGAGGCTGTCAGCCCTTCACACGGTGTTATGGAAGCAGATGATGACAAAGAAGAAGACATGACTCCTCACGCTACCAATGCTGTGTACAGACTGAACCGTGGATCCATGGGGTACCTGAGGGTCCTACCTACCCGCTGGGTATCATAAAATATAGTCGCTAGTTCAAAGGGTGGCGAGAAGGTGAGTGCGGTATATGCCAATAGCCAGCGGCGCTCTGCACCCTGAATCACGATGGCTATACACATCATCCGACAATTAGAGGTTAAGGTCCTTGCACTGATAACATATCTCTACTTTAACGAAACCCACCCAGGAACAAGCACTGAAGAAAATATTAAGGTCATCCAAATGTGGGTTGAAACATGGAAAAAGAGGTGGTAATTGACAACCTACTTGAGGAAGCAAGGGCCTTACAGATGAGAGTAGGCAACCCAGGCAGAAGAAACCAGAACACCAACAATATAGCTAGGATTTTTGGCAGCATGATATGAAGGGAGATGGTCTCGATGGCGACTAGATCCCTGTCAGCTGAATCACTAAATGGAGTACTTAACAGTAGAAACAATGCAACAACTAAAGGAAAAACACCTGACAGCATGACAAGCAAGTGCCCAGTCAAAGCTTGACGGGAACTACACTCCACCCAATCCTGTCATAAATGACAGGATAACTGGAAATATGGTGAAGGGGAAGGCAATGCACACATGAAGAGGGGAAAGACCGTCAGGCCTGGATGCAAAATCTTGGCTATTAATCCTCAGTAACATCAAGTTCGGGAAGGCAGCAACAGACCTGTGTAACACCATTGCCTCACTGGTGAGGAAGCTGCCTTCAAGTCAGCGCAACAACATTGAAGCACTGACCGTTTACCGACTAATTCCCCTTGATAAGAAACCAGGATGTAGGACTATCAGGGTGGGTGAAGTCTTACAATGGATTATAGGAAAATGCGTCATGGAGATGGTGAAAGATGACGTTAAGCAGGTGGTTGGCAACCTCCAAGTGTATGCAGGCCAGCAGGCAGGAGGTGAGGCAGCAGTTCACTCCATGAGGAAAAAATGTGATGAAGAGCACTGGCCAGGCAATATTATTAGTTGATGCCTCAAACAAATTTAATTCCATCAACCGAGAGGCAATGCTGCACAACATCAAGGTTAAATGCCCAGCATTTGCCTAGTATGTGGAAAACACCTACAAAGAAGCAGCAGACCTCTACATTCTGGGTAAGACAGCTGCTCATGATGGTGTAATCCAATCCACAGAAGGAATCACCAAAGAGGACCCCATTGCCATGGCTATGTACGCCCTGGCTATGACAGTGCTGCAACAACATATCAAATACGAGGCCAGCAATGTAAAACAAGTTGCCAATGCAGATGATCTGACAGGTGCTGGTAAGGTGGAAGGTGTGAGGGAATGGTGGGACTTTGTAACATGTCACGGACTTGAAATAAGTTACCGACCTAATGTAAGTACATCCAACTTGATCATGAAACCAACTCACAATCATGATACACAGGGGTACTTTGGAAACACAAACGTGATAGTGACTAAGAAAGGTCAGAGGCATCGAGGTGCTGTTACTGGAACTAAGGGCCAATATGTGAGTGATAAGGTAAAGAAATGGGTAAAAGAAATTCTTGTGCTATCCGGTCATGCAAAAACAGAACCCCATGCAGCCTACAGCACATTTTTGTATGGTGTAAAACACAAGTGGACCATCGTGATGAGGACCATACCAGACATCGAGTTGCTGCTACAACCACTGGAGGATGCTATCAGGGATTCATTCCTCCCATCTTTGACCAGTGGCCACATCCCCACACCAGAACACAGGAACACAGGGACCTTCTAGCACTACCACCCAGGATGGGAAGTAGGGTGGGTCGAAAATTGATGAAAAACAACTTTTTTCAAAATTTCACGTGGCCTGTGTTTCAGAACCTTGTAGAATGCCATAATGAGCCTACTGTTCAAATTTCATTGCAGTAGACCAATATATAGAGGTGCCGCAATTCCTCTAATTGTTTGCAGCTCTTTGCTGACCTACCTTGGTACGTAAGATAAGTCACCCAGAACTCACCACGAGGAGGTGGCTGCATTTCGAGTTCCACACCATGCCCATCCCATCCTCCCTCCATTAAATCAATTACTTAACTGCGTTTGTAGTCTGATTTAGTGTCAAATTTGGGCATTATTTGTCTTGCTTCAATTCGTGTACGGATAAATCCGTCATGTTCCCTCTCTCCACATACCGAGGCCGAAGCTTCTGTAACTAATTTAACACGTCTTTCTACTGCCTGAGCATGGCAAGGATATCTCTTGGAGATAGCACACACATTTCCTTGCACTCTGGCTTTCAGCTCGGGGACTGTTAATTCCATGGTCATAGGTGGTTCATGTCTTGGATAATTGTTTTAAAAAATCATGTCTGTGTAATCATTTGCATTGAAGTATGGCTTAGGTATCTCAAACTCCCGTGGAAATTAACTAGTCTCCATTTGGTTTCTAGCTACCATGATTCTTCTAAAAGCCAGTTCCCGGATCTCTCTCCTGCTATCTGAAAGCATAGAAACTAGATATTTTCCTGGCAAGCAAAGTAAGCATTTCTTTGAAGAACAGGATCTATCACTGACTTAAGATCATCTGCCAAGTATCTTGAGTTGGAGATCATAAGCCACAGATTTCTTGGTCCATGACTGTAGGAGGAGTTGTGCTTAATTTCAAACCATGCTGGGGCATACACTCGCATGATAAATGTGGTTAGTGTAATCAGTTGTTCTGATGGTTCACTACTAGCAACATATAGTCGCAAGATTCTGTTGGCAGTAGTTAGCCACCTTGAATGGTTAATAGACCCTGGGTTACGATGCTCGAGATTTGGTGGACAAATTCCATCGGAAATAGCATTACATATTTCCAAAAGGTAACTTTGATCTTTGCTTAGTTCAAGTCCGTCAGAGAATTTTGGAATGTTGTTGCCTTTGATAGCCATATATTAACAACTGGCATAGTCTCACAATTCATCAAGTTTTTGCCAATTGGTCCAGTGAGATGGTTAGGTCCTTTTGTTCCTCCATCTAGATGGTGTAGTAGATGTCGTAAAGGCAATTCATTGGTATGAAGTAGGCAGACAAACCAGTGAAATAGTTTCTTGAAATAAGACTCAAGTAGTCTAATTACACCATTTTTCCTGCCAACATTAGTGTTTGTTCCATAACAGCCAATTACTTTCAAATCATCTGTATTCACTTCTTCTTTCTTTAGATATTCAAAAATCCCATTAGCTATATTTGATGCATTTCCAGTTTGGGGAGTAAAGTGTCCAATATATTTTGAATCAGGCTCAGCAATCAAAGTAATATGTTCCTCTTTTATAGTGTTAGAGTAATATCCACCAGTTTTCTTCATATTTACTTTTGTGTTATCCTTCCTCCCATCAAAATAAAAGGCCTCTATTATATTTTCTTTCTTTGCTTCATTTAAGTCACTCCTTACTTTCTTCCTTTGTCTTCTCAGCTTACTTTTGTCTACTACATTTGATTTTTCCTCACTACTAATTAGACCAAAATCTTCTAATGCAGCTGATGCTATTGCTGCCCCTGCTCTATCAGAAACTCCAAATCTATCACATGACCTTGTTGAAGATGGTAGCTTTGTTCTCAGTTGGCTTGATTTTGGTGATTGTTTCTCAGTATCATTTCCACCTCTATTACTTGTCTCACCGTCCTTCTCAATATCATCACCTCTATTACCTGTCTCACTGTCATCTGAACTATCAAAATAACTCATATCGCCAGTATCCACTCCAGATGTTGATGGCATGTCATCAGTCACATACCTCTCAAGTCGATGTCTTCCTTTTTCTTTCCGTTCTGAGCGTTTCTGAAGCTTCTTACTAGTCACATGATCAATACCTTGGATACCCATTTTCCTGGAACTCCGTTGATCAATGAAAAAGGAATGTTCTTCTATTGGAACTTTACGATTTTTCTCACAAGAATACAATGAGAAGTCCACACACTTACACACTGCAATATCAAAAATATATTTGTTTTTTCTCTTAAAATCCTGCAAATTAGCTTCAAAGTCTTTACGTTTACAGTCAGTTTTCATAATTTGTCTGTACTTATTATGACACATCTTCACTTTAGCTAGTACATGTTGCAGAGAAACTGTGGGAATTGAAGCTTTTTTCCAAATTTCAGTCTCTGCGGCTGCTACTTGTTTTGCTACTTCATTGGCAGCTGGCTCCTTTTTTCCATCATTCTCATTAAGAAGGACTGCTCTTACATGGAGATAATGTTGAATAACTTCTTCACATGTAGGAAGTTGTTTTTCAGTAAACTCTGCCTCTCCAAAAAGGGAAACAGCTGGAAGAAGTTTTCGCTTGACCGCTTTTTAAATTTTCACTGCACTAGCCATGTCTTTAAATTGTCAATAATGTTCTATTATATATAATATCAGTGAGCTCTCAAAACTGTCAAATTTCATCTGCAATGTAATAAATAGTTATTAATGATAAATAAATAAAATATGATATGAACAAAGCAACAGCATCAGTACTATAAGTATTCCATAGTCATTTTATTCCATTACACTATCTACAATATATATATATATATATATATCTATATCTATCTATCTATCTATCTATCTATATATAATTTAAAACAGGTCTAGGAGACATGTTGGTATGAAATACGTTTGGAATTCATATCTGATTTTGCGTCAAATTTTAATCACATTGCGGCACCTCTAAATATTTTTGGATTTCAACAAAATTTCATATATAGAGTCCCTGCATCCATGCAAATATTTTCCATGCACAGGCTTTACGAATATAAAAAAAAAAAATTCAACCCACCCTAATGGGAAGCCTTGGCATTATAAATTCAGCAGCCGTGGCAAGCTACGAACATAGAAATTCACTTAGGCCCACCGAATCCACGTCACAGAAGATTTGCTTCTAGGTTGAGACCAGTGAAATCGACCACAAAGGCAGAAAGACATAAAAACACAGATAAGCATGGAGCGAGAAGCAAGACAAAAGGATGAGGTATAACACATAACTGAACATCGAACACCAGACCAGTGCAGAAGAGTTGAAATTGCACCGGAGGTTGGGGCATTGAATTGGCGGACAACCCTGTCCCTGCCTCTCAAGGCAAATGGCTTCCACTTCAACAAACAAGAATTTATTGATGCCATAGCCTTGAGGTATGGGTGGCAAATAGAGAACCTACCTCAACTCTGTCTTTTGCACTGCCTTTGATGCAAACCATGCAATGGTTTGCAAGAAGAGAGGCTGTGTTTGCATCCAACACGATGAAGTGCATGACCTCACTGCCAAAATGCTGCAGGAAATGTGCCATGATGTCACCATTGAGCCAGCTCTGCTACCCCTAGACGGCGAGCACTTCACCCACAGAACAGCAAACACATCATATGATGCAAGAGTGGATGTCAGTGCTCGTCAGCCTCTCAGTCTCCATCCTCTCCACATGGCCAAATCACTTCATTGTGTTTCACCTAACGTTTCCTATCACATCCACATCCACACCATAACGCTCCTTCACTTCCTCATTTCTCAATCTAAAACTCCATATGACTCCACATGCTCCTCTCAAATAACTCATTTCCACTGCTGTCACACTTGACTTCTCTCCCTTCAACAAGGTCCAAACTTCACTTCCATACGTTAGAGTTGGTATCACAATACAGTCATGTAGTAGCTTTTTCACTTCCATGCTCACTTCCCTGTTTGCTATCACTGCTTTCAAGGAACCAGCAACCTTTCTTTCCCGTTGTACCGTTTCAAGCACTTCACCCTCTTAACTTCCATCCTTAATCATCACACTACCCAAGTACTTAAACGCACCCACATTTTCCATTTCCTCCTCATCCAACCTCACGGTACATTCACTGACTTCACTTCTTTCGAAGACCATAACTTTACTCTTCCATACATTCACCTTTAGATTTCATTTCATACACACTCCCCCATATTCATCCACCAAGCCTTGCAGCTCCCATCTGTCTTCTCTTAACAACACAGTAGCATCTGCAAACAGCAGTACAGGAAGGTTCCAAACATTGCCCTCTCTCACTAGGGCCATTCCAACATCCACTGCCTTACATTGTATCTGTTTTATAACCCCATCCATATACAGATAGAACAACCATGGAGACTTGACACATCCTTGTTACAATCAAAGCTTCAAACAGAAAAATTCACTCAGTTCATTATCCACACACATTGCAGCCTTAGCACCTTCATACACACTCATCATGGCCTTCAATAACCTCCCAACTTCTCCATATATTCTTAAGACACTCCACAATACTTGCCTGTCCGGCCTGTCATAGCCATCTCCATAAAGCAAGACCTATCTATGATCAGTGAATGGGGACCAAACAACCTTGTCTCTTTTAATGCTAGTAAAACTAAATATATACAATTTACTTATAGATATTGCCAGATTCGCATATTACCTTCAGTGCTACTAATATTCCCATCTCCAAAAGTACTGAATTTCTTGGCATCTCACTTAACAATGCCCTCAGCTGGACCTCTCATGTTAGATCACTTGCTAAAACCGCCTCAAAGAAACTTAGATTATTGTACAGAGTCCGTAACTTCATCACTGACAAGCAGTTAACTATAATTTATAAGAGTTATGTGCGCTATCAGCTTGAATATTGTTCACTTTTATGGAATGGATGTGGAGAGGTTGCATTAAAACAACTAGACAAAATTCAGAACAAAGCTGTTAGAATTATTAACAACCCTGCCATTACAAATTAACTAACTCCCCTACAAGTAAGAAGGAATGTTGCCTCCCTTGCATTATTTTACAGATATTTTGATGGTAAATGCTCAGACGAAATTGTGTCCATTTTGCCACCTCTCCATGCCTTCCCTCGTGCTACACGGGCATTTGGAAGCGCTCATGACTGGAATGTCACTCAGCCATATTGCAGAACGTCTGCCTATCAGAATTCTTTCATTCACAGAACTGCATCTCTTTGGAACTCGCTTCCCCAGAGTTGTTTCCCTCCAAACTTCAACCTACAGCTGTTCAAGTCTAACTGTTACAGATATTTTATGAACAGAGGACACCAGTAATCTGGTGTATGGATTATATTTTTAATTCATTTGTTTTTCCTTCGTCTGTGTTGTTATTAAAAAAAAAAAATGATAATTCCTTTGTTATTTCCCTAACTCTGTCAGTAAGGATCCTACCATATACTTTTCCTGTTACACTAAGAAGACAAATGTCCCTATGATTACCACACTTCTTTTTCCCCTTTTTCTTTGCACAGGGGAATATTTATACCTGACTTCCAATCCTCTGGGACTCTACCTTCCTCTCAGGCCATTCTGCACATATTCCACATCCATTCTACTACTATCTCTCCCCCATGCTTCAGCATTTCACCACACACTCCATCATTTCCTGAGGCTTTCCCCAATTTGTGGCACCGATATTGCCGGTGGACTCCACTGCCGTCATACTTCCTTCAGCTCCCTCCCAATCCCTCGAAAGGGGGATAGTGGATTGCAAGAGGAAGACAGCTTCACCCTGCAGTCCACCGAGTTCACGTTCGGATGAGGCTAATGTTGCAACTAAGCATTATCAGTTTAGTGATATTCCTTATCATTTTCTTGCGATCTTCATACGATTTTATACAACTTAGGAGAGACTTTTCAAACCTGAGGGGTTAAAATTTCTTCTATTAACCTTTTCCCACTTTATGATCCATTGATAGTTCAAAATATCATTTGCTGGCAACAGAAATATGAATGATAATACATCTTCAAAAGAGAGAATTTTAATCATCATGACCAAAAAATAATACATGTGTAATAGGCTATCAGTTATTTCATTTAAGCCGGATACTCAATGTACTGTATTTCCAGATATTTTGTTGTAGGGTACATCCCTCAAGGAAACAGACTTTTCGGCAGTGCTTGACGTATTTATCTTGGTAAAAGATTCGTTAACCCACTGAATCAGCCAACACACTTTATACCATTTTCTTACTTTCTCTTTCTCCTTACAACCTTTGTCATCTTAAGAAAGCCTTTAAAATGGAAGGGTGTGATATAGCCTTCATTAACTGGAAATGGAAGGGTTGGGTAAAGTCTTCTTTAAATGGAAATGGAGGGTTGGATAAAGTCTTCATTAAATGGAAATGGTTAGGTGTATCCTTCGTTAACCCACACACCTCTGAAGGACTCTTCCCAAGCTATACAGAACCGTCTAAATAAACATTTACCGTCTGAGGAGACATTTGAACACAATGTACCCATAAAGTGGACCACACAGTCATTCACATATGACTCAAGCCCCTGGAATCCTGGCTCCTACAGTCAAGTTCATCCTATTTCTCTCAAAAATTGCAACAAAGACTTGTTTCCTGTGGCTGTAAACAAAATTATGTAACTAATTACCGTTTGGTAACCAGTGGTGTTCAGAATTCTTCTAATGATTTTTGCTGCGACAAGGGCAGGAGCAGGGCAAAAGAGAGGTTTGGTCCAGAATCCCCTCCTGGTTCACTTGGACTCCACCAAGGACCATGCGATGATCGACACCCCTTGAACGCCGTCCCAGACCCCCTAGACCCCAGACACACCCCCATCCCTGACCCTCTACAGGACATGGGTGTGTTCGAGGGGAGCGGTGTTCGTGTAATGGTGTCGCACAGGGAGCAGGAAGTGATGGGGAACAGTGGCCAGTGACCACTCCCAGCCCACCCTCACCCCAAGGATGCCACATACCCCATTCGCCCTCTCCCCCAACACCCCACACACTCAGCCCAGACCCACGCCTAGCAGGACTTAGTTTTAGCCTTTGAGGGGCAGAGTGAGAGGGCCTATGTGGTGGAGCATGGGGGTGCCAGTTGAGGTGCGGCGGGTGAGGAAAGTGGTGATGCCTCTTGTGCTGCCCTTTCCAGTAGTGTTGCTGCCGATTGTAATCGTATGCTGCTTGTGGTGCTGTTATCTTCTCCTCCTAAGGACCCTGCCTTGAGACCGTACTTCAATGAGTTAACCTGTAAGCTCTGAAACACCCATATGTGGACATTCCTGCGTGCGTGTGATACACCCACATCTGGCCTGGACCTACTTCCCAAAGTGGGACAGATTGCAGGTCACAGTGACACCTGTCAACCCCTTCTCATCGTCTCCCTGGTCAGTCACCTGCCAGTAACGATGGAGGGTGGATGTAGCGAGCAGTGACAGGAATATTCTACCTCCAACCATACTGTTGCAATACATGCTATGTTCTATGTTATATTTTTATGGCTAGGAGAGTCTGAGTGTATAAAAAATAAATAACTAATATATATATATATATATATATATATATATATATATATATATTGGCTTGCAAACAAACTGGTATGCCCACTTCAAGAAGGACTGTTGTAAAACTTACTTCCTCGTCCTCACGTTTGCCTTTGGGTGTTTGACAAAGGGTGTGGGTTTCTGGTGCTGGGCAGTCTTCCCAAGGGCTTTCATAAGCATCAATCCAAACCAGCTCGCTTGTCAGGTGTACAGTCCCACACTTAATAATCATCCCTCCACTATGGGTTCTACCACTCAGTGGAATTGCTGTGGTTTACGTGCTACCAAGTCAGCAGTTCAGTAAAAGATCAAACTCTCCAAAATGGCTTGATGGGACCTGTGGCAGAGCAACAGCCCAAAAGTCATTACCTTATAACTCTTATTTAAAATAAAAAACATCCGAATCACTCTATCAATGCTAGAAATCATGCAAAAGCTGTAATAAATCTAGCTAAATCAAACTTTCTTCAAAAGCAAGCATGAACAGTACTTAACAACCCTTATGGCAATAGAATATTCTGGTCAACTCTTAATTCTTTCAATAATAATTTTAAAAAGTCATCGTCCATTGCCCCACTAAAATTTTCGGATGGCAACATTACAAAATGATCCGCATGGGAAAGCAGGTATTTTTGCCAGTACATTTGCCAGAAATTCTACTATAGACGATGCCAGCCAGAACGTCCCAGTACTAGAACTTGACTCTTCCGAAATTGTTTCACTTAAAATACAGACAAGATACTTTAAATCCATCCTAGACAATTTACCTACCAATAAAGCTCCAGGCCCAGATGGAATTCTGCCAATTGTTTTGAAAAAGTGTTCCCCTGAACTTGCCTCTGTTCTAGCTAAATGATTCAGACTATGCATACGTACTTCTTCATTCCCAAATTAATGGAAAGAAGCCAATATCCACCCAATTCCGAAAAAAGGAAGTTCCTCTGACCCCTCTGATTACAGGCCAATAGCTGTTACATCTTCTCTTGATAAGGTATTTGAAACTTTAATTAATAAGCACATTGTTAAACATCTTCAATCCAACAACGTAATTAGTGATAGACAATATGGTTTTTGCCATGAAAGATCCACCATTGACATACTCAGTCTCGTAACTCATACCATCCATCAATCATTTGACCTACATGGAGGAACTCATGCAGTAGCCCTTGATATTTCTAATGCTTCCGACAGAGTATGGCACCATTCCCTGCTGTCCAAACTCGCTAGCTATGGACTGACGTCTTTTGTTCCTTTGATTTCCTCATATCACAGTGACGGGAAAATAAGTGTAAAAGTAAATGATCTATATTCCAATTACCACTCAATTAACACCGGCGTGCCACATGGATCAGTTCTGGCACCAACAGTGTTCCTGGTTCATATTAATGATCTTTTATCTGTCACCCACAGTCCCATCCACTCATATGCAAATGACTCAACACTACAAAGTTCATTCATACTCAGACACCCTTTTACAAAGTCTAATATCTCTAACTCTCAACCCAGTAGAGCCATCTCCATAAATCAAGACCTATCTACGGTCAGTGAATGGGGACAAAACAACCTTGTCTCATTTAATGCTAGTAAAACTAAATATATACAATTTACTGATAGACAGATACTGCCAGATTCGTATATTACCTTCAGTGCTACTAATATTCCCATCTTCAAAAGTATTGAAAGTCTCGGCATCTCACTTGACAATGCCCTCAGTTGGACCTCCCATGTTAGATCACTTGCTAAACAGCCTCACAGAAATTTGAATTATTGTACAGAGTCCGTAACTTCTTCACTGACGAGCAGTTAGCTATGATTTTTAAGAGTCACATGTGCTCTCAGCTTCAATATTGCTCACCCTTATGAAATGGATGCGGAGAGGTTGCATTAAAATAACTAGACAAAATTCAGAAGAAAGCTGTTATAATTATTAACAACCCTGCCATTACAAGTAAACTACCTCCCCTACAAGTAAGAAGGAATGTTGCCTCCCTTGCATTATTTAACAGATATATTTATGGCAAATGCTCAGACGAAGTTGCATCCTTGGTGCCATCTCTCCATGCCTTTACTCGTGCTACACGGGCATCTGTTAGCGCTTATGACTGGAATGTCACTCAGCCATATTGGAGAACTTCTGCCTATCAGAATTCTTTCATTCCCAGAACTACATTTCTTTGGAACTCGCTTCCCCAGAGTTGTTTCCCTCCAAACTTCAACCTACAGCTATTGAAGTCTAACTGGTACAGATATTTCATGAACAGAGGACACCAGTAATGTGGTGTATGGATTACTTTTTTATTCATTTGTGGCGTTTTTTACCTTATTGGTCAGGGGCATATGACCCTGGCACTTGCACCTCCAGATTTTAATTATATTCAATCAGAGTTTCTTCAAGGTTGACGGCACGTCCCACTGGAACAGTAGAAATGTGTAATGGAGATACAAAACAGACAATGTTTACTGGAGCTTTCTTTGACCAGGATTCCCTGTGTACAGTCATTAAGAAAAAAAAAAAAAACAGTTAAAAAATTACAGCTAAAGAGAAATGGGATGGTTAGACTGGCAATGTCTGGATTTTTATATGCAAAGGACTATGAGGAGTATAACACAGTCCGTCCTGCTGTTGGCCCTTGTAACAGACTAAAGGAAATAACAGCAGCAGTCGATGAATGTCTTCCTGACCTAATCAGTGTTCCATAACTGACAAACACTGTTGATATGTTGCAAAAGGCTGACATTAAACTGTCAGACAGACTTTTGACTAGTGATTTGTTGATGGAATTGAATTGATAATAGGAGGAGACTTTTATGGTGATTTTAATCACAGGCCTCACTACATACTTCAATATCAAGTGAAGCATGCGTTCTGGTGGTTATTTATTCTATGGACAAGTGCCGGTTGATAAATCTCCAACTTCAGTGAACACGCAAAGTACTGTAGTAACCAGAATGTGCACATAGAGAGCACCTACTGAGATCAGTAATATGACTGAAGAGGCAAAGATGCCAATTCGCAAACTATGGGATTTGGACACCATAGGAATTAATGCCAATAAGCCATTACCAGAGGACTGTATGACTTCCCAATCATACCTAGTCCCTAGGCGACAGGCATGGGTTTACCTATCCACGTCCCAGAACTGGGTTATTATCAGAATAATCGATTTTCCCCAAAATATATATTTTTTCATTACAAATCAATCACAAATGACAAAAATCACATAAAAAATGCTTACTTATTCTCTGTTGGCTATTTGGAGGTTTTAGTGTAATGTGAGGGAGCCGGTGTGTGGCAGCTGGGCTGAGCATGTTCAAGGTCACAGTGGTGTGTTGGCGGTATTAGTGGAGGGCAGAGGGATGGATTACCTCACGCCAAAATAAGTGTTGAGTGTGTATTTGTTTGTCAACACAACGCCGTATGAACACAATATTACAACCAGAATAGCAAAAAAACACAAGAAAGTAACTAACAAAGATTGGCTTATTTCATGTTTTCCATGATACTTATTTCTAACAAATTTATGTCTGTTTATTTATTCACTATTTTTTACACACTATTTACACATTATTTCACTGTTTTTAGTAACTCTCGACAGTATGATACTCTCCATACACTCTCCTTCACACCCCTCAGGGCCCCCTAGTAGCCCTCCCCACCACCCTACCCCACCCCACCCCTCCTGACCCCTACCCCAACCCTGAACCAGTATTAGCTGGTTCCAAGGCCACACTCTCCCTACCCTGGCCTCCCACCGCCCTCCACCACCCTCCACCACAGCCCTCCTCACTGCTGGATTGCACTTCCCACCCCCTCAACCCACACCCCCACCTCCTCCCACGGCCAGCCAGCATTACCCCACACACCAGCCATGCCGGGACAATACTCTGAGTCCATATGGCACGCTACTAAATTCAAACATCCCCGTGAAAAATTAAAACGTCATATGACGTGGACCGTAGGCCTCTACCAACACATCATATGACGTGGACTGGTGCCTAGGGGCTAGACTCGGTGCATTTTGTAGTGAAACAGTACTTTGTTAGGTTACCCTGGAAACTTAATTACCCTTATCTTCCCACTAACTGTACTATGGCTTTGGGCCAACTAAGAGCTTTGTAACCACTTGAAAATCCTGCAGTGATATAGAAATTTATCATAATTTGATCCAAGCTCAGTTAGATAACGAATTTACTTAATTAATTCCTGAAGCATCACCATCAGATAAGTGTCACTATCTCCCACACCATGGACTTAAGAAATATGGTGTTACTACCCCATTGTGCATAATTTATAACTGTAGTGTGAAAAAGGGAGATCAGCCATCACTAAATGACTGTCTTATGACAGGCCCTTCATTGACTGAAAAGCTGGGTGATGTAATAGTTATATTCAGAATCAGTGAATATGCATATTGCGCTGATATAAGTAAAGCCTATTTGAGAGTGGGATTACAAGAGTGTGACAGGGATTATACAAGATTTCTATGGTATGAAGACCTAAAGAAAATCAACCAGCCTCCTGTGACAATAGGTTTAAGTCAGTGTTGTTCGGGGCAACCTGTAGTCCCTTTCTGTTACAACCCACAACAGATACTCATTTGAGGAGCTCTGACACTATCATAAGTCGGAACTTTTCCGTGGTTAACTTCCAAAGGACAGTTGGTTGCCAACAAGAGCTCTTTGATATTTATGAAAATGCCAATATGGAGTTATCAAAAGCTAACTTACCATTATGGATGTGGATGTCAAATAACCCTGCCCTTAAAAGCCTAGAGTCGAGGAAGATTTCCAAGACGACGAAGTGCTTGCTTCTTGTGCCATACTGGGTCTATGTTGGGATTTCCGAAATGACAGACTAAGCCTCAAATCTGCATTTATGGACCATAGTTTCCTTAGCAAGAGGTAATTATTGTCACTTCTGTTCCCTGTATTTGAGCCAGTTGGCTTACCATCCCCAGTTACAATTAAGGGGGAAATGTTACTAAGAGAAGGTTGGCAAATGAAGTAGGATTGGATGAGACATTTTCCTCTTCCTTTCACGATGAATGGTTAAACCTAAGTAACGATTGAAGAAATTAAGTAATTTAGACTTTCCTCGAAGCATTGGCCAGGACAATAAGCCATGTAGTGTTCACAGCATATGGTGCTGTGGCATATCTAGTATAGGATGGTCAAAGTTTTATTTTAACCTCTAAAACTCTAGATCAGTGGTCCCTTCTGAATATACCAACCAGATAATTGGCCAGAGGAGAGAGAGATGGTGGTCAGTATTAACACCTCTTTGATGGAGATAGTGACCACTGACCCAATATTCAAGGTCTCCAATATATCATCTCTCACTAAGATTATGAATATAGCTACTAATGTTTTAGATTCATAAAGACAGTAAAACATATAGCAACACTACCCAGTGTTATGACCTACTGGTTACATCATATCCAACAAGAGCATTATAGAGAAGAATATGAATATATTTTCTCTAACAATTCCCGTAAAATCAATGCTCCTTGTCTAGTTAAAAGTCTCAGTTTGCATATTGATCCTGAGACTTACAAAATACACTATAGAGGTAGACTGTCTAACAGCGACATAACTGCTATGTGTAAGTTTCCAGCATTGTTTCCACGTCAGTCCTGGCTGACTTCTCTTATTATCAGGAGGACTCATAGATAGGTGTTGCATGGAGGAGTAGCTGATATTCTAAGCTTACTGCGAGAGCAATATTGGATACCGAAGGGAAGACAAGTTGTCAAAGCCTTACTGAGGAATTGTGTTGTATGCAAAACCATCGAAGGATGAGTGATTAAACTTCCAGAACCACCTCCGTTGCCCAAAGAAAGGGTAATCCACGTTGAACCCTTTTTATACAGTTGGAATCGGCTACACTGGAAGTATAGCCATCAAGAACCCACCTGATAACAGCATCCATAAATACTACATTTGCCTGTTTACTTGTGCTGCTATTCGTGCTGTACACTTAGTGATAGCCAAATATATGCCTGCACAAATATTTTTTAGTTTATTACAAATATTTGTTGCACGCAGATCTTCTCCAAAGATAATTATTTCTGATAATGGAAATAGTTTTAAAGCAACTGATCAATTTCTTAAGGCCTTATATCATGACCCCACTGTTAAGTCTCATTTAAATAATCATCAGATAGAGTGGAGATTTATACCCTCTCGAGCACCAAGAATAGATTTCTGTGTAAGGCTAATTGGCATAGTAATGAGCTGTATACGGATTTTTTTTTTTTTTCAAAAGAAATATAACAGAAATGAACTTGTAACTATTTTGGCTGAGGTCGAGATGAGAATGAATAATTGCCAACTGATATACTTAGACGATGTCACCCCCGACCATTAACACAATCCCATTTGATTTACGGAAAATGGTTACAACCCATGCCTGTTGTTACTAAAGACAAGTTGCAAGACCCAAATTATCTTGATACTGATGCATTAAATAAGGGATAAACATACATCAGTCAGAGACGTAAAGACTGGGAAAGTGTGGAAGAAAGAATCTCTCTCATCATTACGGGAGAAGTTCTATGGAGTTCAACCATCGAATCGAGAAAATTTTAAAGATGGGTGATGTGGTGATTATTCAGGAAGAAGGCTACAGAGATTCGTGGCAATTAGGAAGAATTACAACTACACATCCTGATAAATCTGGGATTACTAGAAATCTGGAAGTGTTTTCAAGAGGAGCATCTAGTTTAAGAACTCTAAAACTAATTCCCTTGGAGCTGCATTGTGACCCAGAGACATCTAAACTGGCAACATCTACGGTCTCAGAATCATGGAAATCAAGTCGTCAAGCTTCCACTAAAGCAAAACATGCTATCCATGACCTCAGTAACATTGGGTTAGTGTAAATGTATAAAAATGTATATAATGTAAAAATAAAAGTAGGAAACATACTCAGTTATGTTTTTGCCTGTGGGGAGGATTTCAAAATTAATTTGACAGGTGACGGGTAATTATGTCTAAAGAAAAGAAAATGCTACTGCTTACAGCAGAGGAAAACATATCTTCAAAAGCTACTCCTGTTTAAGCGAAAGGACAACATATCTTTAAAATGCTACTCCTGCTTAAGGGAGAGGACAAAGTAGGCTATCTTTAAAATGCTAAAATGCTACTCCTACTTAACCCGCCGCATCCCATCGACGTATGGGTACGTTGCAACATTTTGCATTTGCCAGTCCCAGCGACGTACCGGTACGTCGCGCAATTGCAAGGTGCATAATTTGCACAATTTTCAAATTTTGCGCTTGATTTTCGGTACGTAGGATCACTCGACCTTCCCCTACCTGCCACCAGGCGGGGACACTCGGTGACCCTGTGCGACCCGAGCTCACCCACAGCTCGGGCACTCACCTGTTAGCAACGGTCCTGCTCAGACATGGCAAAGAGAGGTCTCTCAGAGGACGAAATTCAAGCTGCCCTGGACGCCTTTACAGGCGACAGTGATTCCCCATTGGATGACGAGGTTGTTGACAAAGATTAGGTGCATCCAGAGGAGAAGGAAACCACCAGCAATGATGAGGAAGTCCCGTCCCCCAGGAAGTGGCAGTACGTGACTTACCGTGCTGCAAGAGAGGGGCAGCCAGCCGAAAAACAACGTGAAACATCCTCTGCCCTGCCCCAATGTGATGTGGAGCCCGAATTTGATGACGAGGACATGGACGAGGACGGAGCCATGGGACGTGCTGTCACGTGGTATGGACGTGAGGTGATAACTCATCATGGCCCCGAGCGCACACCACGTCGGACGAGCAGGTATGGGCCTAATCTTTTGTTTGGGGAGGTAGGAAGTGCCGTGGAGGGAGTGGGGAGCGAAAGGGAAAGTGCAGGGAGGAGTATGGAAAGTGAGAGTGGCGGGAGTGAGTCATCGCTCTTCCTAGGTGGTGTGAGAGGGTGGGGTGTATCACGTGGGCGAGTGAGGGTGCATCCTGAATCATGTGGGGTTGTGATGGAGGGGGAAGGTGGGGAGGAACCACTCCCCAGCACGTACTTATGCTCCCCAATATTCCCAAAAACGTGGGCGAGTGAGGGTGCATGAAAAATCATGTGGTGTTGTGATAGAGGGGGATGGTGGGGAGGAACCACTCCCCAGCACGTCTTATACTCCCCAGTATTCCCGAACTTCATCCCCACAGCCCCCTAATGTTCCTCAAGGCTGTAAGGGTAAGGGAAAGGGAAAGGGTAAAGGCCGAGGGAAGAGGAGTGCGAGTGGGGAAGCTCTCCACACTCCTCCCCAACCTCCCCCACCAGCATCTCCTCACCCAGACGAAGGCGCTGATGGGGACGAGGGATTTGTGGGATGGAATTGGGAGGATGGGAGTGATTTTTCTCCCCTCATTCACCCCTTCACTAAGCAGGGATGCGCTGGCTGCATTGCTCCCGGAATTCACCCTAATTCCACCAGGCTGGATTTTTTCCACCTGTTTTTTAGTGAGGCTTTCATGGAGCAGATTGTTGACCATACCAACCATTTTGCAAGCAGCCAGCACCGTGAGAGTGAAAGATTGGGAACAAGGAGCAGGCATTCTGTCATATATGATTACCCTGTCTCCCTTTCAGAAATGTTCTTTATTTTTTGCCCTGGTCCTTTTGATGGGTATTATACAAAAGAACAGAATTCTGGCTTACTGGACAAGGGACCCTGTTATGCTGACACCAATATTTGGCCAAGTCATGAGCCTTAATCGCTTCCAACAAATTCTAAGTTGCCTCCACTTTTACCATGCTGATGATCCTGCAAATGCAAACGACACAGATAAGATGAGGTGAATTAGGTTGGTCTTTGATCACCTGAGGCAAACCTTTCATTCGTCATTTCATCCCTATAGAGACCTTGTCATAGACGAGAGTCTCTTGTTGTGGAGAGGTAATATTTCATTTAGGCAGTATATACCGAGCAAAAGGCACCATTTTGGGTTCAAGATCTTTGTTATGTGTGACTAAGACTGGTTATGTGCAGGACATAGTGTTGTACACCGGTGCACAGACAGACATAATAGAAGATCGGAGTATTGGACTGTCGGGAGCAGTGGTAAAGACAATGATAGAAGACTACTTTCATCGTGGTCACATCCTCTACCTAGACAATTGGTACACTAGCCCTCTTCTCGCTCGTTATCTACACATGCATGAAACGGGAATCTGTGGTACCGTGAAGGTGAACCAGCGTCACATGGTCAAGGTAGGGCAGAAACTTGACAGGAATGAGGTTGTCTTCTTCAAAGCCAACAACATACTTGCAACTGTGTGGAACCATAATAGAGAAGTAAGCCTCTTGTCCACAGTTCACCACCCCTTTATGCACCGTACTGATTCCGTGGATTACCGGAGCGAGAACAGGCGTCACATACGAAAACCTGAGTGTTTCCTGGATTATAACATAAACATGCGCCTGGTGGGCCAGTCTGACATCATGATATCGACGTTCGAGTGTGCCAGGACCACGATGAAGTGGTATAAGAAACTGTTCTTTCACTTGCTAGATATCACTGCTCTGAATTGCTACCACCTGCACGCCATGACAACAGGAGTTCAGGAAACCTTTGAAGGGTTTGTGAGGGAGCTCACAAGAGAGATGTTTGCACGGTATGCTGTTGAAAGGCCCCAACATCGCACCCGCACTGCCCCTATTGCCCAAACTCCCCTGAGAATATCCTGCCGCCATTTCCCCACTCCTATCCCTCCCCAGCCAAATAGACCTAGGCCCCAACGCAGGTGTCACGTGTGTAGCAATTCCCGAGTGAGACTCACCACACAGAGGAAGGACACCTGGTATGAGTGCGTCGAGTGTGATGTGGGTCTCTATATTCACCCATGTTTCAGCGAGTATCACGCCTTGATGCAATTCTAATATGGTGTGAATGCGATAGGACGTTGTAACTCTGAAGTAAATGCGACAAACAGACGCTCAGTGTAATTATAAGTCCTGTTGATCTGAAAACATTTGTATAAAGTGTATATGGGTATAACATAAGTGCAAAAATAGTATGTATGTGTATAAATATGATCTAAGTGGAAACATACCTAGCGAAAGTATTTTGATGCGATATTCTGTCACTCAGTGGTATAAATAAGGCCCATAAATATGTAAATATTATTATGGGAAATGCAAACGGGTGTAATATAAGTTCAAAGTATTGTAAGTGCTGAAATATATTCTAAGTCAAAATATTCCTAGCAAGTGTATATAGATGCGATTTCCTGACGCTCAGTGGAATGAATAAGGCCCGTAATTATGAAAATAGGAGTCTACAAGTGGGAAAGGGTGTAATATAAGTGAAAAATTTGTGTGTAAGTGTTTGAGTATTATGTTTGTCGAAACATTCATTGCGAGAGTATTTTCGTGCGATATTCTGACGCTCACTAGAATAAATAATGCCAATAACTATGTATAGTGCAGTATAGGGATGTAAACGTGTGTAATGTAAGTGGGAAAGTATACTTGGAGTGAATAAATAAAGTAGATGATGAAACACGAGTGTTTGAGATTGTGGTTGCTACGTGAATATCCGCTAGCATTTTGCTAAATGCCCTCGTAATGAATATAAATAGTTGAAAACATTTACAGTGGTGGAGGAAAGGTTCTATGTAAAGAAAACAATAATAGGAAAGTGATAAAACAATTGGGTATGTTGAAATACGAGTCATAGCGAGTGCACTTAGTAAGCAGATGTGCGCTATACTTATGCTACATGTCATCGTAATGAATGAAAACATCTGAAAACATTAAAAACAGTAAAAAATGGTAAAATGTCATTGAAACAGAAGTATACAAGTAGAACAAAAATGATATGTTGACTGAAACAAGAAACTTAGCACATAGCATGTTACCACTCGGACCCAACTCGCTATGCTCACATGAAGGTACAATGCTTATTATATATATATATATATATATATATATATATATATATATATATATATATATATCATTGAAATTCATTTTATTGTTACTCTTATTGTTTATTAGTTCAAATTCAATCAATGTAGAGGTGTTGTTTGTTGTTTCTCCCAATATTTCCTACTATAGAAAACGTGAGCGACTCACACGTCAATGATAAAATACGATACCTGGCGCGGAGGACCTCACCTGTTCCGACCACTTATGGACAATGGTAAACCCTTTCTTGGTGATTTTCCTTTGTTTCTCAACAAAAGCGGAAGTTTTAGCCCCCTCTAAAAAAAAATCCAAAATAGCTCGGAATTGGGGGGTGTCGGAGGTGCGAAAAACCTCGGGACGTGACGGGTTAAGGGAGAGGAAAACATACCTTTAAAATTCTACTCCTACTTAAGGGAGAGGACTCAGTACCGGAGGCATTGCAATAAATGCTGCTCCTGTTAGGCGAAGTTAATCAAATTTCTAAATAATAAGCCTGGAATTACCATACACATGAAATACATTAAAAGTAAACATTATTGATTACCGTTCATACTCACCTTCCCAATACTGTAAAGAAAACCAAAGGAAAATTTGATTATAACACCGCCACAGTGTTTCGAATAATTATTCCTGTGGTAACTGGTTCGAATACAGTTAAATTTGGATCAGTCGAGAGAAGGGAAGGGGATTGACTTGCCAACTCTTGAGCGAGGAAGAGCTGCATCTGTATCAGCATTTAGGGGTTTTAAGTCTACCAATACATAGCATTAATGCAAACTTCGGACATTCCAAGTCTCGAAGTCAGGTCCCATACTCAGCATCATATCCTTATTTGGCCAAATAGGTGAAGTGTTAGGTGGGAAAGAGACAAAGATCGGCACGGATAACTATACATATGTGTCATTACGACACAACAATTATGCCAACATCAGGTAAATAATGGTATTTGTTCATGAATAATGTGATCTTTTACACTGGTTCATAACAAGACTGTGCGTGTTAACATCAACTGATGATGATGATGAAATTTGCGAAGGCATCACCTTTTCATCGGTACCACCTATTATTATTATTATTATTATTATTTTACTTTCCAGTTACTTCCTATATGTTTTGATATCCTTTTCCTAATACTGCATTGTTTTGTTGAGTTGTATTGCTTTGCTATTCTTCTTGTAGTTTAGTGAGATCCTTTTCTTTCCTTTCTCTTTTTTTCCAAAATTGATATAATAGTTCTTTTTCTTCCATTTTGCTCCTTCCAAATAAAAATTTACCCACTATATCATTTTAATTTTCTTCATATGGCTATTGCAGTTCTCTTGCTGTTGTTCTGAATTCTAAATATTCTGGACATTCCATAATGAAATGTCTCAGATCTTCATTTTCTGCTTCACATATATTACAAGATGTTCTCTCACTTGTGTGTCTTTTCTAGCACATAAGGGTAGGGTATTGGTTCTTGCTTTATATAAAGTAATAGATGCTGGTTTATTGTCATATGAGGTCTTCTTTAACTGATTTCTTCCATTTCTCATATATTACTAAAATTGTTTTACTTGTTACTGGTTTTGTCCATTCAGATGTGTCCCATGCTTTCACTTCTTTCTTCATGGCATCATTTTAAATTTCTACTAAGTTCATATAGCTTAGGTTTATTTTTTCCAGAAAACTTCTTATCACTTTCATCCATTGAGTGCTATATCTTGCAGTAGTTGAGTTTTTCCATCTTCGATGCCTTAAGATACGCCAGTTTTCCTTTTATGATTCTGGGTTTTTTTAGAAGAGGCTCCTATTTCTCCTCTTAAAGTGTTGTAGTTTATTTGTCTCATCATCATGACATTTTTTCTATACGAAATAGAGGGTAGGAACTGCTAAGCTTTTCCAGTAGTCTTACCATTCAGTACTTTGTGGCAGCTTTTTCCAATTACTGAATAGGTTACATTTGCCAGTTTTTGTGCTTTCTCAATCATAATTCTTCTATGCATTAAAAAAAAAAAAATCGTTTGTTAGCGTTATTCCTAGATATTTAACATTTATGTCACCTTTATTCCTTCTATGCTGTTTGGTTATTTTTTTCAGATTGAATATTATGATACTTGTGAAAAATGTTTAATAGTTCTGGTAAAAAATCGGGGCCCTCTTTCTGGGCACCAAATGTGAAAAATATTTAATGTATACAAGTCGTTATCCCTGCCGGGGCACCGCTATGATAGAAATTTCTGGTATTTACTAATAAACAACCCTTAGGTCGTTACTCGTCTATAAAGTTGTTCTTAAGTAAATCAAACAAGTCTCATAGAGTTAGGCGAAACGTAACTTAACCTTAACTCACCTACAATAACTATTTCTCTTCTATCTCATAGCTAATCCCCCCTTGAATTAGCCAATTCGTAAAGGTTACTTAGCTAGTGAAGAGGGAGTGATCGTTAACCGATGACGATGAGGCTGCTTAGTGCAATTGCTTGAGCAAGCAAGCGTCCTTATGTTGTGTATATACAACCGTGCTAGCTTAAGAGTGACTAGGAACGGAGTGCGGTGTGCGGCAGGACCCACCTCCCTCATAGAATGGTAGGTTGCCAACTATTAATTATTTACAGTACTAAATACAGTTAAATTACATCATGATATGTACAGGGTAAATCTAACAAATTAATCTTAGGTTTACTTAAACTAAAGTTAGACCAAATATTCCCTTTAACTGTGTAAACAGGAGAATCTTTCCCTACTTGCTACGTCACCTAACGCGCAGACGCAGTTTAGGTCAGTGGAAAACACCACATAAGTACATGTATTTACAATGTATAGTTGTCCACGGGGGTTAAATGCAGTAGCATTTAATTTATCAATAACAAGAATTATTAAAGAGAACGTAATTTCTGGGTTATTAAAACCGCTTGAACAATTAAAAACGGTCTCAATTTTTCCTCTGCCTTTAACCAGGAATAATTATGATGGAAATAGAGAGCGCAACTGCTCTGGGGGAAAATATTTCCCACAGTTTTGGGGCCGGCGGAAAATGATACGTTGTATCATGTAATATGACCCTTAGCTAAGAGTTCCCTCCATAGTTCTCGAGAACCCTGTGCTGCGGCCCTACTAGGTCGCACCTCTTGACACGTTTGATCTTCACCATTCTCTGGATCTGGAGTGGCTGCTAACTCAAGAGGTACCAGTTTATCTATAGTTTTTATACTGGTATGTCTCCTGCATTTTATTTTTACGAGTCTTAGCACCCCTTCAGAATCTGAGTGTGTGGAGATCACTTTAGCTAATGGCCACTGGGATCTTGGCTGTTCAGTCTTCACTAAGACCACATCTCCTATGTTAATAACTGATTTGTTGCTGGCAGCTTGAGCTCCATAAAACCTCTCGCATAGGCTCAAAAGATACTCTTCGCTCCAATGTCTATTCCAAGTATCCAGCACCCTTTTCAGACGTTGGTATCCCTCCCGAAGATGTTGTCCTTAATCATTATTTTCTATGTTAGGATCATCAACTTCTTCCTGGATATCCACACAAGGCATCGGATGGAACTTCCTGCCATATAACATGTGAGCTGGTGTTAAGGCCACTAGCGAGTCGCTAGTGTCATCTTGATAAGTCAAGGGTCTATTATTAATCCTGGTTTCAATTGAGGGGTTACCTGTAGAAAGGGTCCAACGTGCCACCTATGTTCAAAACCTTTATATTGCATAAAACCACAGTACAACTCTTCCTTTATCCACTGTTAGTGGTTTAAAGCCAGTTTCTACACCGGAAGTAAGGGTTATAGTCCAGTGAAAAAAAAAACTACGAATGAGCCGTATCAACCGCCACCACCATCGGCCCGGGCAGCCTGCATGTAGGAAGG
The DNA here is from genome assembly GCF_032717465.1 of Coenobita brevimanus. Taxonomy (NCBI): domain Eukaryota; kingdom Metazoa; phylum Arthropoda; class Malacostraca; order Decapoda; family Coenobitidae; genus Coenobita; species Coenobita brevimanus. The sequence goes on from NC_136986.1 coordinate 14,124,531, forward strand.
GTACACTAGCCTATTCCGTCAAGTGAGCGAGACGTGTGGTGGGATGGGTTGAGTAGGAGGTGGTGGGGAGGTTACGTCACTTCCAGAGGGGGGTAAGACGGGTTATAAAAGTTCATCATCATCATCTTCATCTTCAATTATAATATCTTTATTATTATTAACTATATTACAGTTATTATTATTCATTAAACAGAGTGGCTGTCAAAGCATAAAAACAGTAATAATGACTGGACTGACAGTAACATACAGACGGATTATACAGCTTCATCATCATCAGCACTGAAGGTTCCATAACAGCATTTTCATCTTCGATAATAATACCATTATTATCATTATTATTATTAATAATAATATTACTATGTTTTACACCAGTGTTAGCATGGTTATTAACATGTACCACCATTCTTCATCCAACATTGTACAAGAAAATGCACTCAAGGTTCCATTTTAGCATCTTCATTGTCAATAATAATTGCCATAATTATTATTATTATTATTATTATTATTTACACTATCATTAATATGCATATTAATATGTACCACCATTCTTGAACCAATATTGTGGCAGAAAATGCACTCATAGTTCAGTAATAGCAGGAAAAAACACCGGGATTTAATTATCTGATTGCATTATTATCATTAATAATAATAAACAAAAATTTCTAAACTAATAACCACTAAAGCATTGTCATAGTCAAAAAGTAGACATATCAAGCTTCAATTAAAAAAAAAATGAAGGCACTAGCCCATCAATTAGCTTAGTTATACTCATGTGAATATTACCAAACTTTGAGTGCATTTTCTGGCAAACTTTTACTTGTGGCGTGTTGGACCCTTTCTACGGGTAACGCCTCATTTATTTCAGTTATTACTGTTCTTAAATCTTCTCTCGTGATCTTAGTTCTATGTAATGTTTTCCTCAGGCAGTTCTTGACAATACCAATCATTCTTTCGGTAAATCCATTTTGCCATGGAGCTCTTTGAGCTGTGAACTGCCAAATACAATTTCGGATTCCCAGCGCCGACTTAACCTTTGGGTCGTTCATTAGGTTCAACAGTAAAGGTGCTGCTCCAACGAAATAAGTTCCGTTGTCGCTTATTAACTTGCCAGGACAAGACCTTCTAGCAGCAAATCTGCGAAAGACATTGAGGAATGTCTCAGAGCTTAGGTCTTCCGCTAGTTCTAGATGGACTGCCCTTGTGTAGGCACAAGTAAATAAACAAATGTAAACTTTATGGGGAGTTTCCTCACCCGTAACAGTTATAGCCCCTGTGTAGTCCACTCCTGTTATATGGAAGGGCCGACTTATGTTCACCCTATCCTTTGGTAGGGTTGGTGGTCCTGGGTAGATATAAGGTCACTGCTCATACCTCCTACAAATGATGCAGTTTTTGAGATATTTTTTAATTACCTGTCTTTTTTTTCTTTTTTTATGCGAGGAAGAAGGAACCAAAGGCCATGAACCCACAGTAACAGTTCCCTCAAAGAGAAAAACAAAATACAATAGAGAGCCAAATTCGAAATCCGATCATTTTGAGATCCCTGGACACACTGCGTTTGAAAGACTGGAGATCATAGGCAGCAGGAAATACAGACAGAGGGAAACAGTTCCAGAGCTGACCTGTTGCATAAATGAAAGACTGGGAGTAACGGTTAACTCTTGCATTAGAGAGTTGGACAGAAAAGTGATGAGAGTTTGCTGCCAGACGGGTGGTATGCGCCTGTCGTAGAGGTGGAGGAACGCAAGCAGACAGTTCAGAGTAGCAGTGACCATTAAAGTAGCTATAGAAAAGAGATAAAGATGCAACAGTGCGGTGAAGAGACAGAGGTTGAAGGGAGTCAGTAAGAGGAGGAGAGTTAATGAGACGAAAAGCCTTTGACTCCACCCTATTAAGAAGGGCTGTATGTGGGGAGCCTCCCCACACATGAGAGTTGTACTCCACACAGGGGCGGATAAAACCCCTGTATAGAGTAAACAACTGTGCAGGGGTAAAGAAACAGCGGAGTCGGCTTAGCACACCCAATCTCTTGGAAGCAGATTTTACAAGAGATGTAATATGATCTTTCCAAGATAAGTCCCGAGTAAATGAAACCCCAAGCATGTTCAAGGATGATGCAGGATTAAGCTGAATATTATTAAAATTAATAGGTATACCTGTGGAAGATTTGTCGGGTTGATAGGTGTAAGAACTGAGTCTTAGATGCATTAAAAACAACCATATTATTTTTACCCCAGTCAGAGATACGAGCCAAGTCAGACATTAGGTGTGCCATAGCCTCATCCCTTGTTTGTTGAAGCAACTGTTGAGATGGGCGTTGCGAGAACCGAATGGAAAGGTGAAGGGTGGAGTCATCAGCATATGAGTGGATAGGGTTAGATGTACAGTACAGCTTAGAAGATCATTGATGGATAAAAGGAAGAGAGTTGGTGATAGGACAGAGCCCTGAGGAACACCACTGTTGATAGATCTAGGAGAAGAACGATGGCCATCTACAACAGCGGCTATAGAACGACCAGAAAGGAAGCTAGTGATGAAGGCACAGATAGAAGGATAGAAACCGTAGGAGGGCAATTTGGAAATTAAAGATTTGTGCCAGACTCGATCGAAAGCCTTTGAGATGTCATGTGCAATGGCAAAGCTTTCGCCAAAGTCTCGAAAGGAGGATGACCAGGAGTCTGAAAGGTAGGTGAGAAGATGGCCAGTGGAGCGTCCCTGACGGAACCCATACTGATGATCGGAAAGAAGGTTGTGATAGGAAAGATGCCTTAAAATTTTTCTATTAAGAATTGACTTGAAAACTTTTGAAATACAGGACGTTAAAGCAATTGGACGATAGTTGGAGGGTTGGGAGTGGTCACCCTTCTTTGGGACTGGCTGAATGAGAGCAAACTTCCAGCAAGAAGGAAGGGTACAAGTTGACAGACAAAGGCGAAAGAGTTTGCCTAGGCAGGGTGTAAGCACAGAAGCACAGTTCTTGAGAACAACAGGAGGGACCCCATCAGGCCCATATGCCTTGTTAGTACTGAGGCCAGTGATGGCAGAAAACACATCAACTGAAGAAATTTTAATGTCAGCCATGAGGAAGTCAGAGGGGGGAAGTGATGGAGGAACAGCACCGGAATCGTCTAAGGTGGAATTGGAGGAGAAAGTCTGTGCGAAGAGATCTGCTTTATCAGTAGAAGAAATAGCTACAGAACCATCAGAGTAGAAAAGAGGAGGGAAGGATGATGAGGTAAAGTTGTTAGAAAGATTTTTGGCAAGGTGCCAGAAGGAGCGGGAAGAATTCGAGTTGGAGAGTTGAGAGCATTTAGTATGGATGAAATTATTTTTAGTAGAGCGAAGAACAGACTTAGCACGATTCCGGGCAGAAACTTAAAGATGATGTGATTCAGGGGTGGGTTGGCTCTGGTACCTTTTGTAGGCCCTCTCCTTGTTGCGGACAGCATGAGAACAAGCGTGATTAAACCAAGGCTTTCTTGCGTTAGTCAAAGGATATGAGAAAGGAATGTATGCTTCCATGCCCGAGAGAATAACCTCCGTAATGCACAAGGCATACTCAGATGGCTCCCGGCCACGGAAGCAATAATCATTCCAGGGAAAATCAAAGAAGTACAGCCTGAGGGCCTCCCAGTCCGCGGCTCCAAAATGCCACAGACGACGTTTCCCTGGAGGGTCCACAGGCCGTACTGGAGTGAAAGGACAGGTTAAGGTAATAAGGTTGTGATCGGAGGAGCCCAACGGAGAGAAAAGATTAACCCCTTAACCGCGGGTATTGTTTTGGTCTGACTGTCCTCTCCCGCGGGGTTTCCAGCCAAATGTAAACAAACCTTTAAACCTTAATAACTCTGCACAGAATAAAGCTAGAGAAAAAAATAAGGTACCATTAGAAAGTACAAACCTTCAGCTTTCCATTGATGTAGGTTTCATGACTTCGTTGACTTTCACAGGACGGGGAGAGCCGTTAGAAGTGAGGGGTGTGAAATAACTATTTTACGCCCCACACACCAGTACCAAATGCCAACCACTCTCTCATAATAGTAATATAAACATATATGAACACTGTACATACGATAAACACCCACTCTGTGTTCACTGAGGTAGGTAAAAGGCACTTCCCTGCGGCTGCGCCCGCTCTTCACTGCGGCTGCGCCTCACTTCACTGCGGCGGCACCCGCTCACTGACGTTTCCTACGATCTTTTCATTCTTTCTAACTTCTAATATTATTTTACATATAATATGGGCAATGTACATTATATTTACAATGCACTTATTACTATATTGCGTCACTGGCGCATCACAGAATTACATAAGTGCCGCAGAATTCCACAAGTGCCGCAGATTCTCTTATTACAATATCACTTATTATACTGGCCAATATTTCCTTTATTTTCTAGGCAAAATATCCCTTATTACTACATTATCCATTATACAATTATTGGCAAAGCACGTCACTGTCGCATCACTGTATATCACTGTCACTTTCAGTATTTACTCAGAGAGTGGTACTCGGCAAAGCACGGAGTTACACATAGAGCGACTTGGCATTCAAGGCACTGGTGTGTGCTCATTTTTCTCGTCATAGGCCTTCGTGTGGTGGTTGAACATACTCTGCAGCGGCCCTGTGACAACCTGCCGCCTGCTTTAGGAGGCAATTTCACAAGCTGGTGCCGGCTCATGTAATTGCGGCACTCAAGACGGTCAGGTTGTGTGTCAGAGTGTCGCCTCGGGATCAATGCCGTCACCTGACCAAATCGTTCAAGTAGCTGCTGCACGACAGTCTTGGAAAACTGTCTCAGTGATGGTTGCCTTATGCCCCCGACTTGTGTCTTGTAAAGAATGAAGGCATTGAGCATGCACATATCGAGCATGTGCAGGCAAGCCTTCCTGTACCATCGGGTGTTTCTCCTGAGACAGTCTATTTCGCCAATCATCATATCAGACTTATCAACGAGTCTCATATTTACATTATAATCAATGACGGCATCAGGCTTCATGATTGGCTCTCCCGTCCTGTAGCTGACCTTCCCAGTTCTCTTCATTTCCCCCTTGTGGATGGTGCTGATCATATTGACAACCTTCTTGTTATGCCACCTGATCGCAAGAAGCTTGTCTGACTTCTTCAGGTGAACATCTCCCCTGGATGATGATGATGCTTCGGGGAAACTAGGCCACTCTTTCCTATAGCTCCGTACAGTGCCAACAGTGCCAATGCCGTGTTCAGCAAGGTATTTGGAGAGTTTCGGTGCTGTGTAATAATTGTCTGTGTACAGCACATGATTACCACCAAAATACCTCTCCATCAGCACTTTTACAACGGAGCCAGAGAAGCCAAGGGGGTCTTTCCTGTTCACATCCATTGTGCTAGCCGAGTAAATGACAAAATCCATTATATACCCCGTCTCACAGTCACACAGCACAAAGAACTTTATCCCAAAGCGGTGGCGTTTGCTGGGGATGTACTGCCTGAATTTGAGACGTCCTCTGAACAATACCAGGGACTCGTCTATGAAGACTTTCTGCATAGGCCTGAAAAATCGCATAAATCGATCCCTAATCTTGTTGAGGAAATCCCTCACTTTCCACAAAGGGTCAGTTTGGGACGGGTTGTCATTATCAGCGAAGTGCAGGTATCCAAGCAGCTGTCGGAACCGATCCCGTGACATATACTTCCCGAATATGGGGATAGTAGTTATGTCATCCACGAGCCAGTACTCCTCCAACTCATGTCTCTTTATATGGGGCATCAAAAACATGAGTGCAAAAAAAACATACAGCTCTCTGATCCCGACAGGCAACCACGACACTTGCTTTGGCGAGCCAATAGGTCCCAGCCCTTGTGCTGCACACTGAGTTGCATACCAATTGGTCTCATCGCTGACATGCTGCACAATTTCATCATTAAGGAAGGCCAGGAAGTAATCAACAAACTCATCACCTGCGTTGCATGGGAAGGCAGGCTGTATTCCAGCATTTGTCATATCAAACGGTGGATTGTGTGGCTGGAAATCTCCACCGTCAGTCCAAACAAATGCATCAACTTGCCCTGTGTGTGGTTCAGTGGCAGGGGCAGGTTGCATTCCACTCGTTTCCCCGTGAGAAGGAGCTGATGTAGAGGCAATGGGTGAGGCAGGAGGTGAGGCAGGAGGCAAGCGGGAGGTGGGTGAGGCAGGAGGCAACGGGGAGGGGGGTGAGTGCGGGGGCAGTGAGTGGGGGGGTGGCGCGGGTGAGGGAACTGAGCGGGGGGCAGGCGGGGGGGTTTCTGACCTGGTGCGTGGTGAAACTTGACCCTTTCTACCCCGCTTATCACCTTGCTTATCGCCTCGCTTATCGCCCAGCTTTGCCCTCCAACTGCCACGCATCCCCTTTGTTCTAGGCCTGCCTGCACGGCCTGCACGGCCTGCCTTCCCTCGCTTTGCAGGCTTTGGTAATTCGTACTCCTCAGATGATGTAGACTGAGGAGAGGGCACGACAGATGATGATGATGATGATGTGAGGGCAATTGGGCTAGGGGAACGGGAAATTGATGGGAAATGCGTACTAGGGCCTGGTGTGGGAGACGTGAGCCTGCGCTTCACTCCCTTCCCACGTGCAATACCAGATTTGCCCATAGGAGCCTTTCCTTTCCCAGAGTAAGTTGGGGGTGGTGGGGGGAATCAACACGATCACTTTCATCACTGTCACTATCAATGGAAAATGGTTCACCACCAATCACTGCCAAATCATCACTGCTTGCTGTGAGTGTGTCACTTTCACTGCCACAATCAAGAGTAGTACTTACTGTTTTGTCCAGCTCAGTTCTAATTTCAGGAGTGCTCAACCCCTTCTGCCTCGCCGTCGGCAGTTCCTTTACCGGTGTAGAGGTAGAGGGAACACTAGCACTAAACATTGTAGAGGAGGAAGCGAGCGACGATGAGTCGGGACGGAGCGCCATTATCACGCACAGAGCTGGACAGATACTGACTGACGCGGGTCAGGGCAGGGGTGGGGGGGGTCCCCTCGGGGTTGGAGGAGCGAGGTGTGGGATGGCTGGCGTGAAAGAACTCGACAGCTACTCTTGCGTGAGAATATTTGCGCGCCGGGAAAATGCGCGGTGTTCAAAATATTCACGATCATTCCAGAATGCCACCCGCGGTTTGGTCCAGTTTTGTCGCCGTCATTCTGGAATGACACCCGCGGTTAAGGGGTTAACAGAGTAAGCAGAAGGATTAGTTGTGAGGAAGAGGTCAAGTATGTTGGAGCTCTCTCCAAGGCAGTCAGGGATACGGGTAGGGTGCTGTACAAGCTGCTCTAGGTCATTAAGGATAGAAAAGATGCAGGCTTGTTCACCAGGTGGATCTGTGAAAGGAGAGGAGAGCCAAAGGTGGTGGTGAACATTGATATCTCCTAGAATGGAGATTTCAGAGAAAGGAGAAATGGATAGAATGTGTTCCATCGTAGAAGTAAGATAGTCGAAGAATTTTTGATAGTCAGTAGAATTAGGGGATATGTAAACAGCACAGATATATTTAGTCAGAGAATGACAGGAAAGCCGAAGCCAGAGTTTAGAGAATTCAGAAGAATCGAGTTCAGGAACACGAGAGCAAGATAAGTCGTTGCGTATATATACACAACAGCCACCTTTGGCTTTGAAATGAGTATAGAGAAAGTAGGAGGATACAGAAAAGGGTTTGCTGTCAGTTGTCTCAGACAGCTGAGTCTCCGTTAGAAAAAGAAGGTGAGGTTTAGAGAAGGAGAGGTGGTGCTCAACAGAGCGAAAGTTAGAGGAAAGGCCGCGAATGTTGCAGAAATGAAGAAGAAGAGAGTCAGACAGTGGTTCCAGGCACCTCGAGTCGTCATCGGGAGAGGGGCGGATGGTGGGGGCATTTATGGTCCCCTCCCCGGGGACTCCGAGGCTGTGTGTTGTGACGCCATGATTTTTGATTATTGGAAAAGGAAGTGTAGTGTGTACTGTGCATGTAGTTTGGTGTAGATAGTTAGAGAAATTTGTACTGGAGAGCATGCTGGCCTACTCTCTGTGCAACTGAGACACTGAAAAAGTTCAGCAAAGGGGGATGGTCAGGAACTAGTCCTGAGGGCTGATGAAACGGGAGCTCCAGCACTCCCTGTCATCAGCTTTCCATCCACCTCGGGAGTACTGCCCTGCTCGACTGGTGCTACAGTCTACCCTTAGGAATCCAGTACCTTTCCCGAATTTGGGCTAAGGTCTGTGGTACACCTCCATGGAGAGTGGAATCATGGGCTTCCTTTATAATAAGTTGTACAAAGCATCCACTCTTAGGTAACAAATTGGGATGTTTGGTTTGGATGGGCAAGTCAGCCTTTACCAATCGGCCTCGACATCTTATCAGACCTTTTCCGTCTAAGAACAAGCCTAAATTCTATATCAGCTTATTCCCTTTTCCAGTGTCTTGGCCTAAAAGTTTATATATTTCCCCGTAAGAATTTCTTTGTACTCTTTTCAGCCAGTAGTCAAGGGGATCTAATTTCTGAAACCCCACCTTCTTATTCAAAAATTTAACAACCAATTTAGTAGTATTTAGAAGTTGTCTTATTGACGAGAATCGTCTGATGTCAATTACTTCTGGCCCAGGTACTATAGGATCCAAGTTCACTACACTAATCTCAGCAATACTGTACTGTTTCTGTTCAGGCCAATCCTTAGTGAGTAACCATTTAGGACCTTTAAACCACAAGTTATCTTTGATCAGTCTCCTTACGGTCGAACCTCTCGAGAGCAGATCAGCTGGATTTTGTTTGGAGGACACATGCATGAAATTAAATTTGGAAGACAGCCCTTTAATAGTCTTCACTCTATTACAGACGAAAGGAATTTTACTGTCTTCCTTCTCTATCCAGTAAAGACAAATCTCACTGTCAGTCCATATGTAAATATCCTCAAACTGAGTATCAAGAGTAGTGGTTATATACCTGGCCAATTTAGTTCCTACTTCTATGGAAGCCAATTCCATTTGAGGTAGGGTTCTTTCTTTAATTGGCGCAACTCTGGCTTTGGACATTATAATCTTACTATCCTCTCCAGTTGCGCAATAAGCTACTGCTCCATAGGCCCTTTGAGAAGCATCACAAAATATGTGTAAGTGCGACTTCTCATTACTGTTTATTTTCCTGGGAATACATATGCTGGATGTAGTTTCAAACTCCTTTCTAATCTGTTCCCATTGTTCCACATATGTCTCACCTAATTCGGTGTCCCAGTCTAACTTTTCTCGCCAAGCCTCCTGTACTAAACATTTGCCCCTAATAACTATAGGACTAACAAAACCTAATGGGTCAAATAGCTTGGAAACCTGACTTAACAAGGACCTCTTGGTGAGAGTGACATCAGAGAACTTAATTGGTTTCAAACTTATTATTTCAGCTATTGTATCCCAGTTAAGACCTAACACATTTTGAATTTTGGGAATGTCAGAATCTGGATAGTCCTCTTGTATTTTATTCCTCAAAAGCGGTGAATTTGTATTCCAGCTCTGTAACGGCAAATTTGCCTTCCCACATTCGGAATTGGCTACTTCATAAGCCTTCAAAGCTTCCGACTCTGTATCAGCAACACCTTGCAAATTATCCATATAAAAAGCCTGCCCTATTTCTGGACATTTGGCATTTTCAAAATGATGCTTTAAAGTGTTGCAAAGTAGGAAAGGACTAGCACAAGAGCCAAAGAGCACCGATCGGAAACAGTAAGTTTTCAATGGACTATCCTCATTTTGAGGATCATGAGGCCAGAGGAATCTTGTAAATTTCCTATCCTCATCTCTCAGTCCTATTCTGAGAAACGCCTTACTAATGTCTGCTGTGTAAGCGTAAGGTTTCTCTCTAAATCTTAGTAACACACCCCCTAACTTCTCTGTTAGTGTAGGTCCAGAGTATAGGCAATCGTTCAAGCTAGCTGATCCCTTGGACGCTTTACTACTACAGTTGAATACTATCCTTATGTGAGTATTAACTGAATCCTTGCTTACAGCATGATGTGGTAAGTAGTGTCCTTCTTTGTGGTTAACAGAGTATTCTACCTCTTCTATAAATTTATTCTTCAATTGATCCCTTATAATATTATCATATAGGATCAGATGTCCTGGTTTATCTCTCAACTTTCTTAGAAGAGAATTTAACTGAGCTTTAGCTGCTTGGTAATTTGTTGGCAACTCTGAATGGTTTAGTTTCCATGGTAATCCTACCCAATACTGTCCATCCTTAAATTCCACAGACTGATTATACAGATCCAAAGTTATCTTATCTTCAGGGGTTGGTTCCTCAGAGTGTATTCCTACACTGTCTAGGTCCCACAGTTTGTGTACAGGTTCAATATTTTCATCCAACAAGTCATTTATCTGAGTAGGTTCTAATTCTGCACCTATTCTACCTACCATCAATGACTGTGTGGGGGTAACAAAGACTGAATCTACTAGTTTGGCCTCTCCTTTAACTTGTTTTGGAAAAGGCAACTGGCCCATAATAAGGTTACCTCCTGGACTTTTGAACAACTGTACCTTATTCTTTTTGAAAGTCCTATGTAGGAATCTTCCACAATAATCAGAACCAATTATCATTTTTATGGGACCCACAGTATCTGATTCCACATTCCGTTTAGCCAACTTTATCCCTGAGCTTTGTAGATGATCAGAGGTTTCTTTCAATCCCTTTATGTATATACTTGTCTCCATAGTATCAAGCACAGCTGCTGTTATACGGCATTTATATCTGCCTAATTGTATTACAGGTCTAACTAAATCAAACGACTGAGCTTTCTTAGTTGTTAAAAATCCTTTAATGGCTAGATTTACCTTGCCGATAACTGGTAACTTTAATTTCTCCACAATGTCTGCAAAAAATGAAAGTTTTCTGAGCACCCGTATCAAACAGGGTATATACTAATTGGTTTCTATTCTCAAACAATACTTTCACATCTGCTATTGGTACTGCAGCTGGAATTACTAATGGAGCATTCCCTTTTGCAATTTTGATATTGAAGCCTACAGGTTTAGGAACCTCAATTTTCATCCTAGGGCATAAAGCACTATGATGATCTTTTTTGCATTTAAAGCAAATATTTAATTTAGTCTTACAGTCCGCGGCAGTATGTTCAGAGTTCGTACAGATTATACAACACCCCAGTTCCTGAAGCTTCCCTACTCTAGAAGCATAATCAGGGTACGGTTGACAAGATACACTGGAATGTTGCTCACCACAAAAGACACAAACTTTCCTGTCTTTTACCATGGAAGGTTTTATTTCCTTAATATCCTCAGCATGTCTCTTCCTTATCTTTAATACTTTATCCTCGGCCTTTGTGGAGCTAAGGAAAGTACCTATCTCTTCTTTAGGCACATACTTAGTCTTCTCTGACTTAACTTTCCCAATCAGTTGGTTAGTGGGTTTTTTCTTTACTTCAGTCTTCTGTTTGACCTCAGTAGTGTTTAATGTTCCTTGCAAATGTTTACAGAGTTGTATCAAGCCTTCCTCAATCTCTTCACAGGAGAAATTATCCTTCTGGTACCTACCATACAAAGCATCCTTGGTCTTCGGTGGTAGCTTTAAGGACACAATTCTTGAAAGCACCCAATGTGATGTCTTAATATCTTCGTAAGTACCTAAGGCCTTTAAATTACAACTTAGTGCAATTAGAAATTTTTGCAAGGAATCAAAATCGTGCCTAGGCGTGGGTAATTCTATTAGAGCCCTCAATAATTGATTTATAACTTGCTCCCTGTCTTCGTAATTTTGTCTAAGGATGGTCAAAGCCACCTCATAATTATTTTCTTCTACTGGTAATTCTTTTATCAGTTGATATGGTGTTCCTTTGACCTGTCCTAACAAATACGTAAGTTTCGTGGCTTTAGGGAGATCTGTTCTATCGTGTACCAAATATTTGAACTGGTCCCAGAAGGATTTCCAGTTCTGCTCTCCATCAAACTCCGGAAGCGTTATTTGTGGTAACACAGCTCTACTCTGCTGTGCTACAAGTTTATGACTAGTGTCTTTACTACAGTTAAGTATTCTTCTAATTTGTTTTCAAACTTCATGGTTTCTGACTCTAAGAGTTCCTTATTCTCAGCCTTTACTATAGCCGCTTCTAAAGTTAAGTAATTCTCTTCGTACTTACTCCATCGATCTTTCAGGATATTTAGGAGACTATTTATTCTCTCCTTGGACAGAGGTATTTGGTCCAACGACTGGTTACAATCATTTATGGCTCTAGTTACCCATCCTGCCTTACTACTAGAAGATCTTTGCAATAAAGAAACAGACATGTTGACGGAGTTCTAATTTAATAATTTAATTATGAATTCCAACCACAGATTTACCTCAACTTAGTAATGATTTGATTATTTTAAATTTTGAAGAGGGTAGGGATTAAGTCCTCATTGTGCAAATTATCCCCTCTCCCAATTTCGCAATATTCATTACAGCTCAGCTATTTATTTAATTTTGAGGAGTGTAGGGATTAGGTCTATAATTTCAACCTATCCCCCAGGGTTATTAAACCTCTAGGGTTTTATTTCATCCCCACACTCAATTGCCAAAACACCCATATTCCCCGAGCTCAGAATTAATTACCTCAATACTCCATCGGCCCACCCATAGCTTGTACAGCATAGAACTCTCCTTTCTTGTGTTGTACATAATTTATAAATTTCTGCAGAACCGCTTCCCTACCATGATGGTTCCAATGTATACCATCAGCTTTCAACATTGCTTAGAAGGGCTTGGCATTAAAATGTATGAAATCCCTTCCCTTCCTGGCCCGTTGCAACTTTCGGTTTACAGCTCTGCTAACTAATTTATATGTTCCATAACAAACTGGAGAGCCATATGGCAGGTTCCTTGGCTCGAGGAGGGTTATGGCTACTGAGGATTTACAAGAGCCCTCTATGGCTCCTACCACTGCTAAAATATTCTCCATCACTTAATTGACCTCCACGTCCTCATGGATATCATTTCTTCCAAGGAACAGGACCGTACGGTCATGCTCCCAGTCTAGTACGGTATTCAGCCTTTCATCTTCAGAGAAAGAGCTTGCCTTTCCTCCCGGAGCTCTATAGACACGTACGTCCACGTCTTCCACTTCAATCGAACGTGGTAGTAAACTGTGTCCCACAAAAGCAACTTTAAACACATTCAGCGCTTCGGCACACATCGGTTTTCCTCACTCGGTCGGGGCACCAAAAATGTGAAAAATGTTTAATAGTTCTGGTAAACAAATCGGGACCCTCTTTCTGGGCACCAAATGTGAAAAATATTTAATGTATACAAGTCGGTATCCCTGCCGGGGCACCGCTATGATAGAAATGTCTGGCATTTACTAATAAACAACTCGTAGGTCGTTACTCGTCTATAAAGTTGTTCTTAAGTAAATCAAACAAGTCTCATAGAGTTAGGCGAAACATAACTTAACCTTAACTCACCTACAATAACTATTTCTCTTCTATCTCATAGCTAATCCCCCCTTGAATTGGCCAATTCATAAAGGTTACTTAGCTAGTTAAGAGGGAGTGATTGTTAACCGATGACGATGAGGCTGCTTAGTGCAATTGCTTGAGCAAGCAAGCGTCCTTATGGTGTGTATATACAACCGTGCTAGCTTGAGAGTGACTAGAAACGGAGTGCGGTGTGCAGCAGGACCCACCTCCCTCATAGAATGGTAGGTTGCCAACTATTAATTATTTACAGTACTAAATACAGTAAATTACCTCATGATATGTACAGGGTAAATCTAACAAATTAATCTTAGTTTTACTTAAACTTAAGTTAGACCAAATATTCCCTTTAACTGTGTAAACAGAAGAATCTTTCCCTGCTTGCCACGTCACCTAACACGCAGACGCAGTTTAGGTCAGTAGAAAATACCACATAAGTACATGTATTTACAATGTATAGTTGTCCACGGGGGTTAAATGCAGTAGCATTTAATTTATCAATAACAAGAATTATTAAAGAGAACGTAATTTCTGGGTTATTAAAACCGCTTGAACAATTAACAACGGTCTCAGTTTTTCCTCTGCCTTTAACCAGGGATAACTATGATGAAAATAGAGAGCACAACTGCTCTGGGGGAAAATATTTCCCACAATACTACATTTGTCTTTATTAATTTCTAGGCCAAATTTGTTGCTTATTTCGGTAAGTATTTTTGTGTTGTTAGCTGCCTCTCTATTGATTTTGATAAATGTAGGCCATCATCTGCAAAAAATAGGACACTGATGTTACACGTATCAATTTTAAAACCTGTTCCTTTCTCTTCTAAATCTATTATTATTTGATTTGTTATTAATTTGAAAAGTGTTTTTGATCCAGTGCAGCCCTGTCTGATTTTACTGCTTAACGGTATTTGTATTGCTCTATTTTCCAAATTGATATTTGTTGTATCATCTTTATATATGTCTGATACAGTATCTATTATGTTAGGGTGTGCTTTGTATTCTGTTACGTAAAACTTATGTATAAAGATTGTAGGTAATTTAAAATCTATATTGGGAAGTATTTAAGTTTGGGGTTCACCGGTTTCAAGCTTCATTTGCTTTCCTTTCTGATTTTCGTACTTTTGAACCACTGTCTCTTCTCTTGTGAAGCTTCTCTGCTTCGTTCTTGTCTTTCAGAGTTTACCTCTAGGCCAGTGGTTCCCAACTCGTTTCAGGCCATGGACCACCAACCCAATAAGAAAAATGTTGTGGACCATTTCATTTTTGATTAAGTATAAAAAAGTATACACAACAAGCATTTTTGTTTGAAATACATTTATTCAAAATAATTTCGAGAAATTATACAAAATAATAGCCAGCTAACATTTTAATATTTCTTAAAAACATAATTTCCTGGAAATAGAATAGTTGTGTAACATTTTGCCCTAAAATTTATTTCTAACAAACAGAATTTTCAAATTATGCAGGAGTATACAACTAATAAACACATTCCTTTCAAATTATATTCATTCATTTTTACTTGCAACCAGACTTTTGGATTCTTTTCTCACTCACAAGCTTTTCAATATTAGGAGCGGTACTTGATAATGCACAACGAATATCGCTTTCCACTGCAAGACGATTCCTCTGTTTCGACTTAATGTGCAGCAGACATGAAAACCCACTCTCACACATGTAAGTTGATGCAAATGGCAAAAGATATCTGAGTGCATGTGATGACAGATTTGGGTAAGTACCAATCATGCTGGCCCAAAATTTTTCCATGGTAGATCGTTGGTACATATCTTGAGCCGCCAAATCATTTTTCAGCTCCAAAAATTCCTCCTGCAGATCCTCTGGAACTAACTCATCCCTTGTCATGTCCACCTCTGGAAAGTAATGCTGAAATTCATCCCGCAGATTTCGTAAATGCTCGAGAATTTGCATCTGAATGCCTTTCTTTTCCCCGAGCACGGCATCCACACGTGGAAACTGAACCAAATTGTCACTTGCGACTCGTCCGATCCAGAGTTCTAGTTTCTCAAGAAAAGCCCTGATGATGCCTTGGTGAGAGAACAGATTTGCACATTTCCCTTGCAGCTGAAGATTCAGTTTGTTCAAGATTCCAAAAATATCAGCAAGGTATGCAAGTTCTAATTCTGACTGTGTTAGCATATTTCTTAAATCCTCTTTCCCTTGAGACTGGAGAAAGAAAGTCAGTTCTTCTCTTAGTTCAAAAATTCTGTTGAGTAAGTTCCCTGCTGACAACCACCGTACAGAAGTGTAGAACAACAACACCTCAAAGTCGGAACCCATGTCCTGACATAATTTTCTGAACAGCCTGGTGTTCACTGCTGATGATTTGATGTAATTAACCACCTTCACTAATCCTTTGAAAATGGCGTTCAGGTGATCCGGCAGTGTTTTTGACGCTAATGCCTCTCTGTGAATGAAGCAATGAATACCAGTTACCAATGGAGCACGCTGCTTCACCAACGCTTGGAAGCCTGATCTTGAGCCTAGCATTGCAGGTGCACCATCAGTGGTAACACCCACCAAATTTTTCCAATCCAGACCATTTGCTTCGAAGAAATTGTCAACAACTTCTAACACATCCTGAGCCCTTGTGGTGGTGTCAAGAGTCTTACGAAAGAGAAATTCTTCTTTGACGTCCCCATCAACCATGTATCGTGCAAACACCATTAGCTGAGAGGACAATGAGACATCAGTTGATTCATCCAACTGTATGGCAAACAATGGAGATTTCTTTATTTCATCCACAACTTGTTCACTGATGTTTTGTGAGATATCATCTATCCGTCTCGATACAGTGTTATTAGATACAGATATATCATTTAGCTTCCGTGCTGTGTCCTCACCGACAACAAGTCTCACCATTTCTTTTGCACAAGGTAGCACAAGTTGCTCTACAATTGTATGAGGCTTCTTGGCCTGTGCAACTTTGTATTCTACAATGTAGGAAGCTCGCACTGCACTGGAGGTCTTTTCATAGAATGTACCTGATGAGTCAAGGCGCTGCCGCTTGAGAGCTGATAACTGCCGCTCAAAATAATCTATATCCTTTTGCAACAAACTGGGGTGACACTTTTCGAGATGGAGCTTAAGCTTAGCTGGCTTCAGTGACTCATTCCCCAAGACTTTGAAGCAAATAACACACTGTGGTAATTCCATGCCATCTTTTTCTTGACAAGTGAAGCCGAATTTAATGTAGTCCTCTGAATATTTGCGCCTGACAGTCCTCCCCGCCATTGCTATTTATTCAGATCTGTGGGCAGTGCAAGGAAATATAAGTTACACGTTGAGTTTGGCAATACTAACCATAAAACGTAAGATGAAGTCAGTAATGTAACACCATGTGCCGTAAACAGCATAAACCAGCATAACACAGCACGCAGCATAACAATTGACCAGAAATATTTCACTCTGTTCACACTTCCTCCCTGCTTCATAAAAAAAAACTACATTTTGCAGAAAAAAAACGAAATCAAATTACACCAGACCTGTTAAACAGCGCAGGACGAATGATACAACTAATCATCTCAGCTGTTTGGTTGCTACTGGTGTCTGGCTGGTGGCCACAGCGCGGCAGCTGACAGGAATCAACAGGATGGCCTGTCACCTCCGCAATGAACTCACACCATGTCACTCAAACGCCACAATGAACAACACATCGAATATAAATGAATTAACAATAATTCTAACACAACTTAAAGGCTGCCAATACATTTCTTATATAGGAATAATATTATAAAATGAATGGCCATTTTTTTATTTTGATTAAATTGTTCGCACTGAGTTTTCAGTAAATTCAAAATTATATAGTCATTTTCAGTTTGTTACCAAATACAGTGGACATCCTGTGGACCACCCAAAAAGTCATCATGGACCACCAGTAGTCCATGGACCACCAGTTGGGAACCACTGCTCTAGGCACTCTTGTCCTTTTCAGGCAGTTCACTCCAGACCTCACTGAGGATGAGGTCATCAACTGTGCATCTTACTCTCTCATCCAGTGTTAAGTAGTGTCACGTGTTATGATCAGTGATCTCCCTCATATCATTCATTCCACAGTCCGGTGAACCTCGGTTATCGTGTATATCACTTTTCATGCATGATCAACTTGTATATTTGTAAATTAACTTTTGTTTTGTTAAATAAGTTAAGGTTCAGTTTGTTTATCATGTTCACTTATATCCTTTTTTTGTTTAGTTGTTTACGTTGTTGGTTCCAGAAGTCTCTTAAGAAAAATAAGCATAGTAAAAATCTACTTTACTGAATCAAAAAACCTGGTACTCAAACCGACAATCGTAACAATGGTACCGTGACCCGGATGATCGAGGTAGTAGTAGCAGTTGTTCCCCATGCAGTCTGGCCGAACAGCCCCGAGTCCCATGGGAAGGTCATGGCCGAGACCGGGCTTTCCCACAGAGCTCTGAAAGAGTGTATGTTGTGTTGTTGGCATAGGTAATTGTGTGCAGTGCAGTCTTCTATAATGTGCTTAATAGTGTTGGGTGCTGTGTTGCATCCTGGACAGGCATCAGCGAGGGAGTCATCCAGCCTCTTCTGGATGATCGAGGTTTACTATGACTGAATCATGACTAAATCGTTAAGTGAGCAGTGAAGCCGACTCTCAGTAGTGGTATCAGTTAATTGTTTACATACACCTTATTTTCTTGGTAACACGTGATAACAATATTTTGATTACTTTGTGAACTCATCATATATCTCCTATAACAATCTCAAATTATAAATCATTTCTGCTCTAGTCGGTAATTTCTTAAGTAGTTGTTTATACAGTTCTTCAATCATCTCCTAATGTAAAGAAGATTTACGGAAATCTCTAAATTAACAAGTGAATTGATAAATTAATAACATTTCATGTCACCGGTTTGTGTAGCATCAAGATGCACACCTCTTGATTCTCGTGCTCTTTCAGATAGCATTATATCCCATCTCACCATAATCATTTATTGCTTATCATTCTCATGACTAGCCTTAAATTGATTTCTTCGACGCACTTGTGGGGATGCGCTACTTTTTTGACAAGACTTAAAGGCTGTCATGGTGTTTGGAGTTTGTCTTTTGGCTCTTTTTCCAGTTGTTTTATCTATCTATCCATTGCCAGACGCCTTAATCCCTTATACTGGGTGGTCACAAACAAATCTCCTCCACATCACCCTGTCCCCCGCCATTTTCACTGCCCTGCTCCCAGTTCACACCTCCCTCTCTCGTATACCTCTCCACTCCTTTCCTCCATCTCATCCTTGGCCTTCCCCTCCCTCTCTCCCCCTCCACCTCACTCACATACACTCTCCTCGTCAGTCTCTCACTCCCCATTCTCTCCACATGGCCAAACCACCTCGGTGTGTTTCTCCGACGCTTCCTATCACATCCACATACACACCACAACGCTCCTTCACCTGCTAATTTGTTAGTCTGTTTCTCCATGTGACTCCACAGGCTCCTCTTAAATAACTCGTTTCCACTGCTCTCACTCATGACTTGTGTCCCTCCAACAACGTCCAAGCTTCACTTCCACACGTTAGAGTTGGTATCACAATACTGTCATGTGATAACTTGATCACTGCCATGCTCACTTCCATGTTTCTTATCACTGCTTTCAAAGAACCAGCAACCTTTCTTCCTTCTTGTACCCTTTCAAGCACTTCACCCTCAAAACCTCCATCCTTACTCATCACACTAACCAAACACTTAAACATACTCACTATTACCACTTCCTCATCATCCAACCTCACTGTACATTCACTGACTTCACCTCTCTCGAAGACCACAACTTTACTCTTCCCTACATTCCCCTTTAGAATCCGTTTCTTAAACACACTCTCAAACTCATCCACCAAGTCTTGCAGCTCCCCTTCATCTTCACTTAACACAGTATCATCTGCAAACAACAGAACAGGGTGTTTCAAAACACTGACCTATCTCATTAGGACCACTCCAACATCCACTGCCCTACGTTGTATCTCTGTTATAACCCCATCCATATACAGACTGAACAATCATAGAAACATGGCACATCCTTGTTTCAACCCAACCTTCAATAAAAAAAACTCGCTCAGTTCACTATCCTCATGCACTGCAGCATTAGCACCTTTATACATATGCTTCACTGCATTCAACAACTCCCCATCTGCTCTATATATTTTTATGCTTTCCACAATCTTTGTCTATCCACCCTGTCATATGCTTTCTCCAAATACCTGAAAGCCACATACAACTTCTTCCCTTCTCTGGAAACTTTTCCACTAAAGATCTAAGAATGAATATCTGATCTACACAACGTCTTCCCTTCCTAAACCCTCGCTGTTCTTCTCCAACTAATTCCTCTGTTCTTTCCCTAACTCTGTCAATAAGTATCCTACCGAATACTTTTCCTGTTACAGCAAGAAGACAAATGCCCCTATGATTACCACACACTTCTTTTTCCTCTTTCCCTTTTGTACAGGGGAATAATTATACCTGACTTCCAATCCTCCGGGACTCTACCTTCCTCCCAGGCCAATCTGCACATCTTCCACATCATTCTACTACCATCTCTCCCCCATGCTTCAGCATTTCACCACACACTCCATCATTTCCTGGGGCTTTCCAATTATTATTAACTCTTAATATGTCTCATTCATGCACTTCTCTATGGTGGTCTGCATCCTGAGTTTCCCTAACTCTGTCAATATGTATCCTACCGAATACTTTTCCTGTTACAGTAAGAAGACAAATGCCCCTATGATTACCACACACTTCTTTTTCCCCTTTCCCTTTTGTACAGGGGAATAATTATACCTGACTTCCAATCCTCCGGGACTCTACCTTCCTCCCAGGCCAATCTGCACATCTTCCACATCATTCTACTACCATCTCTCCCCCATGCTTCAGCATTTCACCACACACTCCATCATTTCCTGGGGCTTTCCAATTATTATTAACTCTTAATATGTCTCATTCATGCACTTCTCTATGGTGGTCTGCATCCTGAATTTCATTTCTGTCATAAATTTCCTATGTTCCTCATCCCTCACATCACTACAATTCACTTCCCCATGGTGATTTAACCCACCCCACACTTCCACATCACTCGCATCTTGGCATTTATTCCTATCCCTCGCTTCACTAGGGGCCTTTCATCACCATGCATGTCCTTGTGATCGTATATATTGTAAGTGACTTCCTCATTAAAATCCATGTCACCATTCTGTTGCCTGCAATGTTGGTGTCACGAATTCACGCAAGTGTATTTATAAATTCGTGACATAGCACCTAAGTGGGAAAACCACAAACTCTACTGGAATTCCCACTGGGCAT
The DNA here is from genome assembly GCF_032717465.1 of Coenobita brevimanus. Lineage (NCBI taxonomy): Eukaryota > Metazoa > Arthropoda > Malacostraca > Decapoda > Coenobitidae > Coenobita > Coenobita brevimanus. Next base: position 14,145,294 of record NC_136986.1, read on the forward strand.
CACTCAGTTCAACCGTCCCTGTATTTACTCCGATCGGATGGTTTTCAGAACATTTCTCACTGTTTCACATATGATCATTCTTATGCATGACGTTAGTGCCTTCACTGAGTGATTTATTGTGAGCGTATATCACTCACTTGCTTTCCGTTGACCGTTGAAGTTCGAACACGGCCATCCCTCGCCCTCTTTCATAGTTTGTAGTTCGTCAGCTTTGAGTCGTCACGAGAGTAGGATCGCTTGTGCCCAGCGTATGGCAGCGTCGCCGTTGTACAGCGAGTTCCTGAAATCTCCACCTAGACAGTGAATTGGCAAAGAGGGTTTAGCGAATTGCAGCATCTGATGTCTTTCACAGGTGCCCAGTTCATTTCGCTCAGCTCCCCTCAACTGACCAGTATTTCATTTTGTTTTTTCTAGGTTTAAGTGTTAGCTTTTGAATCATGTAATGTAAATTTATTTTATTGTAATTAATAAATTTACAGTTCTTTTTCTTTGAGCTTAATGTAGTTAAACTCGTGTTTTATTTCTGCACATTAAGCTTATTTTCGTTGCTGCTCCTAGTTTGCACAAACGCTTTACATTATTCATAACTGGTACTTAGGCCAGTTCTTTTGTATCAAGCTTAAATCCGTTGTGCCAGCCAGGAGTTAAAGCACCGGCAAGAACCTGTTTATTATTATTATTAGCATTAGTTTCTGATGGTCGGGTGGAGTCACTTCCTCTAGAGGCTAACAGTACTAACAAACAGCACATGAGTAATTAGTTTCCGCTGTGTACTGTTGAGAAAGTAAATAAACATCCCCCCATGACATCTGGCGACCTCATTCCAGGATATTAACTCCTAACCCTAAAGTTCTTAACGAGAAAATACTCACTCACACTTAGGTATTTATCATTAAAGTCTATAGGCACTATCTTACTGGTGGCTATTAATTCATTTCTATTAATTTTATGTAATAGTTTTCACAGTCAATTGCATTTTTTTAATTTTCTTTCTTTACCAGTTTAACTAGATAAAACTGGTAACCACCAACCTGTGCCTATATTCTTTACTTTTGATTATTTGCATTTCTCTGCAAAATAGCAGTCAGTACCTAGTCTTTAGTCCACTCAGCCATAATTGAGTTAGCATCATGACTACTAATGTATATGTACAGGAAGCCAAAGATATGGGGCTTAGCGACCCCGAACAAATTAAGGACTACGTCCTTTCTTGGTTTAGTTACGCCCAGCAACGTGCGAATGATGCTCGTGAATTCAACGCGAACATGAGTGAGAACAGCGTGAGGAACGCGAGAGAGAACGTCAACACGAGCAAGAACAACGCGAACACGAGCAAGAACAACGCGAACACGAGCAAGAACAACGCGAACACGAGCAAGAACAACGCGAACACGAGCAAGAACAACGTGAACACGAGCAAGAACAACGCGAACACGAGCAAGAACAACGCGAACACGAGCAAGAACAACAAAAGAGAGAGCGAGAACACGAACGTGCCAAGTGCGAGGCACTTGAGAGACATGAACTTGAGATGCTGAGCCTCAAGCGAGACTCCTTGGCTTCAGACACATCTGGTGCAGCTAACCCAAGCTCCACGAGCGCTCTCCCTACACATGTTCTGGCGACCCCACACATCAAGCTTCCTCCATACAAGGAAGACGAGCGAATTGAGCCATTCGTGGCTTGTTTTGAAGACATGGCTCAGCTGTACCAGCTGGATGAGGCAGCTAAGCGGCTCCAGTTTCTTATCTTGTTTGAGTGCCCTGCCCTTGATATTCTCTACAGAATTCGTGGAGACAATCTCACAGATGAGATGATGAAGGCTGCACTCATCAAAGCGTATGGTCTCACAGTTGACGATGCCAAGAGTCAGTTTATGAGGGCATGTTTAAGAGAAAGAGACTGCCGTTCAGTTCTTGATCGGCTTACTGCTTACTTAGATGAGTGGATGAAAAAAAATGAAACTCCTTCCACGCGTGAGGGGATAATTGACCTTATGCTGTGCACACAGCTAGAAAAGTTGTGCCCTGATGAGCTTATGGCTCAGCTTAAGATCTGCCAGGTAAGGGATGCCGGCCAAATGGTGGAGAAGGCCGATGCATTCTTCACTGTGTACGGGTATCAAACTCGTAATCAACACACCTGGAACAGGAAAGCTGACAAATCCGGGAATCTGTCTCAGACTGATCCCCAGCAACAAGGCCGTTCTCAGAATAATGGCCAAGGTCCAAACAAACCACAGAAGAAGGACCAGGGGCAAAATACCCAGAAACCTGAGTGGAAAGAGTACAACAAGTACCCTAACCAGCAGCAGTATCAGCCATGGAATCAAAGGTCAGGAAAATCCTTTTCAGCACCAGCCCAAGTGAATCGGGGGCAGGAGGCGAACGCAACCTTTATTCCTCAATAGCAGTACGGTTTTGTCATCCCTACCAGAACGGGTACTTCCCCACAGTTCACTAGTCCCCTAGCGACAGTGAACACTCTGCCACAGGAGGTCAACGTTCCATCTCCCCAGATGGTGAGTTCGACCCCTCATGTATCTAATTCTCAGGGCACCATGTTTGCCGCATCATTCATTCAGCAGCCTCATCAGTGGCTGGCTCCATCCTCCACAGGCCCTCCCACAGGCAAAAGTGCCTTCCTTGTTCAGCCAGGGTTTGTGGGAGGCATTCCTGTGAAGGTCCTGAGAGACAATGGTTCCTCAGGTTGCTCTGTCAGGCCGAGTCTAGTTCGGCCTGAGGAGTACACAGGTCGACAGATCCAAGCTCAGCTTATTGATGGATCAGTGAGATTGTTCCCTGAGGCAAGTCTCCAGGTGGCATCTCCATTTCACACTGGTACCACAGTCACAGTTGCCATGCCAGAACCTTTGTTTGACCTTATCATAGGCAACATACAAGGTGCCAAGTATAATTGCACCATAGATGACGCTACTCAGACTTTGGCTACAGTAACACGAGCCATGACCGAGTCTCCAAACCGTGTCACCCCGGTGACCATTGCATCGCCGCAAGATCTGATTTGTAGCCAAGATGTTGTTCAGAACAACATTCTGACCCGACACTTGCTGCCGATCAGAAGAAACAAAAGGGTAGAGTGATTAAGTGTTCACAGGGAGGTCAAGCCAAGTTCCTTCGTAAACAAAGACGGCTGTACCATGAGTCGCGAACACCCCAGGGCGAGGTTCGACTGCACTTTGTTGTTCCTGCTAAGTATCGCCTAGCAGTGTTAGAATGGGGTCATTGTTCAGCCTCAGGAGGTCACATGGGCAAAAGGAAAACTCGGGGTCGTATCTGTGCTGACTTTTTCTGGCCAGGAATGGGACAGGAAATAGTTAGTTTTGTGCATTTCTGCAATGTGTGTCCATGTACCATCAATCAGGGACATGTCCTTCCTGTGCCGTTTGAATCCACACCGATAATCTCTGAAGCAGTTGAGAGACAGGGCAGTGGTAATGTGGGTGCAGACTTGATGTCTCGCCCATTGGTCCCACAGGACACATCGTGTCCAGGGCCTGTACATACACATGCACCATAGGTTAAGGGGGAAGTTCGAGAACCCCCTAGAGAAAATCCAAGGCTGTGTTTGTATTACCTTGTGGTGTCTCGAGCTGTGGGCCTCTCTGAGGATTCCCGGAGAATGCAAATTATCCACATGAGTGTTCACACCCACGGCGGGTGTTAAAATGTGACCTGCCCGAGATTGCGAAGGGATTCTCAGCTTGCCAATGTTAATCGTAAGTGTAGAGTAGGCTTTAACCTATTTACTGGGTCCCTTGGCTTAGTGAATTGCAGCATTTGATGTCCTGCACAGGCGCCCAGTCTTTTCGCTCAGTTTCCTGGTTAATAATAATGTAGGTTTAGGGTTTAACCAGTAAGCTATAACGGTCTTTTGAGATTCTGTCTTGGGACCATGTTTCCTGGTTAATAATGTATCCAATACGAAAATGATGGCGACATCGAATGTACAAAGCTTGGCTGTCACTTAAAATTTTTGGCTAGGGCGTACTTTTTATAGTGTACATACTGACTGCTAGGCAGAGAAATTGTAATTTAATAAAGATTGTTTGTCGCACTGACACTTTTGATGCTCCACCTTGATTGCTTTTGCAGGTGCAGCTGGCGGGTGTAGCAATTTTGTCATGGACATCGGCTGATCATCTCTGCCTCATGCCGCTGCCTCTTCTCTTCTGCCTCATCACCATTATTTACTATTGATTTGTATCACATAATTTTACACTTAGGCACAGTTACACCACAACTGTCACACCTACACCGTGTATTACATACATCACGCTGCATAACAATTAGTTGTTAATGTAAATGTAGCGAACTTTTCACTCAGTCTGACTTGAGTACAGGATTTTTCACCATCGCCACGGAGTTTTTTCCTCAAGCTTGCTTCTATTAACATAAATACGAGGTTTTTATGCTCGTGGGAGACTGTGATTTTCTCCTGTAGCAGGATAGTACACACACCACAGTGTGAATCTTGTGTGACTGAGTTAGGATTTATATGTATGTATATTGTAAAATTTTTCTAAAGAAAAATTTGATTTTGATGGGGCGTAATGTCACGAATTCACGCGAGCTTATATAAAAATTTGTGACATAGTAACTAAGTGGGAGAACCACGAACTCTACTGGAATTCCCACTGGGCATCACTCGGTTCAACCATCCTAGTATTTACTCTGATCGGATGGTTTTCAGAACATTTCTCACCGTTTCACAAGTGATCATTCTTATACACGACATTAGTTCACTGAGTGATTTATTGTGAGAGTATATCACTCACTTTCTTTCCGTTGACCATTGAAGTTCGAACATGGCCATCCCTTGCCATCTTTCATAGTTTGTAGTTCGTCAGCTTTGAGTCGTCGCAAGAGTAGGATCGTTTGTGCCCAGCATAAGGCACCGTTGCCGTTGTACAGCAAGTTCCTGAAATCTTTACCTAGACAGTGAATTGGCAACGAGGGTTTAGTGAATTGCAGCATCTGATGTCCTGCACAGGCGCCCGGGTCATTTCGCTCAGCTCCCTTCAACTGACCAGTATTTCTTTTCGTTTTTTCTAGGTTTAAGTGTTAGCTTTTGCATGAGCGAGTAAGTGTATTTTCCTTGTTACTCTGAATTCATTTTTGAGACTCGTGTAACATAAATTTATTTCATTGTAATTAATAAATCTACAGTTCTTTTTCTTTGAGCTTAATGTAGTTAAACTCGTGTTTTATTTCTCCACATTAAGCTTATTTTAGTTGCCACTCCTAGTTTGCTCAAAAGCTTTACATTATTCATATCTGGTACGTAGGCCAGTTCTTTTGAATCAAGCTTAAATCCGTTGTGCCAGCCAGGAGTTAATGCACCGGCAAGAATCTGTTTATTATTATTAGCATTAGTTACTAATGGTCAGGGTTGGTCACTTTCTCAAGAGGTTAACAGTACTAACAAACAGCATGTGTGAGTAATTAGTTTCTGCTGTGTACTGTTGAGAAAGTTTATAAATTCTCGTCCTTAGAGAATCGGCGAAGTAAGCCGGCATAAAGTAAAACTTACTGCTTGATTTTCACAAGTCAATTCCTTGTCTCTATTTTCAAGTAACATCTAAGCATTTTTAATACTTAAACTCACATCCCCTCCGTGACAGTTGGAAGCAGTCAACTGCCGTCTCTGGTGGGTTGTGATTCCCTAACACATTCATACAGAGATGTTCAAACTTACAGTATGTACTCAACGACCTGTTTGTTGCACACGGGCACCTGATACACGTATGCTGACTACTGGAGCACTGACAACAATACTGTTGCATGGACATGGTGTTCATAATGTTTTTATACTGCAGTATAGTATAAATAATAATAACTATTACTTCTTGTTGTAGTACTTTTAAACAGAAATTAAATTTAATGTTACTAGAAGATCTGTCTTGCCATTTGATTTTTAAGGTTATATTTAATATAAATGGAAAATTGTTCTTTTCTTCTATTTTTGCATATGATGTGAAGTTATGAAGCAGTTTGCCCGTTTTTCTCTATTTTTGCATATTATTTAATATCTAATTAGTCTGTCATATATTAATAATCAACTGGACTGATACTGGTATGAATTTAAAGTTTGAAATGAAGTAAAACAAAGCGTCTTTGAGAGTTAAATAGGTGACCAATGGGTGTGGTGCCAAACTATGGAGCCTTAACTGTTTAGTGGTACTGGGTCTTCAAAGGTTACGGTGTAGGGGTGAGAAGGGTGTGTGGTGTAGCGGCAGTATGTGTGTGTGTGTGTGTGTGTGTGTGTGTGTGTGTGTGTGTGTTATTTAGTGATATTGGTTCTTCAAACGATATGGTATAGGGGTGAGAGTGATGGGGTGTGTGGTGTTGGGACAGAGTGTGTGTGTTGGTGTTGCGGCAGGTGATGTGTGATGTGTGGGTGTGGTGTGTTGTGGTGGTAAGGTAGAGGCACCTTGGTTTAGTAAGACATATTGGCTTAACAAGGTTTATTTACTATTGGTGATAATTACGAGATAATGATAGAAAATTTTGTGAGGGTTAGTTCTAGTTTGTAATTTTATGGAGTTTACATTATCCCTATTATACTGAAACTATATTAAAATTGCACTGCTGCTGGTGCTGGTGCTGCTGCTGCTGCTGCTAAATTAAGTTGCAGAAGCACACAGGGTGTGGCTGAGAGAATACAAGTAGGCTATTACAGACTAACAGAGTAGTCTGAGCACTAATCAAAGTGTCAAGAAACACAGCAGAGACAACTGAACAAATATACAAGAATAGGAGAAAAATAAGTTAAATAAGAAACAAAGACAACTGGAGGCCCCCCAAGGGGGGAATCACACCAGCCGCGAGCTGATACATATCTAGCGCGGCTCGGAACATGACCTTGACTTTGACCCATCTTCACCAATTTCGAACTCGTAGGAGATTTTCCTCCCTACTACTTGCCGGTAATTTTTTTTTTTTATATCTTGAGCGGTTGCTAAGTTACTGTGTTAAAAGAGACATAGATACACAGACAGACAGATAAACTGAAGTCAATACTCGTAGAGATTTTCGTCCCTCCTACACACCCGTAAAATTTCATGATGATATCTTGAGCGGTTGCGAAGTTATTGTTCTAATACACACACACACACACACACAAATTGAAAACAATACTAGCTTCGCTATCGCAGCTGGTAATTATTCATGTTCATGTAGCAGGATGGCAATATAAGTCTTTACGTAAAATGCACTAAGGTTGCCAGTGCTAAAGGATTCGTTATTTTTTCAAACTGCAATCGGTTATTTTACTGTATGAGGCAAGAAGCATCCTGTGAACGGTGATGTAGAACGCTATAGGGCAGCTAGCGGTGTCCACTCAAGGACAGATTTTTCAGTCTAGAACATGCTGTGTAAAGGGTTTAGGGTTGAATGTTATGGAATATACACAGATTACTATACTCTGTTCAGACATTTCACGTGAGTGATCATGTGTTCGCCCCTGAGCGATTTTATATGGGCATTTTTTTTTCTTTTTTTTCACGGCTCTAGGTATAAGCTTCACAGCTCGTTTCCTCAGGGCCATCAGTCCTTCCATATACTATGCACCTCTACATGCCATCCACTTGCGTTAATACCCACCATCCATAGTTAACACATGCTAGGGTTGTCTCGTACAGTACCATCCTGCTTGCTGCGCATGTAAATGTGCGTATTATTAGGCGTGCATAAAAAATTTCTACTCTCTGCGGAGAGAGGTAGCCAGAGTTAGTTCGTGGTATAACAAACAAGTATATTTGGGCTGGAAGAGCATCGTTCATTATTACGTTTCAACATTGTACTACCATTATTATGAAGGACTTTTTCAGTAACAGTAATTAAATTTGGAACTTGAAAAAATAAAACAGTGCAGCTTTCTGTATCTTTTTTTTTTTTTCTCTCTCTCTTTCTCTCATTTGAGTGTGTTAATTATTCACAAAATCTTTGGCATTTATCTCTTATATATAAGGTCAAAGTGGACGACTTGATATTGCCATTTTGTTTGGTTTTGCACGAAAACCTTGATGCCATGACCTCCCAAATTATTCCAGTTCCTAGTGTCAGACAGACATGTTAGAGTATTTCTTTACATGATCTTGATTTTTATGAAATGCTTTGTTTATGCCTTGAATATAATGTGAGAAATTAACATTGATCTATTGAACACACACACACACACACACACAGGGATTCAATCGAGGCGGACGTGCGACATCGGCGCTCCGTACCGAACCAACACGGCCAGTGGCATTACCTAAATTAGTATCTTTGTATGAGTCAAGCTCTGTACCAGGTTAGACTAAATTATTTTTCATTATTAAAAGGGAAAAATAATAAGTTTAAACAAGACTTGTTCAAACAGGAAAAAGAACCAAGACGAAAGAATACACCGAGTCATCTGAGGTTTGTTTAGACTACAACAACACGGGGATTGTAAGTACATGCTCTGCACTTTTTAGTATTGCAAAATGGATACATACTCTAGTAAAGGAAATTTGGAAAAGAAAAGGGATAAAGGTAAAAAGCAAAATGATGATTTCTACCAAGAACTGGTTGAAGTGGAGACTCACAATAGACTGGTTGAACGTGTAAACAAGCTAGAAATGGTTTTCAAAAATGAAATTGATGAAATTAAGAAGCAGATGCACTTGCAAAAGGAAGAAATAGAAAAACTAGGAAGGGAGGCCAATAAGAAAGACACAACCATCAATGAACTAACAGTGGAATTGAGTACACTTAGGAAGAAAATGAGTGAAATGGCAAGTACAGTACTCAATCATGAGAGTGTTATGGAAGAGTTCAAAAATGACACAGAGACAATTAGGCAAGTAAGCAGTCTTATTGACCAGAGCAGTGATATTGAGGAGATGATAACACAGGTGAATGAAGCTGTGCAAAACTACAAAAATGATGTGGAAACCACATATGGTGAAATGGTGAAAGTAAAGAAAGACTTAGAAACAAGGGTGGAGGAAAAAAGCATTAAAAAGGAGGTGAAAAGAATATTCCAAAACAATCCAAAGTTAGTCAGAGATTCAGTAGATATAAACAAATCTATAGTAATCACTGGTATAGAAGAGGAACAAGTAAAAAACAAGATCACAAGAGACAAAAAGGAGTTGGCAAATGTAATGAGCTTACTGAAAGAAGTATCAAAGGAAATCTGTAGTAAAGACATAGAGGAACACAAAAGGTTAGGGAAATATCAGAAAAGCAAGACAGGACCTCTAAAGGTGACTTTCCAGAGTGTAAACACGGTGGAAGAGATACTAAAAAATGCAAAGAATCTTATGGAAAAAGAGGAGTTCAAAAATGTATGGATAAAAAGATGCCTAACACAAGAGAAACTGGAATTACTGAAAGAGAAAAGGGAGGAAGCTAAAACAAAAAATGAGGGAAGATCAGAAGAGAAGAATTTTTTTTTTACAAAGTAATAGGATTGCAGGTACGAAAGTGGTACACAAACAGGATGGAATAAAAAGGAGGAAGGTAGTAGAACCATGTCATGACAAGTATATAAGCAAGATGATAAAGTTGATGTACTCAAATGTGGATGGAATGGTATCTAAATTACTAGAGATGAATGATTATGTCAGAGAAAATGAACCACAAATAATATGCCTAACTGAAACAAAATTAACACCAAGGATATCCAATGACATACTAAACTTAGAGGAATACAATATATGGAGAAGAGACAGAAATTTAAAAAGAGGAGGAGAAATTATATTAACTAAGAAAAATCTAAAAGTCAATGAAATAAAACTAGATATACCATCACAAGTAGAACTGATTGCAGTAGAGATCAACACATCTGAAGGTAAGGTAATTGTGGCCAATTTGTACATGCCACCCAGATCAAACACATGGGAAAGAGATGAATATGAGGACCTGGCAGAGAGTACAATTCAGAGTTTAAGATCATTACTACATAAAATGGAAGAGAAATCAGAAAGAATTATACTAACTGAGGATTTCAATACAAATATAAATTGGAATACTCTAGATATAATTAGCCAAGAAAGCTGTTGGGACCAAAAGCTCCTGGATCTCTTACAAGAGTTCTTCCTAACGCAACATGTGAGGGAAACCACCAGAAAAAGAGGACTTGATGTACCTTCAGTGCTAGATCTAATATTTACTAGGCAAGAAAATGATATTGACAGTTTAATATATCACCCTCCACTCGGCAAAAGCGATCATGCAGTACTAAATTATAACTTCAGGATAGCATATGATATAGTAAACAGCAATGACAGTTACAAAAAGAGCCTAAACTATAAAAAGGGAAATTATCAAGACCTAAAGAAGTATTTCTTAGAAGTTAATTGGGAAAATGAGCTTAGAGGACAAGATTTAAATGCTGTATATAAAAAATTCTGTGAATTTTAGAAATATTTCTTAGAAGTTGATTGGGAAAATGAGCTTAGAGGACAAGATTTAAATGCTGTATATAAAAAATTCTGTGAATTTTATGAAATAGGAGTCCAGATGTACATCCCACAGCACAAAGAAGCAGATAAGAAAATACAGAAATGGTTCAATACAGAACGTAAAAAATCAAAAGAAAGAAGAGATTTGTTGTGGAATAGATTCAGAAGACATAATAATGATAGGGCGTATAATAATTACAAACAGGCAACAAACGATTATACAAGAATAAGGAGGGAAACCCAAAAACAGTTTGAGGAGGATATAATAATAAAAGTAGTGATCAACCAAAGCTGTTTTACAGCTATATCAGAAGCAAAACCAAAGTAAAAGATATAATACAATCAATTACGGACGAGGGAATCACTTATACACAAGAGAAAGATATTTGTGATGCACTAAATAAGAATTTCCAATTAGTTTTTAAAGAAGAAAAAAAATTTGAGAGGGACTATGTGGAACATGCATGTCCACACATACTACCAGATATACAAATATCAGAAAAAGTAATACAGGAGGAGTTAAGTAGATTAGACAGAGGAAAAGCAAGTAGTCCTGATGAAATTTCATGTTGGGTACTACGAGAATGTGCAAAGGAGTTAAGTAAACCATTATTTTTAATTTTCAAGAAATCCTTGAGTCAAGGTAAACTACCTGATATTTGGAAAAAAGCAAATATTGTCCCCTTATTCAAGAAAGGAAATAAACAAAATCCACTCAACTACCGACCAGTATCACTGACCAGTGTTGTAAGCAAGGTATTAGAAAAACTTATAAGAAAAGCTTGGGTAAATCATCTAGAAGAACACAGTATGATAACAGAAAGACAGTTTGGTTTCAGAAAAGGAAAATCATGTGTTACTAATCTGTTGAGCTACTATGACAGAGTAACAGACACAATACAGGAAAGGGAAGGATGGGTGGACAGTATCTATTTAGATTTCAAGAAAGCTTTTGACACAGTATCACACCAAAGACTTTTATGGAAACTGTACCATCAAGGAGGAATTCGACGCAAACTGTTTTGTTGGATGCAAGACTTTCTCATAAAAAGAGAAATGTGAACAGTACTAAGAGGAAACTACTCATCATGGAAAGAAGTGACTAGTGGAGTACCACAGTGCTGGCACCAATCATGTTTTTAGTGTATATAAATGATATAAACAGAAACACTGGAAATGAGAGCTATCTGAATATGTTTGCAAATGATGCAAAAATACAAAGGAGAATTACTAACAGAGACTCTTGTAAAGAGCTACAAGAAGAATTAAATAAACTTCATGAATGGAGTAGTACATGGCAAATGGAATTCAATGTGGACAAGTGTCAAGCAATCAAGTTTGGTAAAAGTGGAAAAAGACCTGATTGGGATTATAAGTTAGGAAATAAAACCATATACACATCAGAAAGAGCGAAAGACCTAGGTGTGATTATCAATAACAGACTATCTCCAGCTGACCACATCAGCGAGAAGGTATGGAACATGTATACACTGCTTGCAAATATGAGAATAGCATTCACATACATAAATGAAGACATGCTAAGAAGGATAATAACATCATTCATTAGACCAACCCTGGAATATGCATTAGTAGTCTGGAGTCCTCATCTCAAAAAGCACATAGACAAGATTGAAAAAGTTCAAAGGGCCGCTACAAGATGGATACCAAGCTTAAGGGACCTAAGCTACGAAGAAAGACTAAATAAACTGAATCTACCAACACTACAGGAGAGAAGGAAAAGAGGTGACATGATAATGCTATATAAATGTATATCAGGGAAGGAGAAAATAGACATAAATGATTACTTAACATATGGAGAAGCATCAGCAAGAGGACACTGCATAAAACTGCATAAGAAGAGAGGTGATAAAGACGTAAGAAAATTCAGTTTCCCAAACAGAGCAATTGATCAATGGAATGCACTACCGAATGAAATAGTGTGTGCCAAAACAATTCACAAATTTAAGGATATGTACGATTAATATGGTTTAAGACACGGGACAGTACGAGCTTGACTCATTCCTGTAAAGATACAATTAGGTAAGGTAAGAACACACACACACACACACACACACACACACACATTTTCCAGGTGCGTGAGGGCATTGCTACCTGTTGGTAGCTCTGTTTTCCTTGTATAATTTAACGTGAATTATAAATGACATGTCCCGTAATGTGTCTTATATAAATATTTTGCATGAATTAACCAAAAGAATAATGTATTAATCTCTGCTATGCATATAATTATGGTGCAAGCATAATTACATGGACAAATAAGACTATGTTCATTTACATTTATATGGCATCATACATGAGCTGGACTGTGGATATGTGGCCAAAACTATTCCTCCAAATATCGTTCTGTGTATTTTCAGGACTTTATACACTAAAGAAAGAATAATAACAACAACGATCAGTTCTCTTGGGAGGCATTTACTGTTATTTCTAAGGTAAGTGTGCTATTTTTGTTCTCGTCACGTTGTTTATTCATCCCGGAAAACAAAATGTCAACCCAAGCAAAATGCGGCAGAGCAGAGCATGTTCTGCGTCGTCGCTCTGTGCCTGGCGCTGATGTATAAAAGTGAGATGATCGAGAAGACACTCAGTAGGGAAGGTATCCGAGTGATGGAAGTTTCTGCTGTTTGGAAACCTGACGAAGACAAGGTTGGGGCTGACACGCCCTTAAAGAGGTGTGTTAATACTTCGTGTTGTGATTTTTTACAGTTTCAACATCTCTCTCTCTCTCTCTGCCTGCCTGTCTCTCTGTCTGTCTGTCTGTATATATATATATATATATATATATATATATATATATATATATATATATATATATATATATCATACAAACACACACAGAAGTGACAGTTTTCTGCATTGTTAATATAACACTACGTTGCCAAAACATGTATTCTTCATGTTGGTCCGTAGCTGGTTGTATATGCAATGATTACTCATATAATAGAATGGAAGTGATTACTAATATAATAGACTGGAAGTGAACCTGATTAGTTAGAAGCGAACCTATTTAGTTTACAGGGAACAGATTCCCAAAGATGTGCACAATAATTCACTCTGCAGTGAGGATTTATATCTGTTTTTTTTTTTTTTTCCTTGTCTCATGTTCAAGCTTTACCAACCATCAACTCCACCTTTCTAGTTGGATACCTTTGATTGTTATACCGTTTACTTTGGTCACTTCCTGTCTTTCTGTCTCTGTCTCTGTCTCTCTCTCTCTCTCTCTCTCTCTGGCTACAGATTGTTGACCGCGACTAAACTCTCTCTCTCTACTCCCCAGATATCAGACCATTCCACTCCGTTTTGCTCCATACCCGCCTCACCTCCTCCTACATACGTGAGAGTCTGTACTTCGAAGCTCCTGCCTCTTTCACACCATCATTCCATCTCCTCTTTGGTATCCCTGTTCCGTCATTGCCTCTACCTCTAATTTTATCATTACTTTGGTAGTCTCGTAACACTCTTCTCACAAGGCTCCTGTCAGCCGTAGGCCTGCATCCATGTCGGTTAAGGAAGCTCCCTAACAGCTCAGCCTTAGCGATGTAATTTTGGATATGGCTAGATAACATCAATTTGTATATCAGTTATGATGAGTGTGGTGGGATTTCAGTTATTTAAATGGCTTAGATGATACCAGTGTGTAATACGCAAAATAAATCGCCTAGGAACAGGTGTTACGAAGCTTCCTTAACTGACGAGAATGCAGGCCATTGTGTTACAGGGAAAGGGATGGCAGCATGAATGCTGAATATTCCAGTTCTGTACAACTGTACTAATATGCATGACGGATTAAAACTAACCATTACTACATTAATTATAATATGACCAGAAGAAAAAGAGGTGAGTGTATGGGTTCATGGGTGTTACTAACCCGACTTTGATGGAGACTGCTTATAAGAATCACTACGAGGGTTTTCATTACCATGAATAAAGTGGCTTGAAGTTACAGGAAATACAAGTACAGAAAACAATATATTCCTGAAGAATCGAATACGAAAACCAGTAGCAAAAAACAAAAAGTTAGAAGGACACTGAGTCCAAGACAGGACTGGAGTCGATGAAAGGAAAAGTCTTCGAGTAAAACATGTCTTATAAAGCAATATTACCCATACACGACATCCGTACACTGCACAAGGGACAATATGGATCCCGTACAGAGCCGGCCATTGTGAAAGGACTGGAGGAATACCAAGCATCCACACTCCCAGTACCCACAATCTCTTTGAAGTCCAGTTTGCAAGAACAATAATGTTACCTTTCCTTGAGACAGTACAACATTGAGAACACTTATCAAAATTAATTAATAAAATAAGGAGAGTGAGATGATGATTCACATAGTAGCCAGTCCATTAAAGGTAAGGGGATACTCGTTTATGTGACTTTGGACATAGACTCAGCAGTGCATACGATGGCAGAGAGAAACACACCACCACATGTCACATCTTGGACATTAATAATGAATCATTCATACACAAACAGTCTAGCTTCAATGTGATGGAATAAACGGGGATATATTACATGACATGCCGGTTAGTTCTTTGAAAGTTCAGTAAACAGTCATAAAGAAATGCAACTCCTTATTCCGTGATCCAGCTGGGACGTATCTCACGATCTTACCATCAGGAATCCACTCCTCTCTTATATTATAACTAACCTTTAAAAAATTATAAACTTTCTTTTTATCCAAGGAAGAAGGAACAAAAGGCCAGGAGCTCGCAAACCGTTCCTTCCAAGAAAAATAACAACAATGAAAAAAAAAAGAGCTAAAGTCAAGATCCGTTCATTTCACTGCATTTAAAAGACTGGAAATCATAGGAAATAGGAAATACAGATGGAGGGAGACAGTCCTAGAGCTGACCTCTTGCTTAAATGAAGTACTGGAAGTAATGGTTAACTCTTGCATTAGAAAGGCGGACAAAAAAGGGACGAGAGTTTATTGCTAGACGGGTGCTACGCGCCCGTCGTAGAAGTGGAGGGATGCAAGAGACAGTTCAGAGGAACAGTGACCATTGAAGCAGCGATAGAAAAGAGAAAAAGATGCAACAGTACTTTATTTGACATATTTTTGTCTTCTTCCTTAACGCCCATATGAAGTTTTATAAGTTATTTGCTGCGACATGTCGACCAGACTTCGTTACCTTGCGCTAAATTCGCGTTTCACGCATTTGAGGTCTTTGGAATTACAAAAAAAAAAAAAAAAAAAATCATCTCACTAACAATTATAGTGGGAAGTTACAAGAAACAGGAACGGAAATTATAAAATAAGCATGAAGCAACGACCAGTGAACTAGGCCACACATACTCCCAGGTATCGATATCTTTTTTATTTATTTCACAGACCAAACGATTCACACGAGCCTGTACTTCAGAATGCCTGTCAAATAAAGCAATGCCGTTGACTGCCAGGTAAACAAGTGGATACAACCCTTACTGAACTTGGCAGCCGACAGTGTGGCTCCATGCCACGAAGAAACCAAGAGGAACAGATGAGAATTTTTAATGTTATTTTTTTTTCTCTATTTACCTATCTCGGTGACCACTCATATTTTCTGAATGCCTGCTGCCTAGGACTCGGAAGACGGGAATTTGGGCTGCAAAATATTCAATATGTCACTTAGCCAAAGCCTCATGTGGTTGATTAATTCGGCTTTGTGACTCCAAGCAGCATATTTAAGCTCGTGACTCTTAGTGACAAAACTATTCGAAAATATTGATTTTTTTTTCATGCCGGCTGGTGGTGCATTCGTTAGCAGAATCAGCTCACAAATGGGAGAACCTGAGTTTGTTTTTCACCACTGTATTAGGGACCTGGATGTAAACTGATACTGCGGGTCATATCCTGTGGGAAAACTGAGACGGGGATAAAAGTTGTCTGCCTTAACCATCCTCGAGCTGTTAATACACAGATCTAAAGCTCGTATTCTGGACGCTCCCTAACACCTCTTCTTATCGATTTAGTTATGGATATTGGTGGTTAAAATCTTTTTCGTTATTTATGCGGAGTATGGCGATACTGGAAGTATTTATGTAACAGAAGAGGACAGTAAGGTTTAACAATTAAAATAAATCGCCTAGAGAAAGATGTCAATGAGCTGCCTCAGCCGACGAGATACGGGCCTAAGTCGTTTAAACATTTCATCACGGTACCGTCTTAAATTAGTTTCCCTGCTGGCAGTAAATGTTATTTTGGGAGAGACAGCTATAGTCGCGGCGCACGACTCTGAGGTTGTCATTATCGTACCCTGGCAACCTACCATTCAAAAATGCGTCCGATTTCGTATCATATTATATACTAATCATACTATTATGCACTAATATATTATACACAAATATTATTATACACGAACATATTATACACGAATCACTTGCGTCTCATTTTATACACGAAATCAGACGCACTTTTGAATGGCAGGTTGCCAGGGCACGATAATTACAACCTCAGAGTCGCGCGCCGCGACTATAGTAGAGGTGAAGTTAATGAAGACTATATTTCACTCTCACAGGGCCACGTTCTCGTCAGGTAAGGAAGCTCCCTAACACCTGTTCCTTAGCTATTTATTTTTGGACGGGGCTGGTTAATATCAATTTGTATTTAATTTGTGCTGTGAATGATGGTATTTTAATTATTTTAATGAACAGAAAAGGACAGTAAAAAGTATTCTGATAAGCAAAATAAATCGCCAAGGAAGAGTTGTTCTGGAGCTTCCTTAACTGACGAGAATATAGACACCAATCCGAAAAGTTTATCCTATTGCGAAAAGAAATATCTAGAGGTGTTAAAAAAAAAAAAATGTAGTTAATAAATGGATACAGGAACTTTGGTTTTCCAGATGTAAGAATAGATATCTTTCATAATATTATCTTGAAATCTCCAGGCGATTTTACTTAGGTGAGGAGGAAAAAATCTGAACCTGAACTTTGGCAGTCAGATGTATCCTTCATGAACCCCTTGAATAAGAGAACTTCTTTCTGAGTTGAATATTATTTTCTGGAGGTAACAATAAACTTATGACATCATCGTAGTGACCAGGTCAATAATCTAGTCGGTTTTATGCAGCTTGTAATAGCCTGGACGTGACCTAAATGTCCTTCGTACTTTCAGTAAAATTGTTTAGTGATTGCCTGATAAATTTGAAAAAGACGTAATCGGACTGAAATTAACCTAAGGTTTAATAATATCCAGTTCAATCCTGCATCATCCTTGAACATGCTTGGGGTTTCATTCACTCGGGACTTATATTGGAAAGATCATATTGCATCTCTTGTATAATCTGCTTCCAAGACATTAGTGTGCTAAGCCAACTGCCTACCTTCTTTACCCCTGCACAGTTGTTGACTTTATACACGGGCTTTATTCGCCCCCGTTTAGAGTACAACTCCCAGGTGTGGGGAGGCTTCCCACATACAGCTCTTCTCAATTGGGTGGAGTCAAAGGCTTTTTTGTTTTATCAACTCTCCTCCTCTTACTGGCTCCCTTCAACCTCTGTCTCTTCGTTGCACTGTTGCCTCTTTATCTACTTTCCTATCGCTACTTCAATGGTCACTGCTTCTCTGAACTTTCTGCTTGCATCACTCCATCTATACGACCAGTGCATAGCACCCTCCTAGCAACAAGCTCTCATCTTTTTTCTGTCCAACTCTCTAATGCAAGAGTTAACCGTTACTCCCAGTCCTTCATTTATGCAACAGGTCATCTCTGAAACTGTCTCCCTCTGTCTGTATTTCCTACTTCCTATGATTTTCAGTCTTTCAAACGCAGTGTGTCCAGGCGTCTCGAAATGAACGGATCTTGAATTTGGCTCTCTTTTGTATTGTTTTTTTTTTCTCTCTCTTTTAGGGAACTGTTATTGCGGGCTCGGCCTTTGGTTCCTTCTTCCTCGCATTACAAAAATATATATATATATATATATATATATATATATATATATATATATATATATATATATATATATATATATATATATCTCCTGTGCCACATTAGGCAGTTGCACCGCCATATTATATTTAGGTTCATCAATCAATCACTTAATGCTAACGGCAGCAGACGATTTCATTAAGTACTGGGAGTGGTTTCCCAAACTACCTTGACTGGATATACCAGTAAAAAACTCCATCACCATTTGAAATCCTTTCTACGCTGAAACTAAATTATTTAGACAGAACACAAATACACTGAAAGGCCGTCATCGGACAGGAGATAAATACAGTATTTTATGGCAGGTCTGCCCGCATTTTGGATGCACAAAGTTTTATATCATCATCACCATCATCATCATCACACACACACACACACACACACACACACACACACATACACACACACACACACGTATATATATATATATATATATATATATATATATATATATATATATATATATATATATATATATATATATATATAGGATGTAAACTAAATAAACTCTGCTCAGCTGAATGGGCCTAATACTCATTCACTCACGACTCAAAATCGCGGAATCCTGACTCCACGTCACAGATATTAACATCCACATACGTCCCTCTTCAACCAAGACACACGCCTCGCCTGATGGCTCAGGAATCTCGAAGTTCACCAATTCGTATGGGTCGTCCTCCAAGACTGGCTTCATTTAACTACAGCAAACAGTGTAAGTAGGCCATTATATACACCGCTCGGTTGTAATGCTCATCGGTTTAAGTGAATTTGTCATCTAGCTCATTAATTTTTTTACACTCTGAAGTTCATCTTCATATTATTTTGGAATCTGACTCTAGCAGTTGCTTTGCAAGCTCTTATTTTAGTTTATATATATCAATCAATCAAAAATTTAATTTTTGACAGAGCTCTGTTAACCTTTTATTGCCTGATTGTGCTGGACATAGTGCTTGGGAAGGATGATTCTCAGTCTACCGCCCTTCGCCTACAGGCTCATAGTCGATAAGCTCATTTCCTCAAACGTCAGTGATCTCCACGTTACACAGCGATCCTCAAAGAAAGGAGTTTTCCTTCTGGAGCAGTATAGAGTTAACAGTAGGAACAATTCAACAGCCCCACTTTCACACACGCCTCGAAATTGTCAGTTTGTAATTTAAGTATTTGTTGCCCCAGGTTCATCTGATTGAGAACCCAGTGAGCTGCAGGATGAAACTGCATTGCATCTGAAGTCCACCATCCTCATTTCGAGTGATAGGGAGATTATCTGAGGAACGTTTGTTTAACCAGGATGTGGAGTCACCCAGTCATTTTGGTGCCACCGCGTGAAGGCGTCCCTGTGCAGAACTTCGGTACAAATAGAAAAAAAGAAAAGACACATTATTCCTTAATGGAGTATGATGTTTTCTATGAAAGTGGAATATGTTTCTCTTATTTTCCTTGGGAATCAGGAGTCAGACTTAGGGTAAAAGCCGAAGATTTGTTGTTTGCCATTACACATATGTTTCTGCAGGAAGAAATACAGGAATAAGGATATTGTGTACTCACATTAATGCACACTCACAACTTGTGAACTTGAGTACTAAAACGAGTTAATCTGCATAAGAATTAACAGATGATTGATACCATACTGTATATATGGTATTAGTTGCTACCCTTGGCTCATGTGAACGTAAACGTGGTGGACTGTAGACTAATGTTTTTCTACTGTAATCTAGCATCTTCCTTTGCTAGGATTGAGAGGGAGTTGTTGTGCTGTGTGTGTGTGTGTGTGTGTGTGTGTGTGTGTGTGTGTGTGTGTGTGTGTGTGTGTGTGTGTGTGTGTAATTTCCCACAGAAACTACCTTGTCATGATGGGGTGCATGCGTGCATTAAATCTGGTGGACCATACCAGTGGGGGTAGATCTCTTCTGCCTCATCAGGCGGACAGGGTTACCCATGCTGGAGGGGCCATCAGTGAGGGGTCAGACTAAATGTACCAAGGCACCATTGGATGGGTTAAGGGAACAGGAGCAAACCCCGAATGTGAAATTCGTGAGTGATGTCCTCCAGAAGACAGGGCTTGACAGACAGAGCTCGGGCAGACTCCTGCAGCCCTGATCAGTAGACAGTCATTGTGAATCTTCATGCCACCATCACAGGCTAAGAACTGCCAAGTAATGTGGTGCTAGGACTGCCCACTCTCACCAGATGCATTCATTCCACAAGCCCACCTCCCATTTCACCCAATCATCAAAACTAAACGACCTATGGCAACAGGACAGGGTGACAGTGACAGGTCATGGATGTGGGTGGAATTCGCTATCTTGAATCCTGCGCACTGGCGGCATTGGCCCAGTGATCGCTGGCATGATGGCATAGGAGCATTTCATGCCTCCAACAGCATCCAGTGCTACTAAACAACCAGAAACGGACAACCAACTATTTAATCTGATGTGGAGGGGTTTAGAAAAGGTAACCTAAACATTTACTGACCTACAACTAGCGTTTGTCAAGGCATTCCACAATGTGGTCGAGGAACCAAAAGAATCCGTCTGATTTTTGCTACCTGGAATATACGGACCTTGCTTGATACTGACCAACACACAGGAACACCCCATAGGACTGCCCTTATTGCCCATGAACTGAAACGATAATAAATTGTCAGTGCTGCCGTATCTGAAACTCGCCTCACAGGAGAGGACAACTTAATGGAAGGAGAAGGGTATAATTATTTCTGGAGAGGATACTCAGACAACCTACTGTAGATGATCCAAGAAATACCTGTGGGTATATCAGAGATGCTGATGTCCTGGCACAAACCTCTCTCTAAAGCCAAAATACGACAATCATCAGTGCCTATGCTCCAACACTTTCCTCTGAGGATACTGGCAAAAATACTCGCCAAACTGCAACTGGTCACACACCCAGAAATGCACCGTAGACCATCTTCCAAGCAACTAACTGTAGTATTTTAACGGAATCAGTAACTTGTAAAACCTTCTCTAGTGCTTTTACAGACAAGCTTTCTCAATGCCCACCACTTGACCCAAGTAACAATGTAACAGACCTAGACACAGAATAAGTGAACATTAAGACAATGCTTCACGGCACTGCAGAAGAATCCCTAGATAATGACTGGTTTGATTACCATGCTGAGAGCATACATTACCTTCTTGCAATGAAGAATAGAGCACATAACAACTGGTTGACTCATCCTAGCTCCCTAACCTTAAAAACTGAATTCCAGAATCTCATATGTAAAACCCAGAGGAAGCTGCCGGACATGGAGAACAAATGGTGAACTGAGGAAGCAAAAGAGCTGCAAAGACTAACTGATATTTATGATCAACATGGATTCTACAAGTCGATAAAAACTATCTAAGAGCGAAACAAACAAAAAGCCACTCACCCGAAGCAGGGCTCGTGAATGACAAGCAAGCAATCCCAGAAAGAGGGACACAGCGCTTCAATACTTACTGAATCGAGAAAACCTAGGTTAGCACAATATCTCCGATAACATCCCAAATGCTCCTCAAGCAGCAGATCTCAGTGTCCCATCTACATTTGCAGAAACTGTTCAGGCCCTTCGATCTCTAAAAAATAACAATTGCCCAGGCACTGATGGCATACCATCTGAACTAATAAAAAAGGGTGGCCAGTTACTCCACTAGTGCCTCGATAACCTCATACTGACTATCATGAATCAAGAACGAATTTCATCTGAATGGCATACTTCTGATATTATAACCATCGAAAAGAAGAAATGGGACTGCTCAAATTATGGCAACAGTAGAGGAATCTCCCTCCTTGTTAATGCTTGCAAAGTACTAGCCATGGTAATGTTATCCAGACTGACAAAACATCTGACTGAGTCAACACTTCCTGAAGCTCAATGTGGATTATATAATTAAAGAAGTTCCTGTGGTACGATCTTATGATCTTTGTTGCCAGACCGATACAAGAGAAATGCCACGAGCAGAAATGTGATTTGTATATTGCATTTACGAGTACTGATCTTGCAAAAGTATTTGTTACTGACAACAGAGAACAATAGGCTAATGGAATGTTCTTTCATAATTTGGAGTTCAACAATTTTTACCGTCCTGAAGAGTCTGCATGACAATATGAATGCTCGTGTATCCATAGGTGAGAGCAAATCCGAACCCTTCAGAGTGTTCATGGGAGTAAAGCAAGGATGTGTCCTGGGTCCTGTCATTTTCAACATCTGTCTCACTGCAGTCACCCTTTAAAGTCACCAATAAATGAATCCTGATGATTTCAATCCATTTCCATCTGACGGTATTTAATTTATTTAATCCTAGACGTACCCAAGCACAGTCAAAGATTGAACTGACTTATTTCCTAGAGCTGATAACCGTGCTATCCTTGCACCTACTGCAGAAGCCCCACAACAGAGTATTGATACCATATCCAATAATTATATACCATGCAGTTGGATTCCGAATAAATGTCAGTAATACAGAAAAAAATGTCACAGTGAAACAACCTAGCAGAGCCTCATGCATTTCAGATTAATGGGTAAAATATAAAACGGGTGGAAAATTTTACCTGCTTTTGATATGTGCTCACAGATAAACATAACATTAATGTAGAAGTCCTTGTATGATTCAGGTACATCTAAATATTTTCTGGACGTCTCAGTCCCAGTGTCTTTTAATACATCAGCCTGAGAATCGAGACAAACGTTTCAGTAAATACAGCTGTATGCCTCTCCACCCTCTTATATGGAGCTGAATCCTAACCTAGTTACAAGCATCATATGAAACAGCTTAAGTCATTTCACATCCAATGAGTAAAACGCTTCCTTGGACTCACATGGGAGGATAAAGTCCCTCAACCAAAAATCCTCCTGTGGGCAAAGCCAACCAGCAAAGAAACCATGCTGTCTAAAAAACATTTGAGATGGGTAGCATACGTGTTCTGCATACCGCTTCCAAGCCAGGTTCTGTATGGTCAACGTCCTGCAGCACGTCGCAACCCAGGGGGACAGAAGAAGAGATGTAATGACCATATAAGGACAACTCTGAAGAAAGGCAACATCTTACCAAAAGATCTTGAAACCAATACCTCGAAAAAAATATAACAAAGGCAAGCCCTCTGCAGCGAAGCAAGAATTCATCTTGAAGAAGCTCGGAAACTGGGCAGAGAAAAAGAGTAGACAATGGAGTCACAACCAAAACAGAGTTCTTCCATCAAACCAGGCTTTGATATGCAAAGTATGGGGAAAAGCTTGTGGATCCAGCATTAGCCCGCACAGGGACACACGTTGGCACCAAAGGCAATGAAAAACACACAGTCCTAGTGAGTATAGCAGGCGCTGTCTTCTGTAGCAGGACAGCTTTAAGTACATATGTGTGTGTATGTGTGTGTGTCAGAGAGAGAGAGAGAGAGAGAGAGAGAGAGAGAGAGAATGTATATACACTGCAGTTACTCCAACTTGAGATCTTACAAGAAATTAATCATGCTTTTTTTAGCCCTAATTTTCGTTTCAGACCTCAGCACATAAATAACGTTGCATAAGTACTTTGTCTGATATTGTAAAGTAAATTCGTCAGCACCTAATCCTCTACCCATCTGTGATGGCAGATCGTTTGCATATGGTGAGGATGTGGCTGGAAGGCGTATCAGTGAAAGACATTGCCCTGGAGACTGGTGCAAGTGTCTCCTCGATTTACAGATGGATTCACCGCTGGCAGCAGGGTAGAAACGTGAATGCCAAAGCTTGTCAGAGAATACGTCATCTCGGAACCACATCCTGGAGTACGAGTTTAGCGACAGGAGACGACACACTAGCCCAGCAACGCCATTTCATCTCCTTGCCCACAGCTTATTGTGCACGATTGAACATCGTCTCTTGGGACGCATATCCTCTTCCTTTTCATGCTTAAGAAGCCAGTACTCTTGGAATCGCCAAAAAATCATTGTGGGGCTCAAAAAATAATACAAAACTCACAGAACATCTCTTGGACCCTCGTGCCTCAATCAGTTGCCAGTCAGTCTTGATTTAGGGTTACAGAAAAACGTGATAGGACTAAACTGGCGGCGAAACTTGAAGCGGAAGACACTAAAACCTCTAGAAATATCAACAAACCGCCGCCATTGTGTTTTCAATAATAGGTCAACGTTTGCCTATATACCAATACATCCTGTCAATGTATACGATCCTTTAAATCTCTTTACGTTCTTCATATTAGTCTTGCTGTCACCTGACGATTATTGTAATTTTTATTTTTCGATTACATATTTTACTGAAGGAATTTAGTTGAGAATGTTTCTGACACCTTCCCGGCAGGAGGAATTCTTATCAGGAGGTTAAAAAAAAAGTTTTCTGCAGAATTTCACAATGTACAGTAATTATTTAGCAGTTTTGTATAGTGTGCATTAGTGCCGGATTACTTTCCTTGTTTGGCAGCAGGATACCACTGCATATCTCTTAAACCACTCACTGCGATGTATTAGTTACTCTGGCAACCCACAGCCTATTTCATTCAACTGGGGAGACATTTCATAGTGAAGGGGGATTGACGTTATATCGAACCCCTCCACTTTGAAGGCAACGTGAATGAGTTCTCTTTCAACATAGAGTTTGTTCAGTATCTTCAGGGTGAGAACTCGTATAAATCTCAAGTGACTCATTAGTACCCTGTCCTAGTAACTGCTTAAACTGGTCCCTGATGTTCGGTGTAATATATTGTCTAAGTGATTAAAAGTAAATTCCTATCTCATTCAGTATCATAACATGGTTTCCAGGTAATTTCATTGATTGCTAAAGAGTGCTCAGACAGTGAAGAATTTGGCATCACGTTCCTCCGGTTCTTTAAGACGAAAACAGCCAAGTTGTTTATTGTCAGACACTGTGGGCTCTTGGCGTAAACGAATCTTTGTGAATATAAAAATAATCCATGTTAATGATCTTGGGGGATCCTAGGAAGGTATCTGTAACCATCCAGGAGGCTCTAGGAAGAATAATTTCTGACCAGTCTCTCAGTGACACGAACTCTTTTAGACTGGCCCCTGGGCCGGTCCGTCACAGAACAACCCTAATGAGATATCAAGGGTTGGCGTACTCATCAAATATGTCAGCGTTGTAAAGTGATTGACAGACCAGAATAATTTCTGCAATAGGTTCTATCAGTTATAAGAATGATCAGGATCTCCCCCCCTCCCCATAGAAGACAAATTGGCAGAGGGTGAAAAAGATAAACACAATGAACACTAATATTATTTTGGCACCAACTTAAACACATTACAGTCTCCAAAAGTCACGCTCCTCCTCCTGCCGCTCAGCAACTCGTAACCTTATATTAGTCTGAGTAAGGTTGCATGCCGCCACTATAATTTGTTTAGTTACTTGCACAATTTAGTTTTACCTAATTGTTAGTTACAATTACTATAACTAATATAATGCTAGAGTTACAGATGGGCAGCAGGAAGAACGAAAATTTTGAAACAATAGTGCATTTACGTCAGTTTCAAAATATAATTGATATTCGTTTCATCATGTTTTCTCCCAATCTGCATTTTTTATGGGGAAGGCAGATCCTGACAATTGTTCTTTAACTCGCTAAGAACAAGAATAGGTGAAGGGAAAAATGAGGACAGTTAATATGAAACGAAATTATCAATAGAGCTTTACGGCAGTGAATACCTGCAGGTCAGATGACAAAGGCTCAGATTTTTGTCAGTTAAGGAAGCTCCATACCACCACTTCCTTATGGACATCTTTTTGGATATGAGTGATTACTGTTATTGTCTACGTTATTTGTGCAGAGTAAGGCGAAATTGGTAGGATTCATGCAACACAAAAGAGGACAGGAAGGTGTAAAAAATTAACTATATCGCGGACGAAAAGGTACTATACAGCTTCCTGAACCAACGAGAGTACGCATCTAATTAACTGTGGGTGATGAAACAGGCCCTGATCAACGACACGGCTTTTGGTGGGAATGATGAGTGCACATGCTACGGAGGAGCGCGTGTGTGTGTGTGTGTGATCACTCATCAAGGTAGTATTAGTGGTAGTACCAGTAACTGCAAATCCCTGGTCAACAGAAATGTGAACCCGGTGGACTGGAGACTAAACTTACCTTCCTCCTACATCTCAAAATTCTCCATCTGGGAGACAGGGAAGATGTGGGACATTTATACAACCAGTCGTCAGAGCCACCTGGTTCCATCTGTGACACTGCATAAAGGTGCCCATCTGTATCTATATAATTATTCCGAGTGTCTGTCTGGGCACTTGTATGTACGTGTTTTTTTTTCCTTTATGCACGGAAGAAGGAACCAAAAACAGGGTGCCTGCAAGTTGTTCCCTACAGGAAAAACAAAAACAAGATAACAAAGAGCCAAGTTGAAGATCCAATCATATTGAGATGCATGGATACACTGTGTTTGAAAGACTGAAGATCATAGGCAGTAGAAAATACATACAGAGGGAGACACTTCCAAAGATGTCCTGTTGCATAAATGAAGGACTGGGAGTAGTAATTAATTCTTGCATTGGAGAGAGGGACAGAAAATGGATGAGAGTTTGTTGCTAGACGGGTGCTACGTGCTTGTCATAGTGGTGGAGGTATGCAAGCAGACAGTTCAGAGTAGCAGTGACCGTCGACTCAGTGACAGAAATGAGATAAAGATCCAAGAGTGCAGCTAAAAGACTCAGGCTGAAGGGAGCCAGTAGGAAGAGGAGAGTTAATGAGACAAACAGCCTTTGACTCCACCTTGTTCAGAAGAGCTGTATGTGGGGAACCTCCCCACACAGGAGAGGTGTACATTACACAGGGGCCAATAAAACCTGTTTATAAAGTCAACAGCTGTGCAGTGGTAAAGAAAGCACGGAGTCAGCTTAGCACACCCAATCTCTTGGAAGCAAGTTTTACAAGCGAGGTACTATGATCTTTCCAAGATAATTCTTGATATAATGAAAGCCCAAGTATGATGAAAGGTGATGTCGGATTGAGCCTGATATTATTAAAAATTAGAAGGTACTCCTGTGGAACATTTTGATGGTTTGATAGATGTAAAATCTGACATTTGATGCATTAACCCCTTAACCACGGGGCGTCACTTTCGTGATGCTTGGGAGCAAGGGATCATACCACGGGGCGTCACTTTTGTGATTCTGTGTTATTTTGAATTCACACGGGCTTTCAAGTGGTGGCTTGTATCATCTATCAGTACTGCCTATGTCCAACACTAGTCAGCACTCCTAATCTCATCTGTACTCCCATCCATTGTTGACAATTTAGCCATTTCTCCCTGTTCTTGACTCCCCTCCCTACCTCCCCTCCATTACCCTATCCTCTCACCTGCCCGGCCGTGCTATGCTAAGTAAATCTTCCCTGGAATTTTTCACTGATTTCATCCATTGAAATAAGCCCTATGCCCTATTCTTATACCAAATAATATATACAGGAAAGAAATAAGGTAAGTGAGAGTGTCATACACCTAGAATTGGCTAATTATCACCTGACAACACCTCACGTCACTCATTCGTTAATTTTCGCTGTTTATTTCCCCTTGAAATATGCAGTATAATCTATTTTCGTAATAAAAATATATATAAGAAAGGAAGGGAGAAGCCTAAGTGATATTTACATTCACCTGGAACTACCTAATTATTGCAGGCCACCACTCTGTATTCAACGCTAAGTAAATCTTCCCTGGAATTTTCCACTGATTTCATCCATTGAAATAAGCCCTATGCCCTATTCTTATAACAAATAATATATACAAAAAAGAAATAAGGTAAGTGATAGTGCCATACACCTGGAATTGGCTAATTATCACCTGACAACACCTCACGTGCACTCGTCCGCTAATTTTCGTTGTTTATTTCCCCTTGAAATATGCCTTATAATCTATATTCGTAATAAATATACATATAAAGAGGGAAGGGAGAAGCCTAAGTGATATTTACATTCACCTGGAACTACCTAATTTATTATGTATTGTCTTGGTTTCCTGCCAATCATTTCATTGCTACATATTAGCAGGTCTCACAAGGCTAAAGTTGGTAGTATTGCACTCACCCAAGCCAGGCGGCAGGGGGCCAACACTATCAGTTCATGTCGTCTTTCAAAGTGAAGGTATGTCTGTTTGCTCCTGCTAACTACCGCCATTTTTCAGCCCCATGCAAAGGGCCCTGTGACCTTTACCCCCTACTAAACCTTGTGTGGAAAGAGGTAAATGGTTGACAATTGATAAAAGAGTGACGACGATCTTTCTATTGAGTAAAACAGTGCAAGTGGAATTGTAAATAATGTATAAATAATATGTAAACAGCAAGTGAAAGCAATGAATGTACATATATGTGAACAGTGGAAAATAGTTTTATAAATTACTTCGTTACAGTGCATAACACAGTGTAAATAAAATAGAAATGTAAATAACGTAAATAAAATAGAGAATGTAAATAGAACTGTAAATGAGTAGTATTATAAGAATACGAGTATATACCCTAGGAGTAATGAAAGTGAAAGTTTCACTCTAGCATGTATGAATACTGTGAGTTATGAGGGTGAAGGTGAAAGTGACATTCACTCTCAATGCTAGTATACAGGACGAGAAAGTGAATGTTACATATTTTACTGAAAGAAATTGAATGCCTACAGTGACAATAAACTACTATTACTGAAGGAAACTTATGGATAAAGACTGTAGATATATATAAGTGTTATATAGTAATAGAAATATAAACTGTGAGTGTTTTTATGAATAATAAATGACAGAACACCAGCGGCGAACTAGTGCAAGTGGGAAGGTCACACACCCTCGTAATTTTCATTGCTGACACAGTGTTTTTTTTTTTTTTGGAGTGTGGATTCCAAACTATTTGAGAATCATAAAATAGTGTTTCTAGTGATAATATCGGATTGTGGTAATCATATTACGAGTTGTTGGGAAGTGTAAAGTGGAGACTTTGTTACCCAACTTCAGAGGTCTCCACAAGTCCTATGGTACTCGACGAAGGCTCAACAAACACCCCAGGAGAAAGCTGAAGGTATGTGCCATAAGCATTTATGATTTTAATATTCTAGGACTAATAACTGATTTTTGGCAAATATTTTTAGAGACTCTATCGAAGCACGAATATGCCCGTGGGAGCCACAAGAAAAAGCAAAACAAGCCCGCGGTATAAGGGTTAAAAACAACAAGATTATGTTTACCCCAATCAGGGATATGAGCCAAGTCATATATTTTTTGTGCCATAGCCTCATCCCTTGTTTGTTGGAGTAACTGCTGAGATGGAAGCTGCGGGAAGTGAATGGAAAGGTGAAGGATGGAGTCATCAGCATATGAGTGGATAAGGTCAGATGTAAAGCTTATAAGGTCACTGATGAATAAAAGGAAGAGAGTTGGTAATAGGATAGAGCCCTGAGGAAGACCACCATTGATAGCTCTAGGACAGTGGTTCTTAAAAATTTTCAGTCCTGATACCCCCAGATTCAGTTTGCGAGTCAACACGATACTCCCTCTCGAATATGGTTACATCTTCCACACTTTAGTTTCCTGTAAAAAAAAAAAAGAGAGAGAGAGAGAGAAAAGAGAATGGCTATGAACAAACAGTTGAATTCTATAGATCCCTTTGTGTATATTTTCAACAAAATAACTTTCATAGCCATTATCGATATATATATTTTTTTTCAGGATACCTTGCTGGATACCCTCAAGAAGCCATTTCGATACCCCTGGGGGTATCAAGGTGCTACTTTAAGAACACCAACTCTAGGAGAAGAATGGTGGCCATCTACAACAGCACCAATAGAACGAACAAAAAAGGAGCTAGAGATGAAGGCGCAGAGAGAAGGATAGAAACCGTAAGAGAGCAGTTTGGAAATTAAAGATTTATGCCAGATGCTATCAAAAGCCTTTTACATGTCAAGTGCAATGGCAAAGGTTTTCCCCTTACTCCCGAGAGGAGGATGACCAGGAGTCTGAAAGGTAGATGAGAAGATCGGCAGTGGAGAGTCCCTGACGGAACCCATACTGATGATCAGAAAAGGTTATGATAGGAGAGATGCTTAAATTTTTTTTTCGGTTACGAACAGACTCGAAAACTTTAGAAATACAGGATGTCAAAGTAACTGGACGATAGTTAGAGGGCTGGGAGTGGTCACCATTCTTTGGGACAGAGCAAACTTTCAGTAAGAAGGAAGGGTACAATTGATAGACGGAGGCAAAAGAGTTTATCCAGGCAGGATGTAAGCACAGAAGCACAGTTCTTGAGGACAACAGGAGGGATCCCATCAGGCCCATATGCCTTGATACTGTTGAGGCCGATGATGGCAGAAGATACATCAGTTGAAGACATTGTAATATCAGCCATGGGGAAGTAAGAGGCAGGAAGTGATGGAGGAACACCACCGGAATCGTCCAAGGTGGAATTGGAGGATGAAGTCTGAGTGAAGAATTCCTTTTTCTCAGTAGAAGAAATAGCTACAGAGCAATCAGAATGACAAAAAGGCGTGAAGGATAGTTCAGAGCATTTAGTACAAGTGAAATTAATTTTACTAGAATGAAGAACAATTAGCACGATTCTTTGCAGGATCATAAAAGAGATGAGATTCAGCAGTGGGTTGGCTCCAATACCTTTTGTAGGAATTGTTTTTGTTGTGGACAGCATTAGAACGAGCGTGATTAAATATTTTTTTTCTGCATTAGTCAAAGGATATGAAAAAAGAATGAATGTTTCCATGCCCAAAAGAATAACATCTGTAATGCACAAGGCACACTCAGATTGCTCCTGACCATGGAAGCAATAATAATTCCAGGGAAAATAAAAAAAAGTACTGCCAGAGGGCCTTCCAATCTGCAGCTCCAAAGTGCCACAGCCATCACTTTTTTGAAGAGTCCACAGGCATTAGTGGAGCGATAGGACAGGTTAAGATGATAAGGCTGCGACTGGAGGAGCCCAATGGAGGGGAAATATTAACAGTGTAAGCAGAAGGATTATGTGCAAGGAAGAGGTCAGGTATGTTGGAGCTCTATGCAGGGAGATCAGGGATATCGGTAGGGTGCTGTACAAGCTGCTCTAGGTCATATAAGATAGAAAAGATGTAGGCTTGTTCACAAGGTGGATCAGTCAAAGAAGATGCGAGCCAAAGGTGATGGTGAACATTGAAATCTCCTAGAATGGAGATTTCTGAGAAAGGACTAATTGATAGAATGTGTTCCATCCTAGAAGTGAGATAGCCAAAAATAATTTTCATAGCCAGTAGAATTAGGAGATAGGTGAACAGCATAGATATATTTACTCAAATAATGACAGGAAAGCAGGAGCGAGAGAGTTGAGAATTCAGAAGATGAAAGTTCAGGAACACAAGAGCAAGATATGTCGTTGTGAACATATAAACAACAGCCACCTTTGGCTTTGAAATGATTATAGAGGAAGTAGGAGGATACAGAGAAAGGTTTGCTATTATTCGCCTCAGACAGCTGGGTCATACTTAGGAAGAGACGGTGAGGTTACAGGAGGAGAGAGGTGGTACTCAATAGAAAGAAAGTTGCAGGAAAGACCGCGAATGTTGCAGAAATGAAGAAGTTATTCAGACAGTCATTCCGGGTATCTCACTGGTTCGTCACCGGGAGAGGGGCGGATGGTGGGGGCTTTGATGTCTTCCCCCTCCCCAGGACCCCAAGGATTGGTAAGTGTATGCTTTTCTTTTCTTTTTTTTTTCTTTTTTTTTTGTAACATTTTGAACAGGAAGTGTAGTGTGTATTGTGCATGTATTTTGGTGATGACAGTTAGAGGAACTTGTATTGTAGAGCTTGCTGAAAAAGTTCAGCAAAAGGGAATGATCAGGAGTTATTCCCAAGGGCTGATGAAACGGGAGCTCCAGCTCTCCCTGTGTCTGCTATACAAGCCAAAAACTGACAAGCTTCTGTGCCGCATATTTGGTTATTGATAAGGAACTGAGGAAGCTTCAGTGCCGCAAATTTGTTTGATGTTAGATAAGGACCTGAGGAAGGCCACACGTACCATATGGAAATCGCTTTAGGTTTGGTAAAGGGGGTGTGCACTAAGTTTGAACTGCCCACTAATCATTTATTCACGATTTTCCATACAAAGCGAAACACTGTGTGCTCACAAAGAAATGCAAAAGAATTTAGCTGAACCACTGGAACTGCACTTAGATTTTTAAGTAAAGAGGCACAGCCTCCAACGCTAATTGTCCTATTAGAAATATGCATTTTTTTAAAGGTAAAAGAATGTAATTTTGGATGGATCTGCTTACAGGCTTAATTAGATATTAGACACCATAAGATTTAATCTTGGAGAGGAAACAACCTTAATTCTTGATCCCCCGCCTCCTCCACCAAAAATAATAATAATAATAGAGAGTGAGTGAGAGAGAGAGAGAGAGAGAGAGAGAGAGAGAGAGAGAGAGAGAGAAAGTTTTCAAGGTTCAGGAATTAAATCTGGCCTTCAATATCGAGACTGAGGATCCCAACCCAAGTTTTGTAAAGCTCTGATGAACAAAAAAGGTTTAGATGAATGGATGGAATGAAATCTCTTGTGTTCATTAATATGGACTAAAATGTTTAGATGAATGGATGGCATAAAGTCTCTTGTGTGCATTAATACGGACTAAAATAATTCATGGGGACCACTAGATGTAAATACTGACCTCCACTCTACATTCTTGATACCATATCCCCCCCTCAAAAAAAAAAAAAAAAAAAAATCTTCCAGATCAGTGAATGAATTAGTGTGTTTGTTATTTGGTGAAGAAATGTCTGTGACAGCTGTTTTGTTCAACCACAAATTTGTCTATATTTAACCCGTCACGTCCCGAGCCTTTCCGCACCTATGACATCCCCCAGTCCCGAGCCTTTTTGGAAATTTTTTTTTTCTTATGAAACTTCCGCTTAGGTCGAGAAACTATGGAAAATCTTGAAGAAAGTGGTCTCTGCGGTCTATAAGTGGTCTATACAGGTGCGGTTTCCCCCCGCAGGTATCGTATTCTGTAATGGGCTGGATATGCGTTAACGTTTTCTATGGTAAGGAGTAATGGGACAAACAACACACAACACCTCTACCTTTATTGAATTTGTACTAATAAACAATAACAGTAACAATATAATGTATTTCAGACACATATATAGGAAAAATAAGCATTCTACCATCGTGCGAGCATAGCGAGTTAGGTCCGAGTCGTATCATGCTATATGCTAATTTTCTGTTATGAGTCTACCAATCATTTTTTCTACTTGTATACTTCTGTTTCAATGACAATTTACCAATTACAACTGTTTGTAAGTGATTTCAGATGTTTTCATTCATTTTGATGACATGCAGCATAAGTTTAGCGCACATCAGCTTAGTAAGCGCACTCGCTATGACTCGTATTTCAACATACCAAATTGTTTTATCACTTTCCAATTATTTTCCCATTTACATAGAACCTTTCCCCCACCACTGTGAAGGTTTTCAATTATTTTCATTCATTACGAGGGCATTTAGCGATATGCTAGCGCCTATTCACGTAGCAACCACGATCTCAAACACTCGTGTTTCATCATCTACTTTATTTATTCACTCCAATTATATTTTCCCACTTACATTACACACGTTTACACCCCTCCAATGCACTGTACATACTTACTGCCATTATTTATTCAAGTGAGCGTGAGAATATCGCCTGAAAATACCCTCGCAAGGAATGTTACGTCATACATAATACTCACACACTTATATACTAATTCACTCACACCTTTATATACTAATTATTCACTTTATCACTTGCTGACTTTAATTTTGACTAATACGTGCCTTATTCATTCGACTAAGCGTCAGGAAATCTTATCTTTATAGACACGCTATGAATATTTGACTTAGGAAATACATCATCATATACAATAATTTGAACTTATATTATACCCGTAAGAATGTCACATAATAGATAATTTATAATAAGGGGCCGTATTTATTGCACTGAGTGACAGAATATCGCATCAAACAACCCTCTCTATGTAAGTTTCAACTTAGGGCAGATTTATATACTTACACCCAATGTTTGCACTTATGTTCTACCCGTAGGCACTTTATACTAATATTTGGCGATCCACATGACTGATATTTTCACAGAGCGTCTGTCTGTCGCATTTACATCATAATTTCAGCATCCTTTCGCATTCACACCATGCTAAAATTGCAGCAACGTGTGATATTCACTAAAACATGGGTGAATACACAGACCCACGTCACACTGCACGCACTCATAGCCGGTGTCCTTCTTCTGTGTCGTGAGTCTCACCTGGAAATGACTGCACAAGTGACACCTGCGCTGGGGCCTAGGTCTCTTGGGCTGGGGCGGGATAGGAGTGGGGAAATGGCGGGCGGATATTCTCTGGGGAGTGTGGGTAATAGGGGCAGTGCGGGGGCGCTGTTGGGGCCTTTCAACAGCATACTTTGCAAAGATTTCTCGTGTGAGCTCCCTCACAAACCCTTCAAAGGTTTCCTGAACTCCTGTGGTCATGGCGTGAAGGTGGTGGCAATTCAGAGCAGTGATATCTAGCAAGTGAAAGAACAGTTTTTTATACCACTTCATCGTGGTCCTGGCACACTCTACCGTCGATATCATGGAGTCTGACTGGTCCGCGAGGCGCATGTTTATATTATAGTCCATGACACATTCAGGTTTCCAAACACGACGCCTGCTCTCGCTATGGTAATCAACAGAATCAGTACGGTGCATCAAGGGGCGGTGAACCGTGGACAAGAGGCTTACTTCTCTGTTGTGGTTCCACATTGTTGCAAGGATGTTGTTTGCTTTGAAGAAGACAACCTCACTCCTTGCAAGTTTCCGCCCTACCTTGACCATGTGACGCTGGTTCACCTTTACGGTTCCACAGACTCCCGTTTCATGTCTGTGAAGATAACGAGCGAGAAGAGGGCTAGTGTACCAGTTGTCGAGATAGAGAACGTGACCACGATGAAGGTAGTCTTGTATCATCGTCTTTACCACTGCTCCAGAAAGTCCTATACTTCGATCTTCTATTATGTCTGTCTGTGCACCGGTGTACAAGACTATGTCTTGCACGTATCCAGTCCTACAGTCACACATAACAAAGATCTTGAACCCAAAACGGTGCCTTTTGCTGGGTATATACTGTCTGAATGAAATATTGCCTCTCCACAACACGAGACTCTCGTCTATGACGAGATCTCTATAGGGATAGAATGAAGATCGAAAGGTTTGCCTGAGGTGATCAAAGACCAGCCTAATTCGCCTCATTTTGTCCGTGTTGTTTGCATTTGCAGGGTCATTAGCATCATAAAAATGGAGGCGACTTAGAATTTGTTGAAACCGATTACGGCTCATCACTTGACCAAATATGGGGGTAAACATAACAGGGTCCCTAGTCCAGTAAGCAGGAATTCTATTTTTTCTTATTATACCCATCAAAAGGACAAGGGCAAAAAATAAGAACATTTCTGGAATGGAGACAGGGTAATCATAAATCATTGAATGCCTACTCCTTGTTCCCAATCTTTCACTTTCTAGCCGCTGGCCGCTTGCAAACAGGTTTGTTTGAAGCACGATCTGATCAATGAAGGCCTCACTGAAAAACAGGTGGAAAAAATCCAACCTGCTTGAATTACAGTGAATACCTGGTGCAATGCAGCCAGATCGCCCCTGCTCAGTGAAGGGGTGAATGAGGGGAGAAAAATCACTCCCATCCCCCCAATCCCACGACACAAATCCCTCGTCCCCATCACCGCCTTCGTTTGGGTGGGGAGGAGATCCTGGTTGGGGAGGTTGGGGAGAAGGAGTACGGAGGGCTTCCCCACTGTCACTCCTCTTCCCTCTGCCTTTACCCTTTCCCTTTCCCTTACCCTTACGGCCTTGAGGAACATTAGGGGGCTGTGGGGATGAAATAGTTTGATATTGGGGAGCAGAAGACGTGCTGGGGAGTGGTTCCTCCCCACCTTCCCCCTCCATTACCACACCACGTGCTCTCTCACGCAACCTTGCTCGACCACGTGTTAGGGGATATTGGGGAGCATAAGACGTGCTTTGGAGTGGTTCCTCCCCACCATACCCCCCCCGCACAACCCCACGTGATAAGGAACGCACCCGCACTGGCCCACGTGATCCACTCTGCCGCCTCACACTGCGTAGGGAGAGCAATGACTCACCCACCTCACTCTCACTTTCCCTAATCCCAGGAATGTCCATTTCACTCCCCACTCCCTCCACTTCACTTCCTACCGCCCCAAACAGAATGCTAGGCCCATACCTGCTTAGACGACGTGGTGTGCGCTCTGGGCCACGATGCGTAATCACCTCCCGCCCATACCACATGGCAGCACGTCCCACGTCTCCGTCCTCGTCCTCGTCCTCGTCCTCGACCTCGAATTCGGCTTCCAAGGCACACTGGGGATAGGGATATGACATACCACGTGCCTTCTTTGCCTCCTGCCCCTCTCTAGCAGCACGGTAAGTCACGTACTGCCGCTTCCTTGGTGACGGAACTTCCTCGTCACTGCTGGTGGTTTCTTCCTCCTCTGGCTGCACATAATCTTTGTCCATCTCCTCGTCATCCAGTGGGGAATCACTGTCGCCGGTAAAGGTGTCCAGGGCGACTTAAATTTCGCTCTCTGAGAGACCTCTCTTAGCCATGTCTGAGCAGGACCGTGGCTACCAGATGAGTGGACGAGTGGCGGGCTAGCGTGGGTCGCGCGGGGTCGCCGAGTGTCCCCGCCTGGTGGCAGGTAGGGGAAGATCAGGCGAGGGTACGTACCGCAAATCAAGCGCAAAATTTGAAAATTGTCGAAATTATGCACATTGCAATTGCACGACGTACTGGTACGTCCCCGGGACTGGCAAATGCAAATCGTGGTGATGTACCCATACGTCGTCGGGACGGGGCGGGTTAAGGATTTCTAAAATACCGTCATTAATTTTCCGTAATAGGGCTAACTCCAGCAAAGATGGGTAGCACTGCTAGTTGCAAGTAAACACAGTTTGGCTTAACATTACAAGCAGAGGGAGGCTTAATGTTGTTTTCGTTGTCAGAGGCTCATCTTTAAGTAAGTCCAATGAACTGCAGACTGAAGGTCCCTTCTTTTGTAGTCCACAATCTTCCTTCCTGGAGACAATGAGTATTGCAACATACTTGTATAAACGGACTGTGGATCCTCAGTGCCAGTGTGTGAATGTGCCCCTCTCCATGTTCCTTTGATAAAATAATATTAATGACCAGGTGGGCGAGTCAGCATTTAGTTAGCTTTAGAGTTAGCTCCTTTCACTTCTGCTGGTTGCAGTAGCGAGCAATACCCTCAGATTCTTGGAAATAAATCCAGCCAAAGCATCGACAGAGCTGGCAAACACGAATATAATCCTCCCATATCCTTACCCCATTACCCCTTCTCTCTCTTTCCTTTGTCCATTGATGGTGTCGGCAAGGCAGGTCATTCTCTCTGTGCGCAATGCACGAGCAACACCTGGGGACAGCTTCCATCCTCTACGAGCTGTGCACTAGCGTCTTCTCGACTCTGTGCTTCTACATTCCCGGTTGCATGGTATGCCTGCACCTTGTGGCAATTGTCTTTGTTTCATTTTTGTATTTTTTGTCGTTTGTCATTCCTACTTTCAGTCTGTTAATTTCTGGCTTGCAGTCACACATTGTGCACAGTTTTTCAGTCGGTATGACTGGAATGGTTTGCGTCCACCATGCTAGGCTGTTGGGGATTGGACTATATGACGTCTTAAAGTTTGGTCCTTACTGGAGCTGTTGGCTCCTCATGGAGCACAGATTTCATCAAGCAAGGCAGGCTTCCCTCTACTGCACGATGCTTATCTTAGACTCTGCTCGCATTGAGGTGTGACATGTTTTGTTGCATTTGTGTTATTTTTCGTAGTTACTAGCTTTTTTGCGTAATTGCCTTCAGCCCCAAGGTTCATACAGTGGTCTGTCTGTCCAAGCATGATGAGCTTTCTCCATCACGCATTACTTTTCCTCTCAGGCCAGATTTTAGGTTTTCACTCTTTATAATGTCATTGTAGTTTAGTTATCAGTATGCTGTTTGAGCATGTGGTTCACAACTTTTTCAGTGTGTTCTAGCTAGGCAGAATTCTCCTGTCATGCTATGTTTACTAAGGCCATAATTGGTCTAGTATAATATACAGTATAGCGTGTTCTTCGCACCGTTGTGCATAGTTTGCAACCTGAACGGGCATGATGAGCTATTTCCACCATGAGACACTCTTCCTTGTTTTCCCGAGGTTCCAGTCATTGTTTTCTCTTAACGGATAATTTATCATTAGTTCCAAGTTCATTTGGTCGTTCTGACCTATGTGCCACACAGTGTTTACACTGAGCAAATACTGTGAATTGCTCTCACTATCTTAGACCAGGGCTCAGGTCATGGTTTTATTTTTTAAGGCTAAGTTTGGTGATTGCCTGCTCCACATGGTGTGCAGCTTGCAATTCGCATGTGCCTGGCAGGCTACCTCCTTCCCATTTTGTTTAGTCTAAGTCATGTTCCCCAAGGTCTCCAGCCCTGGGTTCCTGCCATGATTATTTCCATGGGTAATCCAGTGTTTTTCTTTTTTTTTTTCTTGTTCTCGAGCACGTGGTTGCCGACCCCCACCCCCTGCTCCTCTCAGAATGGAGGTGGGTGGCCACCTGTGTACCTTCCCTGTGAAGAATTTTCCTGTTTAATCCTCTTCCCCTCCTCTACCTGCTGCTCTCCTACTCCTATTTGTCCCTGGCGTTTTGTTTCATCCTTTGGGGCAGGTGCCTTAGGAGGTCCCCTTGTGCAGATCTTCCCCTAGTCCCACGTAGAGAGCGACAGGAGAAAAAGGTGAAAGTAACAGCCCATTGTTTTTAGCTTCTGTGATTCTGTGTATCCTTTCTTCCCATGCTGACATTCCCCATCCAAGGTCGGCCTGGTCCTTCAGAGGATGCTCTGCAAGGCTAGGAAAGGATGGCCATATGCTTTGTGTCACACCTGATATACAAAAAACTATGTCTTCATTTTCCAGTGTTGTGGCACCTGCTGTGCATCGTGTGATGTCCTCTCCACTGCTCCCAATCTGGACAGCCTCCTGGAATACCCTACCTGGTAGCCCAATGGAAGAGGGCTCAAAAGTCAGCAGCTTACCATAGGGGAAGCAGTCTGACGTGAGAGGATAGTGAGATGAATATGAATACTAGTGAAAGATGTCCAGTGACAGCTCCATCCTTCAACACCTTTGCCCAGTCTAATGTGGCACAATTAGAGGGTAAGATAGTAGCCCTAGCTGCAAGTGTAACAGCACTGCTCCCAACGACGCCCGTGCACCTGGGGTATTGACCACGACATTTATCACCTGGCCACTCCAGCCATCCAGAGCATCGAGATAGGCGAAGAAAGGCCATGACACTCCCCACCCACCCACTACACTGCCTCTCAAACCATAGCAGAGACCTCACTCACCACCACCAACAATCCTTGGAGCAGAGGGTGACTGGGGAGATCGATTGCTACCACAATTCAGCCTCTCCCACGTCACTTTACTCCTATGTCTCCATTCCTCCACTTACTAGATGCTAGTATTTCCTAAGGCCCTCTTCGTCACCGTCCTCATGCTCCTCATCCCTGGATTCTCGTCAGTCACTTGACCACACCAGGTTATCTAGTGCAGTCCTGAACCCTCTTGAAACAATTACACACCCTTGCATTCACAGGGGAAGAGAACGAGGAGGACGAGATAGCTAAACTTAGCGAGGGCCACCTGCTTCTTAACTAACAGTTAGTTTTGAAGGGTTGGAAGCTGTTTGTGGAGGTCTCATCCATCAAAACCTTCACGGAGCATTTGGACAAATTGTTAATAGAATGCTAGGACATAGAAAAATGATGGGTATTAACAGCAAAGGAACCCAGAGAAGTCCAGGCCCACCCTATCTGGCTCACGATGGTGCAGGCGAGAGCAGGGCCTTTCTCGGGCAATGCCACAGCCATCATGGACACCCATAGTGGTGTGGTAACTGTCGCACCTTCCACTGAAGAAGACGGCATCGTGCAACTAATGGCTTCTGAGAAGAACACTCTCAGCATTGATGGTGATGTCCTCCTTCTCCCTGGCCAAGGGGGAACTTGATAACCAATACATTTGGAAATGAGGCAATGTTCTCAGAATAGTTCACCCTCTCATTGTTGCCAGCCTGTTTCTGCCATATCTGGAGGAATGTACTGACTCTTACAAAGATCCCCACAGGGTCATGCCTATTCAGTTCCCACTGTCAGTGAAGAGCAAGGAAATTGTCATCATTGTTCATCTCTCGGGATCTTTGCTTTCGTCACCATGCTAATCAGGTTCTCTTCTGGTACTGGCATCTCAGTTTCAACAATAGTTTAAATGACTTACTATTAATCTCCATTATAGACAGTGACAAACTGCATTAATGTTAGAAACATGGCATTCATCACGACGGAGTGAGTGGCCAGGGAAGCAATCATCTGGGATGCTTCCTTTTCTCCTAACCAGGTCTGTAGAGGAAGCATATGCTCGCCTCCCCTTTACCATACACCTCCCGCCCTCTGCCCTAACCCCTCTCAAGACGCGGAGGTCGTCTTCTCCTCATCACTACAAGCTCTGCAAGTGTACCAGACTGGACGACAAGGCACCACCATCATCACTGAAAACATCTAGCATGACAAAACGGCACCAAGGCCCCTGCTCCTCAAAACTTAACACTAGCAAAGGAGTGTCACACAATCAGCACTGATCCACAGAGCTTACTTCCTTACCAGTCAACATGCTGGCCTATGGGTCTTTGCCTAGCCCATCGCGTCTTCATAAAACTAACAAAGGTGCTGGTGCATCATCTGGTGTCAGAGGGGATCAACATATTAATGTATCTCAGTGACTGGCCCCTAACAGCAGCCACCAAAAAGGAGTATCCCGAAAATCCAAGCTAACCAAGCAACTCAGCTGGGGAGCTCAGCTGCAAAACCAATTTGCAAAATCTTTCTTGACCCTTGTGCAGCAAATACAGTAATCTGGTTAGGTCTGGAGTAGGACACCAAGCAAATATGACTACATCTTTCCCCGGACAGTGCATGTTGCCTTTGGGAAAATTTGTTTAGGACAGTTCATGTCAACCTGAAGTCATGAAGACATGGGGAGTCACTGCTGTGGGCACTGAACATGGCAGGTTATACCACTGCCACCTAATACGGGAGGTAAAGGTGATAAAAGCAAAAAGGAAGCTGCACACGAGACATGCTCCATCCAGTCCCTGCCAGCTTCAGGAGACTGCTTTGATGATGGATGGTGCCGGACTCCTACAATTGTAACCAATGCCTAAGACTTGAGCTGGGGCATGCTGTCAGTAGTAGGGCACCAATAGCTGGGGGCTTGG
Source organism: Coenobita brevimanus (assembly GCF_032717465.1). Taxonomy (NCBI): domain Eukaryota; kingdom Metazoa; phylum Arthropoda; class Malacostraca; order Decapoda; family Coenobitidae; genus Coenobita; species Coenobita brevimanus. The sequence continues at coordinate 14,187,041 of NC_136986.1, forward strand.
ACAGAGACAGAACTTGTCAAGCATATAAATATCAGGGAACAAATGGTAATCCATAGGGACAACCAACTGGCAGTGCATTGCATCAAATAGTATGGCACATCAAGATCTGAACCCTTCCCATCACAGACGAAACAAATCCAGTGGCTCACTCACCATCACCATTGTTACCTGTTGGCTCAGGATTTTGGGAGGAGAAGAACCAGAAGGCCAGTGCACACTCCAGGTTTAAGTTGGCCTCAGCTGAATGGACTGTCTGGAGGGGTATATTCAAATCATTTGTTCTCAGTTCAGGCCACATGCAGGTGGACCTCTTTTTCAACATAGACACAATGCAGTTATGCTCTACCTATCCAAGATGCACTGTATGCCGACAGGTGGCCCGAATGCGATAGAGGAGGTCTGGATGAAGTCGACACTTATACACCTGTCTCCTTCACCTGCATCCAAAGTTCTTGCACTGAAGAAGCATTTGCACAGGGATACAGAGTTATAATAGTTGTCCATGTAAACTTTGTATCCCTGATCCTTCAGCTGTTCTATGAGGCTCCAAACCGTGGTCTCCATCACCTTCTTCTCCCCTGTACACACCTCGAAATTCCAGATGTACCTCGAGGAATTCTCAGCCAGGATGTAAAACTTGATGGAATACTTCGAGGACTTCATGGGGTTGTAGACGTGGAAGCTGTGGCACCCCTTCCATGCCAGCGAGCCCTCGTCCAGGCTGAGGTGCTCCTCGGGTAAGTACAGTAGGTGTCCTAGAACCGTTGAAAGGGGTACTTCATCACCATGCAAACCCTGATGAGCATATCGCGATTGCCCTGGGGTATAGCAAGTGAGTTGAAGATGTGGAAGTGTTTCAGGATGGCCCTGAAATGCCTCCCACTTATCAATTGGTGCAGAAAGGGGTAGTTATGGAGACAGGATCTCCTCCAGTAATGCCTTATAGTCAGCACATTCACCACCCCCATGAAGTAGAGCCCCAGAAACTTAGCAATCGCCTCTTCATTACAGATGAACCATGCATCCAACACAGTCCCCAGGAATGACACGTAGCTGTTGGTCTCACTGGTGAAATATGTCAACAATTCCCTGGTGAAAAACAGCTGGAAAAACTGGAGAGGCATTGTTGGCAGATCCAGCCTCATTCCTGGGGATCCTGTGAAGGGCCCATTAGCTGGTGTGAATTGGCCACTGCTCCACCCTGGATCCTCTGCGGCAACACCTCCCGCAGTGGTGGCAGTGGGTCGGCCTACCGACACCCTTCTGCCTCCTCGGACACCCCTTGGCAGCCCCCCATAGCCGGGCCGTGGACCATGCCGGCCTCATCAAGGTGGTGAGGGTTCCGATGATGAGGACGACAAGATTATCTCCCGCTGCTGCCAAACGTCGGGGGGGGGGGGATGAATGCTGTCAGAAACAGTGCCCTTGTTGATCAGGCAAGGGACGATGACACAGTTGCATCCTGCACCAGTTGCGCCACAGATACTGCACCGCATGCAGGTGCCAGTGTCTCGTAACTAGGCCCTGCTACCGGTGACATGGGCTCGGCCAAGGGGGAACTGGAGGCTAGACGTGGAGAGACCACGATGGCTGCTGGAGTGAGAGGTCTGAGCAAAGGCGATGCCTGTTGTCCAAGTGAAGACAATGGCTGGGCTGATGGTCCTGACACTGGTGGTGGTGGTGTCTGCTCCCATCGTGGGAGGGGTGGGGGCAAAGCTTCCCAACGGGAATGGCGTTGGACATCATCTCAATCCTCCTCACTTGAAGCATCACTCAGCTGCTCCTCCTCGCTCTCTGTCTCCTCCTCGAAGAGAACCTTCTCCCACTCCTCAGAAGACAAACCCCTCTTCTCCATTGTGGCAAGCACTGACACAGAAAATCTAGCATGAGCTGTTTAGGTTCTCAGCTGAAAAACAAGAGATATTCACTATCACGCAACACCTTCTATTGAGATAAGCACTACACAAATGATGTATCTTTCCATACGGCCAATCCCCGCACCATTTACGAACAGTTCACATAAATAAGTTTTCAGTGTCTTTGCAGTGTAATACCAGTCCACTGTCATCCGCGGGTGTGTGCCACACACACACACACACACATACGTACATATATATATATATATATATATATATATATATATATATATATATATCATCTCATCATCCGTTTGTGTGTCCACTGCAGAACTGGCCTCTCCTGACCGAAGTGGGGATGATACAGCCAATGCATCTCTACCAAGTGGCTTAGGCTGTCTAGCAGTGATTGTATGTAGGGTGAAAAGTGCTTGTAAGTGTAAATGTAGTGTTGGAGTGTCTTTGCATGTGTGTGTAGTCTGTGAACCAAGTGTAATCAGCCCGCACAAGCCAACTGAGTGCAAGCATACTTTGTAGTATGCGACACTGGTTCAACCACAGCACCCCTTGTGTCCGCCAATGCAGTACGTGGCCTGAAGAACGCTCCCAAAGTTTATTACCCTGGCGGGGCGAGAACCCTTGTTCTTCAGTGTATGAAAACGCACACTTTACCACTGTACCACAATCTCATATATATATGCATATATATATATATATATATATATGAGGCGCTGAGTTCATTACCGAGCTAAGCTCCAAAACTACAAAATGCCACAAAATACGTTTAAAGTCTGGCAACTTTAAAACTTTGAAATCTCTGTAACCACATGTGTTATTATAATAAGTTTGTTTTTAAATGAAGCTTATGGTATTTTCTTTAATGCAATAACCTCTATTGAGCACTATCTGTCATTAACCCATTCACTGCTCAGTGTTTGTTTACATGTACATCCCTTGTGCAGCAATTTTCAAATATATAGAAAAAATGTTAGAAAAAAAATACCATCATCAAAGGATAGAGAAACAAATTCCGAGTTCATTGGTATGTAACACAACATAGCAAACAAAAAAATTACCTCTGATACAGGTCCGTGAAGTAATAAATATTCCCTGTGCGGTGGTGCCAGGAGAACGATGTGTTATGGTTTCATTGTGTCGTCAGTGTCAATCCTGTGATCAGATAAGGTGTAAAACAGCATCTGAGCCATCCTTGTCATCATCTAACAACAAATCACTGTCATTACTACACTCATTCAGAGATTTTATCCAATATTTGCTTAGGCTACTGCTAGCTTTGGCATGGAGAAGATTTCGTACCTTTACTTTCGGCATTTTGTAGGTAACTGAGCTGAGCTCTGCACCTCGTAAAAATGCTTAATCTATGTATGGCAATATTCTATAGTGAGCCATGAATTGCTAGCTGATTTATTTCGTGCCATTTCTGACGGCGGAATTTTTGAAAGCAGGAAATCTTATTTCATACAGCCGCAGTGAGAGCCATTTGGAGTCAGATATCATATATGATACAGCCGCAGTCAATGGGTTATTAATGATGATACTGTGTGAAGAAGTAAAATTTTGCCCCCCACTGCTGGACCAATCGGCTAAGAAAATATTTTTACCCTACAAATAACTACAGAAATACATCATAAGAGGTCAATAATATATTAGCATAATGTCCCAGGAGTGTCATACTGTGGAATAAAATCAAAGTTCTATGACATAAAGATTATTATTTTCACAATAATAGCAGTTTAAAGGTCAGAAACTTTGTGCGTGTTTTCCTCGGAGTTTTTAATCACAAATAAACACGAACCATATCACAAACATCAAGAAAAACATAATAAATTATAATATTGCTGATAATAATAAAAAAGTGAAACAGCATTCGATGTATGAGGACATTATTAGGAAACCCCTGTAACCTGAATGATAAAAAAAAAACGTATCCTGAAAAAAAAAACTGCTATGAGTACCAGTAACTTTACAAACACAATGGCAACAATAATAATAATAGTAATAATGGTTAAAAAATATAATAATAATAATAATAATAATAATAATAATGAGAAAGCACCCACAAGGCGGGTGAGAGAATAATATTCTCCCTTCTCCTCTCCCCCTTCACAGCTGCTGGTGGAAGTAGTGTTAGGCATCAGCTTATTGGCTAGCTGCAGTGCAGCCTGGCTATCTGAATGGCCAGCTTCAAGGGGGATAAGGAAAGGGACTGGGATATAGCCCAGTAATGCTCTCACATTTGCTTCAACACCACGGGGAGTTGACATAAGGCTAAACTCATAGGAAAAGTGACCATACAGCTGGCAGAATTCTGGACCCAGTCGCCTGCCTTGAGCAGTAGTGAGGAACCAGATGGTTTTTTTTTGCTATGTGGCGTGACGGCGCAACACACGTCTACTTAACACTTAAACCGCGGGCTTGTTTTGCTTTGACTTGTGGCTCCCACGGGCATATTCGTGCTCCGACAGACTCTCTAAAAATATTTGCCAAAAATCAGTTATTAGTCCTAGAATATTAAAATCGTATATGCTTATGGCACATACCTTCAGCTTTCTCCTGGGGTGTTTGTTGAGCCTTCGTCGAGTACTGTAGGACTTGTGGAGACCTCTGAAGTTGGGTAACGAAGTCTCCACTTTACACTTCCCGACAACTCGTAATATGATTGCCACAGCCTGATATTATCACTAGAAACACTATTCTATGATTCTCAAATAGTTTGAAATCCATACTCCAAAAAAAAAACCCACTGTGAAAGCAATGAAAATTACGAGGGCGTATGACCATCCCACTTCCGATCGTTCGCCGCTGGTGGTGTCATTTATTATTCATAAAAACACACACAGTTTATATTTCTATTACTATATAACACTTATATATATCTACAGTCTTTATCCATAAGTTTCCTTCAGTAAGTGTAGTTTATTGTCACTGTAGGGATTCAATTTCTTTCAGTAAAATACTTAGCATTCACTTTCTTGTCCTGTATACAGTACTAGCATTGGGAGTGAATGTCACTTTCACCTTCACTCTCCTAACTCATAGTATTCATACATGCTAGAGTGAAACTTTCACTTTCATTACTCCTAGTTTATATACTCGTATTCTTATAATACTACTCATTTACATTTCTATTGACGTTCTCTATTTTATTTACATTATTTACATTTCTATTTTATTTACACTGTGTTATGCACTAGTCACTTGAAGTAATTTATAAAACTATTTTCCACTGTTCACTTACATTTACATTCATTGCTTTCACTTGCTGTTTACACATTATTTACAATTCCACTTGCACTGTTTTACTCAACAGAAAGATCGTAGTCACTCTCTTTCAATTGTCAGGCTTTTACCTCTTTCCACACGAGGTTTAGTAGGGGGTAAAGGTCACAGGGCCCTTTGCATGGGGCTAAAAAGCGGCGGAAGTTAGCAGGAGCGAATCCGACATACCTTCACCTTGAAAGACGACAGTGAACCGATAGTGGTGGCCTCCTGCCACCTGGCTTGGGTGAGTGCAATACTACTAACTTCAGCCTTGTGAGACCTGCTAATATGTAGCAATGAAATGATTGGCAGGAAACCAAGACAATACATAATAAATTAGGTAGTTCCAGGTGAATGTAAATATCACTTAAGCTTCTCCGTTCCTTTCTTATATATATTTTTATTACGAAAATAGATTATACAGCATATTTCAAGGGGAAATAAACAGCGAAAATTAGTGAACGAGTGCACGTGAGGTGTTGTCAGGTGATAATTAACCAATTCTAGGTGTATGGCACTTTCACTTACCTTATTTCTTTCTTGCATATATTATTTGGTATAAGAATAGGGGATAGGGCTTATTTCAATGGTTGAAATCAGTGAAAAATTCCAGGGAAGATTTACTTAGCGTAGCACGGCCTGGTAGGCGAAAGGAGAGGGTAATGGAGGGGAGGTAGGGAGGGGAGTCAAGAACAGGGAGAAATGGCTAAATTGTCAACAATGGATGGGAGTACAGATGAGATTAGGAGTGCTGACTAGTGTTGGACATTGGCAGTACTGCTAGATGATACAAGCCACCACTTGAAAACCCGGGTGAATTCAAAATAACACAGAATCACAAAAGTGACACCTTGCAGAATGATCCCTTGCTCCCAAGCATCACGAAAGTGACGCCCCGTGGTTCAGGGGTTAACCAGGACTTTGACCCTTTTGTAGGATGTTTCTTAGCACTTTTTTACTTCCAACAAATAGAGGGATGGTTTAGCTACTTGTTGGTGCATGTAGGTGCTTGGCAGCCATTTTGGCACTCAGCCCAGTAATGAACTCAGCACCTCATATATATATATATATATATATATGCGTGGGTTCGAATCCCACCGCTGCCACCATATCTCACAATGACTTTGTAGCTTCTTGTAGTGGAGTTTTGTAGATCAGTTATACAGATATTAGACTCGTGGATGGGCGGTTGTTATACATGAGTAGCTTTGTAAGTAGATAATCTTGGTTCCCTTTGTCATGCAATGACAGGAGAGGTAAAGATGAGTATGGGACTATTTTTATTTGTCTTGGAAATATTAACAAAGTCTTTCACACAGAGTGAAGTATAAAGTCCCGCGAGCTACCTCCCAGTCTCGCTCTCTCTCTCTCTCTCTCTCTCGCCCATGTTGCAAGGCTCGTTCTCCCTACTACCTGCCGGTTCTATGGCTAGCCTCCTTCTCAGCTCTGCTTCCTAAATTCTGGTGTAGCAGGGGTCATGTCATGTGTGTTACACTGTTGTTGGAATGTCCTAGAACCCTGTGTGTGAGTATGTGTGTATGTGTGTGTATGGTCACAAGGTGCTGCCATGTGCCTATCAAGCATTAGAGTGTGTAAGCATGTTTAGCATTGCTCGATTCTCGCAGACACAATACCTTCTCATCATCTGACTTGCTGCTTCTATCTGTTTGTCTATCTATCTATTTATCTATCTATTATGATTTGTATGATTTTTAATTATAATATGGAGTCCTAACATATATATATATATATATATATATATATATATAATTATAATTATAATAATAATTTGGTTTTACGCCAGGTATCCACGAAGGGCCAAGGCGTTGCCCCTGGGTAGAGGACTTTTGGACTACAGCGTGTAGCATTTTATGACTGGATGCCCTTCCTGATGTCTACCAATGACCCTTGGGTGGATTCGATTCTCCAACCCTTCGGTCAGAGCGGAGCGCTCTAACCCAGAGCCACGGCTACTACCATATATATATATATATATATATATATATATATATATATATATATTTATATATATCCCTCCATCTCATCTTCGGTCTACCCCTCCCTCTCCCTCCCTCCACCTCACCTACATACACCCTCTCAGTCAGTCTTTCACTCTCCATTCTCTCTACATGTCCAAACCACCTCAGTGTATTTCTGCTAATCATATCAACCACATCCACATCCACCCCACAACGTTCTTTCACTTCTTCATTCGTCAACCTGTCCCTCCATGTTACTCCACATGCTCCTCTCAAGTAACTCATTTCCACTGCTCTCACTCTTGACTTGTTCCCCCTCTTGCAAGGTCCATGCCTCGCTTCCATACGTCAGGGTAGGGACCACAATACTATCATGCAGTGACTTCTTAACTACCATATTCACCTCCCTATTTCTCATCACTGCTTTCAGTGAACTAACCAGCTTCCTTCCCTGCTTTATCCTTTCACGCACTTCATCCCCCAAAGTTCCATCCATACTGATCACACTACCCAAGTATTTGAATGCACTCACATTCTCCATATCCTCACCATCCAACCTCACTGTACACTCTGTGACTTCATTCCTCTCAAACACCATAACTTTACCTTTGTTTACATTAACTTTCAGCTTCCTCCTCCTACACACTGTCCCAAATTCATTCATCAAACCTTGCAACTCCCATTCATCTTCACTCAGCAATACTGTATCATCAGCAAACATCAGCACCGGAATCTTCCAAATCTCACCCTGATTTATTAGAGCCACCCCCACATCCACTGCCCTACCCTGCACCTCCTTTACAACCCCATCCATGTATATATTAAACAGCCATGGAGACATCACACAACCCTGTTTCAGTCCCCTTTGAGAGCAAAGAACTAACTCAGCTCACCATCCACTCGCACCGTAGCCCTAGCTCCCTCGTACATACTCTTCACAGCACACAGCAATATCCCCTCCACTCCATATATTCTTAATACCTTCCACATACCTTGCCTATCTATTCTGTCATAAGCTTTCTCCAATTCCATGAAGGCAGCATACACTTTCCTTCCCTTCTCTAGATATGTCTCCACTAAACATCTTAGAACAAATATCTGATCTACACACCCTTTTCCCTTCCTAAATCCCCCTTGTTCTTCTCCAACTAGCTCCTCTGTCATATGCCTAACCTTATCAATGAGTATTCTACCATATATTTTACCAGTCACACTAAGAAGGCAAATACCCCTATGGTTACTACATACTTCTCTCTCTCTCTCTCTCTCTCTATGTATATATATATATATATATATATATATAATTTTCCCTCCTTCCCCCAAGGTTCCCCCAACAGATGATACTATCTCTCAACGAGCACTCATGACACATATCACAAACATTTTTTAATAAATTATAAATAATCAGCAATTGTCTTAACAAGGTACAGTACCTGTCCACTAACGTCCATCGTTGCCTGGCATCCCTACATCACCTCCACTCCTGCCGCTAAGGTAACGCTGACTTACGTCATCCACATCCCACAATGAACAGTCATGACACTTTCAAAAAAATATTATATAAATCATAAATAATCAGCAAATGTCTTAGTAAGGCACAGTACCTGTCCACTGACATCCGCCGTTGCCTGGAGTCCTAAGATCACCTACACACCTGCTGCTAAGGTATCGCTAACCTACACTGGGCAACCACAATATCCCACAATGAACACTCCCTGCACATTTCACATTCATTGTACATAAAGTATAACTTCTCATTAAATGTCTTAGCAAGTTACAGTACCTGTTCAGTGGCACGTGGTTGCCCGGCATCCTGACGTCCCTGCACACCTGCTGCTAAGGTATCACTAACCTACACTACACACCCACAGAATTCCTTCACAGACACTTGCTGAACATTTCACGTTCGTTGTACATAAAGTATAATTTCTCACTTAATGTCTTAGCAAATTACAGTACCTGTTCAATGATGTCCATCATTGCCCGGCATCCCGACATCCCCACACACCTGCTACTAAGGTATTGCTAACCTACACTACACACCCACAGAATTCCTTCATGGACACTCACTGCACATTTCACGTTCATTGTACGTATAGTATAACTTCTCACTAAATGTCTTAGCAAGTTACAGTCCCAGTTCAATGACATCTGTTGTTGCCCGGCATCCTTACATCACCTGCACACTTGCCACTAAGGTATCGTTAACCTATGCTACGCACCCTAAAATTATCCCTTTGCAACACTCATAGCTTGCTTTATGTACACTTTACACTAAATCATACGCAAATACATGACTACCACAATGATTCCACCCCTACCTCCACAATTATTTATGTTCCTTATGGTACAACATGGCTGTGATGCAGCACTTTCACCTCGAGATTTGCAATGCACCCTATATTGGCACACACCACACTCCTTCATGAAAACTCACAGCATGTTAGTCTCATATTTCACACAAATTCATATGCGTATACAGTATCACAATCAAATTATCCATCCCTGAACACCTCTAATAATCCCTTCCCGACTATGGTGTACAGGTAATGCCTGCCATGTGTAATGCATCTAGTTCCAATATATCACAAAGCAAGCCACTATAGCTTTAACACAGTATACAGTTTGGGCATTGGCTTTTCTATATATGTATGTGTAGTCACAGCATAGGGCCCAGGGGAGGCGGAGTGGCGAAAACCCGCTACAGTGAACACGCGTCTTGCCATTAGGCCTAACGACTGATAATAGGCACCATTTCATCTCAAGATATATATCTATGTTCCATCAACAAAATCACTTCAGATTATCCTCAGAAATAATACTGTATATTATCACACTCAGTCCATAGGGGCTTCAACTCAGGTGGGAGGGGGATACTTAGGGTGATTTAAAGGGACAGCACAGGTAACACAGCCTTACAGCCTGGCACCTTGTGATCGACTGAGGTTTCTTGCTACAGACAGCCTCCGAGGAGGCTCTACAGTGTTGCCAAGTGTTTGCCTTGGAAGAGGAATGTCCCTGCCAGAACATGTCCGAATTTGATGGAAATCGGCAGAAAACTCTTCTTTTGACGGAATTTTCTCTGCTTTATCATGCGATTTGCGTCAATGTGCGTTTATGTGCCAAACCACAAAGAACGTGATTCGCGTCAACGTGCCTGGGAGGGTTAAGAACCACTGCTCTACTATCACCTGTGAAATAATAGTGGAAACAAACTTGGTAGGTGATCTGTAAGTAAATGACCTTTGGGGAATAGCGGCATCTCTGGCATTTCTCCACACACACACTCACACTCACTTGTACAGAGACATGGTTGTTGAAGTTCTGTGACATCCTTCATGGCATATGGAAATCATGTCCTGGGGGATGCCTCATGCATAGCCTTAAGCGTCCTTCCAGGCAATAATCGAGGAACGACACTGCTCCATTCCCTCATAGAAGTAACTCATACCCATGCTTTCTCTTGTTGTCATGCTACTCCGTACCAGTTAGGATCCATCACTGGATGAGCATGGAAGCAAGCTTCCAGTCATCACCAGTGACAGTACGGTGCATCACCCTTATGGTCTCTATCTCAAGATTGTCTAATTCATTTGTGATCTTGGCAGGCAAAGAAGAAACAATTAAATCAATGCAAGCAAAGGAAAATGAAATAATAAAATTAAAATATGGGTGATACAAAGTGAAAGGGTGAAAATTAATATGAGCCAACAGAATGTCTCTTGTGTGCTATGTGATCTATCAGTGTACATGTAATCACTCGACCTCATTACCATGAACATGCCTTGTATCAAACCAGGTACTGAAAAACTTACCTTTTACGCATGTTCTCCACATTAAAAAAAAAAAAAAAGAAAAAAAAAAGAAAAAGGGGAGTGCAGATTTTCAGTGAATGTGTCAGATAAAATGTCCAGTGCTATACCTAGCCTGTGAGCTACAGTCCATGATCTTCAGTGTATATGTTCCTGTCAAGCATTAAACTTGACAAAAATAAACTATGTTGTTTTATTACCTCTTTCTATCCTTTTGATATGCAGCTGACTAAATGCAAATTCCCCAACCTTGTCATAACACTAGTTTTGAAGATGAATGTGAAAAGTTTCTCTTTGTCAGGGGCAAGGGGGGGTGTTTGCACTTATCATCATTACCCACCCCACTTCACATCCTCCCCACAGGTGATCTGGCATTATGAGGATGACTTGTCTCGCCAACACATCCATTGAGTAAGCGAATGGCAGAGATAGGGTAAGGGGGTAGGAGTATGGAGGGGACTGAACAAGTGTTTGCCAGTTTTGTCGATGTTTTAGTGGGATTTCTAAAAAATCGAGGGTAGCCTACAGCTCCCTGTCGCTTCCAGCGGAAGTGAAGAGAGCTAACCCTGCAGCTAACTATATACGAACATCCCCCTTGGCATAGGCTTTTCTTCTTCGGCTTGAAAGTCAGTATTTAGATAAGTGACAGCAATTAGAAGTAATGGTATTTGTTAACTTATTATAGATGTGCATTTCATAGATATGAACCATTACTTAAGATACAAGAGCAGTACCATATTATACATTTGAGGGACCTTTTAAATGTTTCATATTACACTTCCAATGAGATATAGTAATCCCTCCAATATCCGACGTAATAGGGCCATAGGCAGGTCCGGATATTGGGCCCCAGCTTATGGACTTGTACTTATGGACCCTAACTCAGAGAAACACCTATACAACTCCCTCTGGACATGCGTAGCACCTATTTAAGACCCAAATCACACCAATAAGGCACATAAATGACTGAAATAAATGCAAAAGAAGCATAAAATGAGGGTTTAGAGATAGGTTCATACAATGTTAAACACTCTGGTTACTGGCTCCTGGACTGGTACTTATGGACCCTAACCTAGCCTAACTCAGAAAAACACCTTCCTACTGCACATGCATAGCTCCTAACACCCTATTCACACCAATAAAGGACATTAACCCCTTAACCGCAGGGCGTCACTTTCGTGACGCTTGGGAGCAAGGGATCATACCGCGGGGCGTCGCTTTTGTGATTCTGTGTTATTTTGAATTCACCCGGGCTTCCAAGTGGGGGCTTGTATCATCTATCAGTACTGCCAATGTCCAACACTAGTCAGCACTCCTAATCTCATCTGTACTCCCATCCATTGTTGACAATTTAGCCATTTCTCCCCGTTCTTGACTCCCCTCCCTACCCCCCCTCCATTACCCTATCCTCTCGCCTGCCCGGCCGTGCTACGCTAAGTAAATCTTCCCTGGAATTTTTCACTGATTTCATCCATTGAAATAAGCCCTATGTCCTATTCTTATACCAAATAATATATACAAGAAAGAAATAAGGTAAGTGAGAGTGCCATACACCTGGAATTGGCTAATTATCACCTGACAACACCTCACGTGCACTCGTTCGCTAATTTTCGCTGTTTTTTTCCCCTTGAAATATGCCGAATAATCTATTTTCGTAATAAATATACATGTAAGGAAGGAAGGGAGAAGCCTAAGTGATATTTACATTCACCTGGAACTACCTAATTTATAATGTATTGTCTAGATTTCCTGCCAATCATTTCAGTGCTAGACAAACCTGTTTCAAGTTCTAACATTGGTAACTCTGAATGTATATCTCCTAAGTAGGCCTCTAATCTATTTTCGTAATAAATATACATGTAAGGAGGGAAGGGAGAAGCCTAAGTGATATTTACATTCACCTGGAACTACCAAATTTATAATGTATTGTCTAGATTTCCTGCCAATCATTTCAGTGCTAGACTTAGCTGTTTCAAGAAGTAATATTGGTAACTCTGAGTAACCCCTAAGCAGGCCTCCACGCTGGCCCTCCGTTATCAGTTTACTCTCATCTTCCGAAGCGAGGGTACGTATGTTTCTTCTTGCTGACTTCAAGGCCTTTTTTCACCCCCATGCAAATGGCCCTGTGACCTTTACCCCCTACTAAACCTCGTGTGGAAAGAGGTAAAGGGCTGACAATTGATAAAAGAGTGACTACGATCTTTCTATTGAGTAAAACAGTGCAAGTGGAATTGTAAATAATGTGTAAATAATGTGTAAACAGCAAGTGAAAGTAATGAATGTAAATATACGTGAACAATGGAAAATAGTTTTATAAGTTATTTCAAGTGACAGTGCACAACACAGTGTAAATAAAATAGAAATGTAAATAACGTAAATAAAATAGAGAACGTAAATAGAAATGTAAATGAGTAGTATTATAAGAATACGAGTATATACCCTAGGAGTAATGAAAGTGAAAGTTTCACTCTAGCATGTCTGAATGCTATGAGTTAAGATAGTGAAGATGAAAGTGACATTCACTCTCAATGCCAGTATACAGGACGAGAAAGTGAATGCTACGTATTTTACTGAAAGAAATTGAATCCCTACAGTGACAATAAACTAATACTACTGAAGGAAACTTATGGATAAAGACTGTAGATATATATAAGTGTTATATAGTAATAGAAATATAAAGTGTGAGGGGTTTTATGAATAATAAATGACAGAGTACCAAGAGCGAACTAGTGCCAGTGCGACGATCAGACGCGCTCGTAATTTCCATTGCTTTCACAGTTTTTTTTTTTTTTTAGTATGGATCCCAAACTACTTGAAAATTGTAGAATAGTGATTACAGTGTTTGTATCTGGCTGTGGTAATCATATTACGGGTTGTCGGGAAGTGTAAAGTGGAGACTTCATTACCCTACTTCAGAGGTCTCCACAAGTCCTACAGTAACCGACGAAGGCTCAACAATCATTCCAGGAGAAAGCTGAAGGTATGTGCCATAAGCATATTTAATTTTATTATTCTAGGACTAATAACTGATTTTTGGTAAATATTTTTTGAGAGTCTGTCGGAGCCCAAATAACCCCACGGCACACGCAAGTCATTGGTAAACAAGCCCGCGGTGTAGGGGTTAAAGAGTGAAATGAGGTGTTTGAGGTAAGTATAGTATGGAAAAAAGTACAGTATGAAACATTTTGCCTACTTACAGCAAGTCCATGGCCATCTCGATGAATAACCGCCTCCTCTCGGACTCTGACAGTAAGAAAGATTTCCTGAAGCACTTCCAGCACCCTGTTCATGAAGTCTTGCACTGAACTTAGTCAATCACACTTAGAAGTCCGTTCTCTTCACTGTGCGCACTCTTGTCTAACTAATGTTCCATTATAACTTACTAAGTGTTGCACTCTGCACTTTAACTTTTCCCATTCTTCTAATAATTTTCAAAAGCAAAAACAAACAAGTCTATTTACGTTAAATTTTGTTCCAAATTAGTCTTTTCACTCACAACTGTAAATCCTTAACACAACACACTGTTTTTTTTCACTGCACAACACTGTAAATTCCCGTGTGGTCTAGTGGAGAAGTTCTTGCCGTTTAATTACTGTCAGAGTCTGAGAGTAGCTGATAAGGGTGACCTAGGGGTGCGTCGCTGGGTCGTGGTGATGGCGTACCCACTGTAGATGACTCTGAAGACAGACGCAAACTCACGTCTAGCGGTGACTCCACTGTGGCTGATGTGCTGGGCTGTGGCTCGGAGCATGAGGGCCTGTCTTGGGGGAGGCAACGGAGTGGAGCCAGGGCTGGGCACAGGAGGGGTCACGGGCCTGAAAAAACTGTCAATTGTTGATTGACGCAAGGACCGACGACTCTGACGATTGATGATGCGCTGCCTGAAAGCACGCACTTCCTCCACAAGTCCCAAGGGCCACATCTCCCTGTCGCAGTCCGGGTGTTCCAGGTAGTCAGGAACGAACTCTAAGTGTTCCCGGAGTGCGCTCAGCTTAGTAGTGTCATGCTGAGAGGAGTCCGCATCATCGTCGCCGTCCTCGTCGGAATCTTCAAGCTCAGTACTGACACCTGCAACTGAAGATGCGATCTCGATATCGGACAATGTCTGATGCCCAGGATCGCCCTCATTATCATCCAACCACTCACGCACATCATCCACATCAACATCATCGCCATGCGGATGTAGCCATGCATGGAAGTTATCCACATCAAACCCTAGAAAATCGTACTCCACATCCATTCCGAGAAGCAGACGAGACCAACCATTTTCTAGAGCAGTGGTTCTTCCCAAACTGGGGGCCATGGCCCCCTTGGGGGCCATATATCAGAATGTAGGGGTCCATAACCTGAACCGAAGGAGTTTAGCGAGTAGGTAGTCAGTGGAGAGAACTTACACTGAGTGGAATGGGGATTGAAATGATGTAAAAATGAACCTGGCATGAATGTTCAGAAGCAAATGGTCTGGGAGGAGGTGGGTGTGTCGCAATTGAAGGCCATGGTTGTGGCAGATAATTATGACTCACTATGATAGCATATCATTTCAGAATTATAAAGTTATCAGATTTGTAAGATTCAAAGATCAGATCAAATTGCGTGGGATTAATACACATTTTCAATCCAGTGAATTTTTTTTTTATTGCTGAATCAGCCTTTTGCAATAATGCATTTTTTTATTACTCTAAGTATGGATTTTTTTAATGTGCATTTTATTATTCCTTTAGTACCATTTCAATAATTATATATATATATAAGATTCAGCTAAGACAAAATACACATTTCTTTATTAATACTTAACAAAAGAGAAAATAAATGGAATCAATAAAATTACAGGATTTGCTAGAGTGATTTTTATATGGACATGATGAGTGTAGGACTGTAGTGTAGACAGTCACTGTAGTCATAGGTTGTGGTTGGGGAAGGGGGGCCATGGACAAGGATCATGTATGAAAAGTGGGTAACGACCAGAAAAAGTTTGAGAACCACTGTTCTAGAGTCTTGACAGGGACTTCCTTCCATGCACTGGCCCAGTTGTAGATCGCAGACTTGATGTTGTAGCGGCGAAGGCTTTCCAAAGTCCGCTGGCCTCGTGTGTCCCGTCCCTCCCTGCGCTCGTCCTCGTCCTCGAGAACAACCATCACCTCGTCCAGGAACTTCCGGTGGTATAGGCGCTTTGTTGTCACGATCACTCCTTGGTCCATTGGTTGGATGAGAGCAGTCGTATTAGGTGGCAGAAACATGCACCTAATCCGGCCATTCTCAGCCACCAAGTCCTTGTCGCACGGGTGGGCAGGTGCATTGTCGAGGAGAAGGAGGGCTTTACCTGGTCACGCAGGATTCCCAGTGTCTTCGTCCGGTAATTGATGACCTCCTTGACGAAGTGGCGGTGGAACCAGTCTTTGAAGATCTGGGCTGTAAACCATGCCTTCAAAGAATGGTACCAGACGACAGGCAGGACATCCATCACCTCACAAAGACACCGAGGCTGCTTTGCATGGCCAACAATAACGGGCTTAAGCCGGTGCATGCCGTTAGCATTGGCACAACACAAAGCAGATATCCGTTCCTTGGAGAGCTTGCGGCCAGGTACACGCTTCTCCGTCTCCTCGGCTAGAGTGTTCGTTGGCAAAGAGTGATAGAATAAACCAGTTTCGTCAGCATTGTACACTTGACTGAGAGTGAGGCCCTCCCTGTCGATCAAGCCCTTCACCTTGTGCCGAAACTCATCAACTCCATCCTCGTTAGCGTCCAAAGCTTCGCCATGAGCTTTACGGTTGGTAAGGCCATGCTGTAACTTGAACGCGAAGAGCCAACCCTCGGATGCCTTGAAGTCTAGGGCGTCGTGAAGCCTGCCGAACTTCTCAGCAGCAGCCTTCAGCTCCGTTCCACGTACCATCACACCAGCAGCACGTTGCTGTCGATACCAAATCAATGTGGAGCGGTCGATTTCAGCAAACTTGGGAGTAAACATCACCTTCCTCTCCACGTTGCATTTGCTTCTCGACGAGAAGTCAGCCGTGTACTGCATGAGTTTGTCTCAGGATCTCTTGATATCGAACAAAGTAGATCGGGCCAGGTTGAACTCGCGGAGGATGCGGGAAGAAGACCACCCCGCATCTACTTTCTCCAATATCTCCCGTTTCTTCTCCAGAGTTAACACCACACTCTTCCTCTTCTTAGGCGGTGGGGCCATCATCACACACACTAATAGGAGGCCCAAGAGCAGCAGGAATGCCTGCAGCAGGAAAGGAACCACCATAAAAGTGAGCACATGGGCAGTCATGACAACGAGCGTGCACTTGCAGCGAGAGACAGGCGGGAAGTGGGGAGGATGCAGTGGCACTCTATCGGATGTTGGAGGAATGACGCGCCACAACAAAGCTGTCTCGCGCCGCGTGCAGCAAGTTCAAATTATGGGTGGGAAAATTTTGTTTTTTTTTCAATTTTTTGCAGTTTTCGGACCATTTTGGGAATGTTGGATCCTGGGACGATTATGTCCGGTTAGTGGCGATGTTCGGATATTGGGGGGGGGGGGGGGGGGGGGTGTTCGGATATTAGAGGGATTACTTATTTTTTTTACGAACTATATGGTAGGTGGGCTTGGCCACCATCCATTTGCCCCATGTAATTTATCCTTCTGGTGACTCTACCCTCAATGACAAACCAAATGTTTTCTTCAAATCCATGAATACATATGCCATGATGGGTGGTAACCATTTAACCAAATCAAAGCCTTCTGCTCTGTTGGGTTCAGGTGTTTTAACTGGACAAGAATTATAAGAGTTTCAGTCTGAGGGTTGTTTCAGGATCATTGCTAAAACGATACCACTAAGGTTTATCAAGGTTTGGCACCCTTGCCTTAAATGCCAGTACTTAGTACCCTGGCTCCAGACCCCTGTCCACTGGTGAGGAAAGGAATATTGCATGACTGGTACATGAACTTTCTACATTGCTAAAACGCTGATTGCCCTCACAGATATTGACCCTAAGGATGATGAAGCTTGGTCTGCTGCTTATCACCTTCATTAACACTGCTCGTGTTGCACGGAGCTCTGTGCTTACACATTTTGCAGGTACAGTTGCTTAAAATATGGACACGCATTCAGTGCACACATATACCTATAAGAATATTAGGTAATTCTTCCATGATTAGCAAGTAATTTTCACTCAAACATAAACCGGTCTCATACTGTGCCTTCTTGGGCTCAACCAGCATGTACTTAATATCCTTGTGAACTTGTTCAATGGATTATTTTCTCCCACTGTCCTGTTTCCTCAGGATCTTTTTTCCCTCTTGGCCCAATTATCTGCCACTTACTCAAACCTAGTTATTGCCACTAACCCATTTTCTACATGGTACTTATACTCCCTATGTGTCAAGTGGGGTTGGTGGAGGATTAGTGCCCCTCCCTGTAAAACAATTAACTCTAAGCCCTTGGCCACCCCGTTTGGGATACATGGCGTCTGTCAATGAATGAATGAATGACTTATACTTCCCCCTAAACTTATGTTTCCATTATTCCAGATCCCTATATGGACTAATTTTCGTCATGGAATTATTTCACTTCATGACCTGCTTACTACATGGACCTATTCCTTATCTGTGGAGATTTTTTTTTTTTTTTTCCACGGGCACATTTTCCTGCATGGACTTTTCTTCCTTCATGGGTGAAAATCTTAAAGTAATTAAGTATCCACAACAGATCTGTATTTTCATAGATCAATTTCCTTTCCATGGAATAATAGTAATGGTAATAGTAATAGCAACACTAATACCAATACTAATACTAATTAATAATAATAATAATTATTAGTATTAGTATTAGAATAAATGATAATAATAATGACAATAATAATGATAATAATAACTAGAACACCGAAAAATTATCCAAGGAATAATTTCATAACGAAAAACTTCCCACAGCCATTACCTACTAGAAGCTGAGCTATAAAGGAACTTTGAGGTCAAGATCACTGATATCGTGCATGTCACCTTAGGCATCATATTCTATTAGTCAACCAATTTTGGTGGCTGTAGCTTTAACCCCTACACCGGCGGGATGTTTTTGCGCTCCTTGAGTATCCCGCAAGGATATTTGCGCTCCGACTGACTTTTTAAAAATATTTCCCAAAAATCAGTTATTAGTCCTAGAATATTAAAATTATATGCATATGGCACATAACTTCAGCTATCCCCTGAGATGTTTGTTGAGCCTTCATTGTCTACCGGAGGACTTATATTCCTAGTACTTTATTATACTTACTTATATATACAGTACTTATCTGTAAGTTTTGTTTCAGTACTAGTAGTTTATTTTCACTCCAGGCATTCACTTTCTTGTCCTGTATACTAGCTTAGAGATCGAATCTGTCACTTTCACTTTCATTTTCCCAGTATTCATACATGCTAGAGTGAAACTTTCAGTTTCATTACTCCTAGTATATGTACTCATATTCCTATATTACTACTTATTTACATTTCTATTTACTTTCTCTATTTTATTTACATCATTTACATTTCTGTTTTATTTACACTATGTTATGCACTGTCACTTGCAGTAACTTATAAAACTATTTTCCAATGTTCAGCTATATTTACATTCATTGCTTTCACTTGCTTTTTACACATTATTTACACATTATTTACATTTCCACTTGCACTGTTTTAGAGACACCAGAAAGATCGTAGTCACTATCCATCATTATCATTGATAAATTAGCCAGTTCACGTTCCACAGCAGTCACTTAGCCCTTTACCCCTTTCCACGTGAGGTTTAGTAGGGGTAGAGGTAACAGGGCCCTTTGCATGGGGCTAAAAAGCAGCTGAATAGGACAGGCGCGAATCCGACATGGTTTCAACTTGAAAGACGACAGTAGACTGAATGCTGTGGCCTAGGGGCAGTGAAGGGCTGCTAATGTCAGCGTGGTGACAGCTGGTAATATATATGCTATGAAATGATTGGCAGGAAATCTAGACAATACATAATAAATTAGGTACTTCCAGGTGAATATAAATATCACTTAGGCTACTCCCTTCCTTTCTTATATAAATTTTTATTATGAGAATAGGTCATACGGCGTATTTCAAGGGGAAATAAACAGGGAAAATAAGCGAACTAGTGCACATGAGGTGTTGCCAGGTGATAATTAGCCCATTCCAGATGTATGGTAGTATCATTTACCTTTTCTCTTTTTTTATATATATTATTTTGTATAAAAATAGGGCAAAGGGCACATTTCAATGGATAAAATGAGTAGAAAAATCCGTTCAGCATTTGTGTAGCGCACAGCAGCTAGTCAGATGAGAGGAGAGGGTAATGGAGGGGAGGTAAGAAGGAGGGGAGTCAAGGACAGGAGAAAAATGGCTAAATCGTCAACAGTGGATGGAAGCACAGGTGACATTAGCAGAACTGAGTATAGCTGGACACTGGTAGTACTGATAGATGATACAAGCCACCACTTGAAAGCCCAGGCGAATTCAAAATAACACAGAATCACAAAAGTGATGCCCCACAGTATGATCCCTTGCTCCCGAGTGTCACGAAAGTGATGCCCCACAGTTAAGGGGTTAATCCTTCATGGAAAATTAGGTGCCATGTGGAATATAGGGAGAATCTCCATAATTTTTTTTTTTTTTTTTATCCCAGCGGATGTCAGAGAATAATCAACTCATGAGCACCATATTCCTTTCTGGACTGCATCGCCTTCTGTCTACAATATGTTGCAGTAAAATTTTAGTTTCCAGGCTTAAGAGGTTCTTGAGATAGGATGGCTGAATGACTTTTCTCTGTTCGGGGCAAGATCTGGAAAGCTGGTTGGTTAACAGATTGTGACCGCTTTTGGCCAAAAGAAGTGGACTGCTGTCTGACTAAGCTGACCAAGTTACAAGGCTCAAGGCCAAATATGCTTAGAAAAATCGCTTTTCTGCTAAAGTAATAATAATTATGATAGTAATCACTAGAAAAACAAAACTTCCCACAGGGACGTAGAGTGTTTTGATAAAAATCATTTGCCATCAGAATCTATCTTTAGTCATTTTTTTATTTATGTAAGAAAGAAAGAAACAAAGGCCAGAAGTCCACAAACTGTTCCTTCCAAGAAAAAAACAAAACAATACAGAAGAGAGCCAAAATCAAGATCCATTCTTTTCGAAATGCCTGGACACACTGTACTTGAGCGACTGGAGATCATAGGAAGTAGGAAATACAGACAGAGGAAGACAGTTCCTGAGTTGACCTGTTGCATAAAGAAAGGACTGTGAGTAACAGTTAACTCTTGCATTAGAGACTTGGATAGAACAGAGATGAGAGTTTGTTGCGAGACAGGTGCTACACATCTGTTATAGAGATGGAAAGATTCAAGCAGACAGTTCAGAGGAAGAGTGACCATTGAAGTAGCACTAGAAAAGAGATAAAGATGCAACAGAGCGGGGAAGAGGAGGTGAGTTGATGAGATGAAAAGCCTTCAACTCCATCGTATTGAGAAGAGATGCATGTGGAGAGCCTCCCCACACATGAGAGTTGTACTTTACACATGGGTGAATTAAATGGGTGTATAAATTCAACAACTGTGCAGGAGTAAAGAAGGTACGAAGTCTGCTTATCTCACCTAATCTCTTGGAAGCATAATTTACAAGAGATGTAACATGATCTTTCCAAGATAAGTCCTGAGTAAATGAAACCCAAAGCATGTTTAACCCCTTAACCATGGGGCGTCACTTTCATGATGCTTGGGAGCAAGGGATCATACCGCGGGGCATCACTTTTGTGATTCTGTTATTTTGAATTTGCTTGGGCTTTCAAGTGGTGGCTTGTATCATCTATCACTACTGCCAATGTTCAACACTAGTCAGCACTCCTAATCTCATCTGTACTCCCATCCATTGTTGACAATTTAGCCATTTCTCCCCATTCTTGACTCCCCTCCCTCCATCCCCTCCATTACCCACTCCTCTCGCCTGCCCGGCCGTGCTGCGCTAAGTAAATCTTCCCCGGAATATTCCACTGATTTTATCCATTGAAATAAGCCCTATACCCTATTCTTATACCAAATAATATATACAAAAAAGAAATAAGGTAAGTGATAGTGCCATACACCTGGAATTGGTTAATTATCACCTGACAACACCTCACGTGCACTCGTTCGCTTATTTTCGCTATTTATTTCCCCTTGAAATATGCCGTATAATCTATTCTCGTAATAGAAATATAAATAAGAAAGGAAGGGAGAAGCCTAAGTGATATTTACATTCACCTGGAACTACCTAATTTATTATGTATTGTCTAGATTTCCTGCCAATCATTTCATAGCGTATATATTGGCAGCTGTCACCACGCTGACATTGGCAGCATTGCACTCCCCCTAGGCCACGACAGTATTCAGTTTACTGTCGTCTTTCAAGGTGAAACCACATTGAATTCACGCCTGTCCAATTCCGCCGATTTTTTGCCCCATGCAAAGGACCCTGTGACCTCTACCCCTACTACACCTCGTGTGGAAAGGGGTAAAGGGCTAAGTGACTGCTGTGGAACATGAATTGGCTAATTTATCAATGAAAATGATGGACAGTGACTACGATCTTTCTGGTGAGTAAAACAGTGCAAGTGGAAATGTAAATAATGTGTAAACAGCAAATGAAAGCAATGAACGTAAATATAAATGAACAGTGGAAAATAGTTTTATAAGTTACTGCAAGTGACAGTGCATAACACAGTGTAAATAAAATATAAATGTAAATAACGTAAATATAATAGAGAATATAAATATAAATATAAATGAGTAGTAATATAAGAATACGAGTATATACTGTATACTAGAAGTAATGAAAGTGAAAGTTTCACTCTAGCATGTATGAATACTATGAGTTATGAAAGTGGAAATGAAAGTGACAGATTCGCTCTCAACGCTAATATACAGGATGAGAAAGTGAATGCTATGTATTTTACCGGAAGAGAAATTGAATGCCTACAGTGACAATAAACTACTAGTACTGAAGGAAACTTATGGATAAAGACTGCAGATATATATAAGTGTTATATTGTAATAGAAATATAAGGTGTGAGTGTTTTTATGAATAATAAATGACAGAACACCAGCAGCAAACGAGAGCAAGCGGGAAGGTCATATGCGCACGTGATTTTCATTGCTTTCACAGTGTTTTTTTTTTTTTTGGAATATGGATTCCAAACTATTTGAAACTCATAGAATAGTGTTTCTAGTGATAATATCAGGATGTGGTAATCATATATTGGTTGTCGGGAAGTGTAAAGTGGAGACTTCGTTACCCAACTTCATAGGTCTCCACAAGTCCTACGGTACTCGACGAAGGCTCAACAAACATCCTAGGAGAAAGCTGAAGGTATGTGCCATAAGCAAATGTAATTTTAATATTCTAGGACTAATAACTGATTTTTGGCAAATATTTTTAGAGAGTCTGTTGGAGCTCGAAATTGCCTGCGGGACACACAAGTCAAGCCAAAACAACCCCGCTGTTTAGGGGTTAAGGACGATGCAGGATTAAGTTGGATATCATTTAACATTAGTGTGTACTCCCGTGGAAGATTGTGTCGGGTTGATACGTGTAAAAACTGAGTTTTTGATTAATTAAAAACAAGATTACTTTTACCCCAGCCAGAGATACAAGCCAAGTCAGACATTAGGTGTGTCATGGCCTCATCCCGTGTTTGTTCAAGTAACTGTTGAGATGGACGTTGCTGGAAACGAATGGAAAGGTGACGGGTGGAATCATCAGCGTACGAGTGGATAGGGCTAAATGTACAGCTTAGAAAGTCATTGATGAATAAAAGGAAGAGAGTTGGTCATAGGAGAGAGCCCTAAGGAACACAACTGTTGTTAGGTCTAGGAGAAGAACGATGGCCATCTACAACAGCAGCTATAGAACGACCAGAAAGGAAGCTAGAGATGAAGGCACAGATAGAAGGATAGAAATCGTAAGAGGGCAGTTTGGAAATGAAAGATTTATG
The DNA here is from genome assembly GCF_032717465.1 of Coenobita brevimanus. NCBI lineage: Eukaryota > Metazoa > Arthropoda > Malacostraca > Decapoda > Coenobitidae > Coenobita > Coenobita brevimanus. The sequence continues at coordinate 14,210,950 of NC_136986.1, forward strand.
CCAGACGCAATCAAAAGTCTTTGAGATGTCAAGTGCAATGGCAAAGCTTTCACCAAAGTCTCGAAAGGAGGATGACCACGAGTCTGAAAGGTAGGTGAGAAGACCATCAGTGGAGCATCCCTGACGGAACCAATACTGATGATCAGAAAGAAAGTTGTGATGGGAAAGATGCTTTAAAATTTTTCTGTTAAGAATTGACTCAAAAACTTTTGAGACACAGGATGTTAAAGGAACTGAACGATAGTTAGAGGGTTGGGAATGGTCACCCTTCTTTGGGACTGGCTGCATGAGAGCAAACTTCCAGCAAGAAGGAAAGGAACAAGTTGAAAAACAAAGGTGAAAGAGTTTACCTGGGCAGGGTGTAAGCACAGAAGCACAGTTCTTCAGGACAACAGGAGGGACTCCATCAGGCCCATATGCCTAGTTAGTATTAACGCCAGTGATGGCAGAAAATAAATCAGCTGAAGAAATTTTAATGTCAGTGATGAGGAAGTCAGAGGGGGGAAGTGATGAAGGAACAGTACTGGAATCCTCTGAGGTGGAATTGGAGGAGAAAGTCTGAGCAAAGAGATCTACTTTATCAGTAGAAGAAATAGCTACAGAACCATTGGAGTAGAAAAGAGGAGGGAAGGATGATGAAGTAAAGTTGTTAGAAAGGTTTTTGACAAGGTGCCAGAAGGGGCGGGAGGAATTCAAATTGGCGAGTTGAGAACATTTAGTACGGATGAAATCATTTTTTAGCAGAGTGAAGAACAGACTGAGCATGATTCCGGGCAGAAACATAAATAAAATGTGATTGAGGCGTGGGTTGGCTCTGGTACTTTTTATAAGCCCTCTCCTTTTTGTGGGCAGCATTAGAACAAGAGCGATTAAACCAAGGCTTTCTTGCATTACTTTAAAGGATATAAGAAGGGAATGTATGCTTCCATGCCAGAGAGAATAACCTCCGTAATGCGCAAAGGACACTCAGATGATTCCCGGCCATGGAAACAATAATCATTCCAGGGAAAATAAAAAAATCCTGCCTGGGGGCCTCCTAATCCGCAGCTCGAAAGTGCCACAGTCGACGTTTTTTTGGAGGGTCCACAGGCCATCCTGGAGCAATAGGACAGGTCAAGGTAATAAGGTTATGATCGGAGGAGCCCAATGGAGAAGAAAGATTAACAGTGTAAACAGAAGGATTAGTTGTAAGCTCTCTCCAAGGTCGTCGGGGATACGGGTAGGGTGCTGTACAAGCTGCTCTAGGTCATTAAGAATAGAAAAAATGTAGGCTTGTTCACCAGGTGGATCAGTGAAAGGAGAGGAGAGCCAAAGGTGGTGGTGAACATTCAGATCTCCTAGAATGGAGATTTCTGAGAAAGGAGAAATGGATTGAATATGTTCCATAGTAGAAGCAAGGTAATCGAAGAATTTTTCATATTTAGTTGAATTAGGAGATGAGTAAGCAGTGCAGATATATTTAGTCAGAGAATGGCAAGAAAGCCGAAGCCAGAGAGTAGAGAATTCAGAAGAATCAAGTTCAGGAACACGAGAGAAAGATAAATCATTGCATACATATACGCAACAGCCACCTTTGGCTTTGAGATGAGTATAGAGAATGTAGGAGGAAACAGAATAGAGTTTGTTGTTGGACAGGTGAGTCTCTGTCAGGAAGAGAAGGTGAGGTTCAGGGAAGAGGGGGTGTTCGACAGAGAGAAAGTTAGAAGAAAGGCCGTGAAATTTCCAGAAATGAAGAAGTGAGTCAGACAGTGATTCCAGGCATCTCTCTGGGTCGTCACCGGGAGAGGGGCGGACTTTCGTTCGCATTTGGGCCTAATTACCCCAAGAACCTATTACTTCACCGGCCGATACAAGCGACGGATCATTAATTATTTTATCCATGATCCTCTTCCCAACTATAACATATATATATATATATATATATATATATATATATATATATATATATGCAGAGACTTCACTTCGCAGTAAAGAAGTCTATGCAAAATAACCACAGGAGAAATGAAAGGAGCGACAGTAAGTACTTTCGTATATTACATCTTCAGACAGAGTGAGACAGAAACGTAAAGGGTAGAGGTCTTTTATGCAGACCCGCATCAGGTAGTGGCACACAGAACAAGGGATGACCTGAATTTTTTACCTGCGGCTTAACTTATGGTCACCTGCAGCAGGGAGTGGAACACAACAAAGGATGACCTGAATCTAGAAAAGGGGTGATGGGTGATAGGTACCTTTCTTTTTCCTTCGTTAGGGATGCACGTGACAAAGGAGGAGGGAGTAAGAGGGAAGGAAAGGGGAGGGGGAAGGGGGAGGGGAGGAGGGGAAAGGGGAAGGGGAGAAGGGGGAGGGAGGAAGAGGAGGAGGGGATAAATACTGCTGCTTAACTTAAGACCTAGAGGATTAATGCTTGGTGTGTCCCACACAGGTGTGACTACACTACCAGGAGATGACAGGGAACAATCACTTGTTAGTCTGGGGGATACTGCTTTAAAATTAATTCAGTTAACAATTTATCACACTTAAAATGACCATAGCTCATGTTTACATTCTTTTCATATGTGCCAGAAATTTGACAAGATTCAATTACATTTCTTTCATCTAAGCTTTTTGATCTTGCTAGAATCTTTGAGCCTGTCCAGTCAATATGGTGATCACTGGATGCTTTGTGCTGAAATAAACCACTACTCTGTTGGGCTGTTCTTACACTGTATTTATGTTGTGAGATTGTAGTTTCCAAATCTTTTCCAGATTGTCCTATGTAAAATTTGTTACAGCTTTTACAAGGGATTTTGGAAACAACTCCTGAATACTGAATGAGCTGTTCTTGATGATTTTTTTTTTATGGTGTTTTCATATTTGAATACTTCTTGTACATTAAGTTTCCTCAGTATGTGAACAACATCAAGAAAATTTTCATGGAAAGGGAGGATAAAGGTTCTTCGAATATTCTGGCAATCTGGCTTGTTAGTTTTCCCTTCAAGGAATCGTTTCTTGGCTGTATTGTGGCACTGAGTTAGTATGCTTTGTGGATATTTTAGCTTCTTTCCAATACTCCGAATCATTTTTAGTTCATCATCTAAAAATTCTGGGTCTGAAATTCCATATGCTCTTAAGTACATGGATATGAACACAGATCTTTTTACATTAATATGATGGTTTGAATAGTAATGCACATATGACATAATATTTGTAGGTTTTCTGTTTACCTTAATCTTCAAAACATTTTGGTCCCTGATAACTTTTACATCCAAAAATGGCAATTCATTATACATTTCCATCTCATGAGTAAACTTAATCGATGGAACAAAAGAATTTAATTTCAGGAGAAATTCATCAATGGGAAGACTGTTAGGCCAGAAGCACAGGATATCATCAACGTATCGGAGCCAAACTATGTTTTGCTCCTTTATGGAGGTCAGTAAATGTTTCTCAAAGTATTCCATATAAATATTTGCCAGAACTGGGGAGAGGGGATTACCCATGGCCATACCAAATTTTTGTGCGTAAAATTTGCTTTCAAAAGTAAATGAAGAGTTCACAATGCACAATTTAATTAGCTTGATAATGTTTTCAGAGGGGATACCATCAGTGTTACTACCCAGAATGCTTGGTAGGAAAGTTAAAACATCGTCAACAGGGACATTTTTTTTTTTTTTTTTTTTAATGTGTCCGACTCTGGGCATAGGCTGCACAGCCTGCTATCAAGGCCCAGCAGTCCTCCTACATACCATACACCTCTACATGTCACCACTTCGGCGCTAACACCCACCGTCCATATTGAATACATGCTAGGGCTGTCTCATACAGGACTGGTGTATTGGTATTAGCGGGGGTATTTTTACGACATGTCGGCGGGGTCTTCTGGTAGATCAGTAAAGCCTGATTGAATGAAATTCAAATCCTTAAACTGTTCCCTGCCCCAGCCGGGACTTGAACCAGGGTTCGTTAGGACCGCACGCCACCTCTCTACCGATTGAGCCACCGCCTCCCCTATTTGTAAATAATGATTTTACATCAAAGCTGACTAATTTGTAGGGGTACATGACATTTAGAGATTTTAACTTTCTTGCCAAATCCTCATTGTTTTGTACAAATGAATCAGAGATAGTGCCTACAACAGGGGACAACAGTGTTACAAGCCACTTGGAGAGTTTGTATGTCGTTGAGCCTATAGAACTTACAATTGGCCTGATGGGGTTGTTTGGTTTGTGAGGCTCAATCGGTAGAGAGGTGGCCTGCAGTCCTAACGGACCCAGGTTCGAATCCCGGCTGGGGCAGGGAACAGTTTAAGGATTTGAATTTCATTAAATCAGGCTTTACTGATCTACCAGAAGACCCGCCGACATGTAAAAATACCCCCGCTAATACCAATACACCAGTCCTGTATGAGACAGCCCTAGCATATATTCAATATGGACGGTGGGTGTTAGCGCCGAAGTGGTGACATGTAGAGGTGTATGGTATGTAGGAGGACTGCTGGGCTTTGATAGCAGGCTGTGAAGCCTATGCCCAGAGTCGGACACATAAAAATATATATATATATATGGTGCAGATGGATTTTGCACAGAGAACTGTTTGATCAAGTCTCAAACCAAACAACCCCATCAGGCCAATTGTAAGCTCTATAGGCTCTACGACATACAAACTCTCCAAGTGGCTTGTAACACTGTTGTCCCCTGTTGTAGGCACTATCTCTGATTCATTTGTACAAAACAATGAGGATTTGGCAAGAAAGTTAAAATCTCTTAATGTCATGTACCCCTACAAATTAGTCAGCTTTGATGTAAAATCATTATTCACAAATGTCCCTGTTGATGATGTTTTAACTTTCCTACCAAGCATTCTGGATAGTAACTTTGATGGTATTCCCTCTGAAAACATTATCAAGCTAATTAAATTGTGCATTGTGAACTCTTCTTTTACTTTTGAAGGCAAATTTTACGCACAAAAATTTGGTATGGCCATGGGTAATCCCCTCTCCCCAGTTCTGGCAAATATTTATATGGAATACTTTGAGAAACATTTACTGACCTCCATAAAGGAGCAAAACATAGTTTGGCTCCGATACGTTGATATCCTGTGCTTCTGGCCTAACAGTCTTCCCATTGATGAATTTCTCCTGAAATTAAATTCTTTTGTTCCATCGATTAAGTTTACTCATGAGATGGAAATGGATAATGAATTGCCATTTTTGGATGTAAAAGTTATCTGGGACCAAAGTGTTTTGAAGATTAAGGTATACAGAAAACCTACAAATATTATGTCATATATGCATTACTATTCAAACCATCATATTAATGTAAAAAGATCTGTGTTCATATCCATGTACTTAAGAGCATATAGAATTTCAGACCCAGAATTTTTAGATGATGAACTAAAAATGATTCGGAGTATTGGAAAGAAGCTAAAATATCCACAAAGCATACTAACTCAGTGCCACAATACAGCCAAGAAACGATTCCTTGAAGGGAAAACTAACAAGCCAGATCGCCAGAATATTCGAAGAACCCTTATCCTCCCTTTCCATGAAAATTTTCTTGATGTTGTTCACATACTGAGGAAACTAAATGTACAAGTAGTATTCAAATATGAAAACACCATAAAAAAAAACCCTCATCAAGAACAGCCCTTTCAGTAATTCAGGCGTTGTTTACAAAATCCCTTGTAAAAGCTGTAACAAATTTTACATAGGACAATCAGGAAAAGATTTGGAAACTAGAATCTCACAACATAAATACAGTGTAAGAACAGCCCAACAGAGTAGTGGTTTATTTCAGCACAAAGCATCCAGTGATCACCATATTGACTGGACAGGCTCAAAGATTCTAGCAAGATCAAAAAGCTTAGATGAAAGAAATGTAATTGAATCTTGTCAAATTTCTGGCACATATGAAAAGAATGTAAACATGAGCTATGGTCATTTTAAGTGTGATAAATTGTTAACTGAATTAATTTTAAAGCAGTATCCCCCAGACTAACACGTGATTGTTCCCTGTCATCTCCTGGTAGTGTAGTCACACCTGTGTGGGACACACCAAGCATTAATCCTCTAGGTCTTAAGTTAAGCAGCAGTATTTATCCCCTCCTCCTCTTCCTCCCTCCTCCCTCACCCCTTCCCCTTTCCCCTCCTCTCCTCCCCCTTCCCCCTCCCCCCTCCCCCCTCCCCCCTCCCCTTTCCTCCCCTCCTACTCCCTCCTTCTTTGTCACGTGCATCCCTAAGGAAGGAAAAAGAAAGGTACCTATCACCCATTACCTATTTTTTAGATTAAGGTCATCCTTTGTTGTGTTCTACTCCCTGCTGCAGGTGACCATAAGTTAAGCCGCAGGTAAAAAATTCAGGTCATCCTTTGTCCTGTGTGCTACTATCTGCTGCAGGTGTGCATAAAAGACCTCTACCCTTTACGTTTCTGTCTCACTCTGTCTGAAGATGTAATTTACGAAAGTACTCACTGTCGCTCCTTTCATTTCTCCTGTGGTTATTTTGCATATATATATATATATATATATATATATATATCTATATATATATATATATATATATATATATATATATATATATATATATATATATATATATATATATAAAATGTATGTGTGTGTTTGTGTGTATGTGTGTGCATAGTTAAAGACGACAACATTCTTGTAGTTGTTAATCTTCTTTCTAATATTTTCAGTTTTCGTGACCAATAGATCTCCCTTAGCGGGAGTGCGCGAGAAGTAACTCTCCATAAGTTTTTCACTTTTATTCGATGTTTCGTCTACAGAAGAACATCATCAGGAATGGAAAGACCACAACCACATCTGAAATATGTTTAGAAAGGTACGTGTAGTGCGAATAAATACTTACTTGAAAGGTACTGCACATAAAAATAATAGTTTAAATATAACTAAATAACAGTTTTTTATATTGCGCTCACCATCGACTCACTCGATATAAAGCTGCTCTCGGGTGTCTGCCCTTTCCTCTCCTCCCTCCATTCCTTCCTTTCTCTTCTGTCTTTCTTTACTTTATTCTTTCCTCCTCCTTCTCCCTATGGGTGACTTAACACTCTCTTTTGTTTTTCTTTCCTTCATTCTTCCCTGTTCCTTGTGCTTATGGGTGACTGTACGCTGAGTGGCAAACCGAATGGTTTCCTGTACACTAGGAAACAATTTACTATGCTGGGTGGTAACCATATAACCAAATTATGGACCTGGTGGTCTAGTGGGTAATTGCAGCCCTTCAATCGGATTGAGCCAGCTAAGGTTTATATCCAAGGAATGGTTGTGGTTTATTGCTCACGTAATACCACTCAGGGATGAGTGAGGCTGGCCACTCTCATCTTAAATGTCAGGACCAACTTGCCTAGCCCCGGACTCCTACGCTCATCATGGGGCAACGTAGGATTGGATGATGGATGGATGGATTTATACAATGGAGTATACAAAAGGAAAGGTGCATGCTATATATATAACCTGCTTAAGTAGCTAGAATATCTCTACCTATCTATCTATTGCCAGACGCCTTAATCCCGTACGGGGTGCCCACAAACAAATCGCCTCCACGTCGCTCTGTCCCCCGCCATTTCACTACCCCGCTCCCAACTCACATCCCCCTCTCTCATATACGTTTCCACTCCATCCCTCCATCTCATCCTCGGCCTCCCCCTCCCTCTCCCCCCCTCCACCTCACTCACACACACTCTCTTCGTCAATCTCTCACCCTCCATCTTCTCCACATGGCCAAACCACTTCAGTGTGTTCCTCTAAATGCTTCCTATCACATCCACATCTACACCACAACGCTCCTTTATATCCTCATTTGTCAGCCTGTCTCTCCATGTGACTCCACAGGTTCCTCTTAAATAACTCATTTCCACTGCTCTCACTCTTCACTTTGTCCTTCCAACAACGTTCAAGCTTCACTTCCATACGTTAGAGTTGGTATCACAATATTGTAATGTAGTAACGTTTTCACTTCCATGCTCACTTCCCTATTTCTTATCACTGCCTTCAAGGAACCAGCAACCATTCTTCCTTGTTGTACCCTTTCAAGCACTTCACCCTCCAAACCTCCATTCTTACTCATCACACTCCCCAAGTACTTAAACGTACTCACATTTTCCATTTCCTCACCATCCAACCTCGCTGTACATTCACTGACTTCACCTCTCTCAAAGACCATCACTTTACTCTTCCCTACATTCACCTTTAGATTCCGTTTCTTACACACTCTCCCAAACTCATCTACCAAGCCTTCCAGCTCCCCATCGTCTTCACTTAACAACACAGTATCATCTGCAAACAAAAGTACAGGGAGTTTCCAAACACTATCCTCTCTCACCAGGGCCACTCCAACATCCACTGACCTACCATGTATCTATTTTATTACCGCATCCATGTACAGACCGATCAACCATGGAGACATGACACATCCCTGTTTCAACCCAACCTTCAAAGAGAAAAATTCGCTCAGTTCACCATCCACACGCACTGCAGCCTTAGTACCATCATACATACTCTTCACAGCATTCAACAACTTCCCATCTACTCCATATATTCTTAATACTTTCCACAATCCTTGTCTATCCACCCTGTCATATGCTTACTCCAAATCCATGAAGGCTGCATACAACTTCTTTCCCTTCTCTAGAAATTTTTCCACTAAAGATCTAAGAATGAATATCTGATCTGCACAACCTCTTCACCTCCTAAAGCCACTCTGTTCTTCTCCAACAAATTCCCCTGTTTTTTCCCTAACTCTGTCATTAAGTATCCTACCATATGCTTTTCCTATTACACTAAGAAGACAAATGCCTGTATGATTACCACACACTTCTTTTTCCCCTTTTCCTTTGTGCAAGGGAATAATTATACCTGACTTCCAATCCTCCGGGACTCTACCTTCCTCTCAGGCCAATCTGCGCATCATCCACATCCATTCTACTACTATCTCTCCCCCATGCTTCAGCATTTCACCACACCCTCCATAAATTCCTGGGGCTGTCCCCAGTTTGACTTTCTCTATTGCTTCCACAACTTCTGTACTACTGATTTCTTCCTCTCTTCTCACCTCTTTCCTTCTCCCAGCCATTCCCCAGCCACTTATACTCGCATTACTTCCATTCTCAATGTTCAACAATTCCTTAAATTGTTCGCTCCATCTGCTCACTTTTTCTCCCTTCTCCACTAGTAATCTACCATTTTTAACTTTGACTCCCCTACTAACTTCACTGCCACCCTGTCTTATTCTCTTCACCTCTTTCCAGAACATTTTCTTACAGTCCCTCCACTTTACGCTCAAATTCCTTCCAAATTCCTCATCCACTCTCTTCTTACTCTTTCTTACTAATCTTTTCACCTCTCTCTTCCTTTGTATATATAACTCTCTCTTCCGTCTCTCAACTTCTTCCATGCCCCTATTTCTCATCCATTCATTGTATGCTTTCTTTTGTGCCACAGCCTGTCTCGTCTCTTTATTCCACCATGCTGTTCCTTGCACCCCCTTCTGTCCTCTCTTCACACCACACACCACATCACATGCCGCACATATTTCTTCCATAAATATCTTCCATACACCTTTCACGTCCCCCATCTGCTCCATTTCATATTTACCCAATCGTTCCTCCACTTCTCTCTTATACTCTGCCGTTTTCTCAACCTCCTGTAACCTTTCCACTCTCCTTGCAACTACTCCTTCTTCCCGTCCTTCCCTTTTTCTATTTCTCCATCTTACTTGCATCTTCATTCTGGCAACCATCAAGTAGTGGTCATAAAGTCCACTCCCCCAACCTCTATAACCACTTGCATCCATTACACATCTTCGCATCCTTTCATCCACACACACATAATCAATCATTGCCTTCCTTTCATTTAGTTCACCATCCACCCTTCTCATCACTCGCCATGTATACCTGTGGATCAATTTATGCCTGAAGAGGGTACTGGCCATCACCAACCTTCTCCCAGCACAAATGTCCACTAACACACTACCATTCTCATCTATCTCAGCAAGCACACCTCACTCACCAACTATTCCATCCACCTTCACATTCCCTACTTTACCATTCATATCACTGATCAAAAACACTCTCTCATTCCTTCCAAACATTTCCATGCACACTTCCACATTTGTTGAGAACTCTCCCCTCACTCTACTCGCACGCTCTTGCGTTGGTGCATACACGCACACAATTGCCCACATTTGTATTCCAACTTTCAATCTTACCCACACAATCCTTGGGCCGACTGATCCATACTCTCTTATGTTCTTCTTCCATCTTTTACTCACAACAATACCCACTCTTTCTTTTGCCCACTCATTCTCACCTACTCCGGTACATATACCTCGTGCATACTCCCATTCTCCCACATTCTCTCCTCGCCATTTAGCTTCAGTTACTCCACATACATCCACTTTCGTACTCTCAAGCACCTAGACAAGTTCTCTCTCTTTCACCTCACCATTCACACCCCTTACATTCCACGTCGCAATCCGTACCATGTCCTTTGTCCGGTCCTTGGTCGTCATCTTTTGGTCAGTCCTTGTCCGAGGCTTCTTGTTTGTCTTTTAGTTATCTGTTTTCCAGGGAGGGGCACTAACCCTCCGCCAACCCTTTAAGTCGCCTCATTCGACAAGCAGGGAAACTGGTGGAGTATTCTTGAAAACCCCTCTACCCCCAGGGGGTAGTATTTCTTAAAAAACTCGTACAATAACTTTTTGAATATACCTTATATACCTAAATTACAGGAAATTATATATATACAGAAGGAATAATATAAATTATACATATACTAATTGTGGTGGATGGAGACGCATATCATTCACTCACTCGGTGTAGAGATGCCATATGATTACACTGAGGTACAAGCCAAATGGTTTGCTATACTGAAACCATTTACTACGCTGGGTGGTAGCCATATAACCAGGGTTTCTGGCAGGGTTACACGTCCCCCAGATTCCCCATATCCAAAATCACTTAATCATGGCAGTCGTTTCAGAAAGCCTCGGAGGGCCCAATATATGCCAAGGGCCCCAACCAAATGGGCAGATTCACATGGCCATGTGGAATGTGAGAGGTGTGAATGAGGAGAGCAAGAGGGTGGAATCGGTGAATGTGTTCGAAAGTGTGAGATATGTTGTAATGGCATTGTGTGAAACGAAGATGAAAGGGTGTGAAGTGGAGGAATGGGAGGGTGCGAAATCTGTAAGATCAGGAATTAATGGGCGAGGAAGATGCAAGGAAGAAATTGCTTTGTTTATGAATGAGGTGTGGCAGAGTGGAATGAGAGACTACAAATGTGTCACCTCGAGGTGTATGTATGTCAGGTTCAAGTTTGAGAAGGTGAAAGTGGCAGTGACTGTAGCATATGCACTGTGTGAGGACAGGAGTGAAAGAGAGAAAAGTAGGTTTTGGGATGAGCTGGATGAGGTAGTGGGGGAAATGCCCAGGAGATGGAAAGTGATCATAATGGGGGATATGAATGGAAGCGTAGGCACTGGTCCTGAGGATGACATAATGGGTTGTTATGGAGTACCAGGAGAAAATGATAATGGGAAGTGACTAAAGGATATGTGCCAAGAGAGGAGGTTGCACATTTGCAACTCGCATTTCAAACACAAAGATGCACATAAATGTACATGGTATAGAGGGAACGGGGATCGTGTTGAAAGAAACCTGATTGATTACGTGCTCGAAGAGAGGTCGTTGATGGGAATGGAGATACGAGGGCCATGATAGGACGATGTGGAGGTCTGTCAAATCATATGATTATGGAATGCAAGATCAAGTTGAGAGGAGTGAGGTGGATCAGGAGAGAGAGGAGCAGTCACGGAGAAAGACTGAAAGTTGAGGAACTGAGGGTTAAAGAAATGGCAGATGATTACAGGACCAAAGCAGAGGAGGAGTTAGAATCAGTGAATTGGAATGAACTGGATCTGGACAGCTTGTGGAATGCATAAAGACATTGCTTAGCTGGAAATGCTAAAGTGGTGTGTGGTGTGGCAAGAATAACAACAAAGAAGAAAGGTACGGCATGGTGGGATGAGGAGGTTGAGAGATTGATGGAGGAAAAGAGGAAGAAGTGGCTAAAGCGGTTACAGGACAGGGGTTCAGTTGAAATTAGAACTGAATATATTGACAGCAAGAAGCACATAAAGAGACTGGTGAAGAGGGAAAAGTAGGACGTAAATGATGATCCAGGAAGAAAAATGAATGCAAACTACTCTGCAAATAGGAAGTTATTCTGGAGAGAGGCGTGGAAATGTAGAAAAGAAAAAGGAAAGAAAAGTGATGGCGTGAAGGATGTGAGTGGTAGATTATTAACCCATGGGTATGAAGTAAGGAGCAGATGGAAAGAATATTTTGAAAGCCTAATGAATGGGAATAGAGAGACCAGAGAGACTCTAAACATGACTGCTTTTGGGGGTGAGCAGAGAAGGAATGCAGTGCCAGGTGACCTGACACTTGCACAGGTGAAGAATGCTGTAAAGCGGCTGAAATATGGTAAACCAGCTGGGGTTGATGAGATGTATGCAGAGATGCTTAAGTGTAGTGGGAAGAGTGGAATGAAGTGCTTGTTGGAGATATATAAAATAGTATGGATGAGTGAAACTGTGCCTGCAGAGTGGAAAATGGCCGTGATTGTACCCTTGTACAAAAATAAGGGTGAGCGAAGTAAATGCAAGAATTATCGTCGCATAAGTTTATAGAGTATGGTAGGGAAGGTATATGGACGAATTATTATAGAGAAAGTAAGAGAGACATCAGAAGTCCTTGTGAGTGATGAACAGGGTAGCTTTAGGAGTGGCAGAGGATGTGTGGATCAAATAGTTACAGTGAGACAGATAACAAAGAAGGCTTGTGAGAAGGTGTTCATGACATTCATGGATCTGAAAAAAGCATACGACGAAGTGGACAGAGAGGGACTGTGGAAAGTTTTGCTCATGTATGGTGTGAATGGTAAACTGCTACGTTCTGTCAAAAGTTTTATGATGGTAGTGAAGCATGTGTAAGGGTTGATGGGCATCTAAATGAATCGTTCACGATCGGTGTGGGCGTGCAACAAGGTTGTATGATGTCCCCATGGTTGTTCAGTATACTGTATATATGGATGGGGTGATGAGAGAAATAAAAACACTAGTAATGGAGAGAGGGATGGCGTTCGTAATGAATGGTGATGGATGGAATATCTCAAATTTCTTATATGCTGATGATGCAGTACTGCTTGCAAGTTCCAGACAAGAAATTGGTAGGCTAGTGCAGAATTTTGCTGATGTCTGTGAGCGTCGTGTCTTGAGAGTAAATGTAGAAAAGAGTAAAGTGATGGTTATTGAGAGTGAAAGTGACTCCCAGTGCGATGTAACGGTGAATAGAGAGAGACTGGAATTGGTGAAAGGTTCAAATACCTGGGTACAGTGACAGAAAAGAGAGGAAAATGTTCAAAAGAAGCTGAAAGTAGAGTGACACAAGGAAGAGGTGTTTCTGGTGCAATGAAGGCCTTGACAAGAAACAGAGGCTTGAATGATGTAGCAGCACGAGGCTTACATGAAGGAGTGTTAGTGCCAACTTTAACATATGGATGTGAGACTACGGTGTGGCATGAAAATGAAAAGTCAAGAGTAAGAGCAGCGGAGATGGGACTGCTGCGGAATGTATGTGGAGTACAGAGGGTGAATAGGATACGAAATAATGTGATTCGTGAAGGATGTGCCGTGAGGAAATTGGTGGATACCGGAATCGAAGAGAGTGTACTGAGATTGTATGGTCATGTGAAGAGAATGGATAACAACAGGGTGGTGAAAAAGGTTTATTTGAGCGAATTTGAAGGAGGGAGGAGGCGAGGTAGGCCAAGGAGAAAGTGGAGAGACATGGTGAATGAGTGTTTGAGGAAGAGAGGTTTGGAAGTCGGTGAGGCTAGGGAGTTGACAAGAGATCGAGCTGGCTGGATGAATGTTGTGAAGAGAAGTGCATGATCAGGGATTTGGTACCCCTTTTAACGTGGCAGCGTCTGGACTGACTCAGTCGGATACGTTTATATGAAGCTACAGAACGTGATGAATGTTTTTGGCATATCCGATAGAGCCAGGATTCCGGGGGCTTGAATGATGAGTGAATGGAAGCGTGGCCCATTGGATTGGACAAATTTGGCTGTCTGGACATTGCTACTCCTCACCCTGCCCTAGGGTGGGAAAGGATGTCCGGATGATAATACTGATGATGATACGTACACTAATCTCTGCAGTAAACCTATTAGATATTTCAAGCTAATAAAGTACTTAGAAATACTATAATACCATGCATTTAAATACCTTGAACAGGAAAGATACATCAAGACAGTACAGATGACACCTTGTGTACTAGATACTGATATTGTAGTGCTAAAACTAAACATGTGTTGTTCCTACATCTGTCTTAACACCCGACGCACAGGTTGGAGGTCATGGGCGCGGCTAGACCGGATGCGGGCTGATCTTCTCAAGTATGTGGTGGGTGGGGTAGACGGGGAAGTGATGGGCAGATTATCTGACCTTGGGCGCGGCTAGACCGAATGCAGGCTGATCTTCTGAAGCATGTGAGGAAGGGGGTAGATGGGGCGGAGGGGACGGGAAGGGTTGGGCGGATTATCTGATCTGAGGTGAAAGTGTCATTGTTCCATGTACGGCTGCGTGTAGCACCACCAAGCTAGTCTTTAGATCTTGCATCAAACAAGGATATGTTCGTAGTCATGTTAGTTTCTGTATTAATCGTCAGTGCTCTTTCTCTTATATAAATTGCTTCCAAAAGTTTCAGTTTTCTCAGGTCATTGCAATGTGCAAAAATTGTGGTGTTCTGGGCTGTACTGTCTCTGTCAAGATCAGTTCCGTGATGTCCTAGGTGATGTTGTTTGATGGCTTCATCCTGTACATGTAGAGATAGCCGAAGACCTCGGGAGCAAGCCATGTGACAAATGTAGGTATTATTAAGAGACGCAGTCCTCGGTAGTCCATTGATATTCATACATTATATTGATTTTAGACAACATTCCAGTCTGACTGGTATGTATATTATATATTATTCCTTCTATACACATAATTTCCTGTAATGTATGTTAAAAGTATATTTGAGAAGTTCTGATAAGTGTCTTGAGGGAAAAAAAACAAATCAATATTCTAGCCACTTCAGTAGGTCGTACTGTATATATAGCATGTGCTTTTTCCTTATGCACACTGCCTTGTATAAGGAATATGGAATATTGTTAATTATATTTTAATTATTTTTGATGTGCAGTACCATTAAATTATGGATACATTTACTCCACAAGTATATATGTAAACATATTACACTCCCAGATGTGGTTGTGGTCTTTCCATTTCTTGTGATGTCTCTGTGTAGACGAAACGTAGAATAAAAATTCACAACTTTGGAGTGTTAGTTTTCACTCACTCCCACGAAGGAAGATTATTAGTGAGGAAATGAAAATATTAGAAGCTTAACAACTGCAAGAATGTTGTCGTGTTTAACTCATCATGTATTCATGAAAATCTGCTGCCAGCAGCCACAAATAGATCTCTCTCTCTCTCTCTCTCTATGCCTTTCAGTTGGAAATAAGGAAGAGATTTCAAGCTCTCAGTAATGCTGAATGTGACACTGATGAGCTGAATGACTGACTAACAAAAGTGCTAACAGAATCAGCAGAGGTAGTAGGAAAACCTAATACAAACAAAGCCAAGAAGTATTCAGAAAAGACACTTGAGCTTATGAGAAAAAGAAAGGAAATGAAAGTGAAACAAAGAAAGATGAAATAGAAGGAGCGGAATTAAATAAGCTTATCAATAAAAGACAAAGAGAAGAAAAAGGAATGAGAAACATGGATCAAATCAAAGAAACCATCAAAAAAGGAAAAAGTCTGAAACAGGTCCGAAGTAAAATGGCACTTGGAAAGCAACCAATTACATCACTAAAAGACAAAAAACGGTGAAGCCATTAAATGCAGAGATAAGATGGTGAAGAGAGTTGAAGAATTTAACAGAGAACTGTATGCATCAAAGACAGTAGTACCAATAGCTAACTTTTCAGTTGACACAAGTGAAATACCTGAGGTAACACCAGACGAAGTAAATAATTCTTTCAAAAATATGAAAAGAGGGAAAGCTCCGGGAGAAGATGGAATAATAGCAGATTTACTCTTGGATGCAGGAGTCGAAGTACTACATAGGCTTGCTCACTCATTTACTCAATGTATAAAAAGGATGAACATTCGCAAAACATGGTGTAATGCAATAGTTATTTTACTTTATTTTACTTTACAAAAGAGGTGACTCAAAAGACCTTAGTAAGTATCGACCCATTAGCTTGGTATCAGTCATTTACAAACTCTTCACTAATGTTCTTACAAACAGAATAACTACATATCTGCAGGAAAACCAACCTCGTGAACCGGCAGGATTCCGAAGCGGGTACTGGACTACTGATCATCTACACACAGTGAATCAGCTAATTGAGAAAACTACAGAATATAATAAACCACTGTGCTTAGGTTTTGATGATTACGAAAAGGCTTTCGATTCAGTGGAACACATAGCAATTATAAATTCATTGCGAGAACAAGGAGTGAATGAGAACAGTGTAAAACTGCTCGAAAACATATATAAAGAGGGAACTGCTACAGTTAAATTACATAAGGACTCAGAAAAAATTATGATTGAAAAGGGCGTGCGTCAGGGAGATACAAATTCACCGAAGTTATTTACAGCATGCCTAGAAAGTATTTTTAGAAAACTAGACTGGGAAAACAAAAGAATGAATACAGATGGAGAAAGGCTAAACCATTTAAGATTTGCAGACGACATTGTCCTAATCTCGGAAACATCAGAGACATTGCAAGAAATGTTAAATGACCTGAACAGAGAAAGTCTCAAAGTAGGGCTAAAGATGAACCGGAGTAAAACTAGAGTAATTTTTAATCCTCAAACACCAAAGAGCGTCATCAGAATAAGTGGAGAAATCCTTGAAGAAGTCGAGGAATACAATTACCTGGGACAAATACTAAAATTATCGAAAGATAATGATAGCGAAATAAAAAGACACATTACAATTGGATGGAAAGCTTTCGGTAAGCATAGGGACATTATAAAAAGTAGCTTGCCAGTTTGTATGAAACGAAAAGAATAACGAATGTATAATTCCAGCTATGACGTATGGTTGTGAGACTTGGATACTGACAAAATCGATGGAAAGTAAATTAATTACACAGCAATTGAAAGGTCAGTGTTGGTAATATCTTTAAGAGACAGGAAAAGATCAACTTGGGTGAGACAGCAGACTAAAGTCAAAGATATTACATAAGTTATAAAAAAACAGAAATCGAGGTGGGCAGGCCATGTAGCAAGAATAAGGGATAATCGATGGAGCAAGAGGGTGACTGACTGGACACCAAGAGATTGTAAGTGTAGCAGAATATGGCCAGATAGGAGGTGGAGGGATGAGATAGAGAAATTTGCTGGGAAAACGTGGCAAAGATTGGCTCAGTCAAGGAATTCGTGAAGAAGGTTGTGGGAGGCCTTTGTTCAGCAGTGGACTTGTAATGGCCGATGATGATGATGATGATGATATGCGAGTATAAGTGATTGGGGAATGGCTGGGAGACGGAGGGATGTGAGAAGAGAGGAAGAAATCAGGAGGATGGAAGCTACGGGAGCAATGAAGAAAGTCAAAATGGGGGGGAAAGCATCAGGAACTGATGAAGTGTGTGGTGAAATGCTGAAGCAGGGGAAGATATACTAGTAGAATGGATGTGGAAGGTGTGCGGATATGGCCTGGGAGGAAGGTAGAGTCCCGGAGGATTGGAAGTCAGGTATAGTTATTCCCCTGTACAAAGGAAAAGGGAAAAAGAATTGTTTGGTATTCATATAGGCATATGTCTTCTTAGTGTAATAGGAAAAGTACAATATGTTGTACGAAACTTACTGACAGAGTTAGGAAAACAGGAATTAGCTGGAGGAGAACAGGGAGCTTTTAGGAAGAGAGGTGTTGATCAGAATATTCATTCTTAGAGCTTTAGTAGAAGTTTCTAGACAATTGAAAGAAGTTGTATGCAGCCTTCATGGATTTGAAGAAAACATATGAGAGGGTGGATAGACAAGGGTTGTGGAAAGTATTAAGAGTATATGGAGTAAATAGGAAGTTGTTGAATGCCGTGAAGAGTATGTATGAGGATGCTAAGGTTGCAGGGCATGTGGATAGTGATCCGAGTGAAATTTTCTATTTGAAGGTTGGATTGAAACAGGGATATGTCATGTCTCCATGACTGCTTTCAATCTGTATGTGGATGGGGTTATAAAAGAGATACAAGGTAGGGTTGTGGATATTGGAGTGGCCCTAATGAGAGAGGGTAGTGTTGGGAACTCCCTGTACTGTTGTTTGCAGCTGATACTGTGTTGTTAAGTGAAGATGAAGAGTAGCTGCAAGGCTTGGTGGTTGAGCAGTAGCAGTAGTAGTTGTTCCCTAGGCAGTCTGGCCGAACAGTCCCGAGTCCCTAAGGAAGGCCACGGCCGAGACAGGGCTTTCCCACAGAGCTCTCAAGGAGTGTACTGTATGTTGTATTGTTGGTGAGGTGATTGTGTGCAATGCAGTCTTCCTTAATGTTCGTAATAGTATGGGGTGTTGTAATGCATCCTGGACAGGCATCAGCGACATAGTCATCCAGCCTCTTCTGATAACTCAAGATGGCTGTATGATGCCCACATCTCAGCCTGGCTAGGTGGACCGTGTCATCACGAGGGAGATAGGATTCAGAAGGATGGATATCAGGAGGTCATGTATGCAGCTGTGTGTTGACTTTGAGTAACTGAATGGAGCAGCGAGTGATTTGAATATGGATATGCTTCTGGAAGCTGGTCTGAGGAGGGCGAGGGGGGAGAGATGACAGTATTTGCGTACGATATCGTGTGTTGGGTGTTGTTTTGATGTTCCTTGGTGTGTGTGGATGTGCTGCCATGTAGTGTTGTGGACGGTGTGGGTTTGTGGAGGCTGCAGAGAGAATTTGGGTGCCTTTCATGTCTAGATGATCCTTGACTTTCAGAACTTTGGTTGCTTGGTGGCCGTGGTCTGTGGGTGCAGTAGCTGCGCATCCTGTGATTATTTTTAGGGCCTTGTTCTGTATGGTCTGTAGATTGTTGTACGGTGTTTTAGTGAGGTTATAAGCCCAAGCAGGGCTTGCATAATTCATTGCTGAACGTATATATTGTTTCTATAATGTAGTGGTGGTTTCTTTGTTGTATCCAAATGTTGTATGGGGAAATGACCTAAAGGCATTGAGTCTTGGTGTTAATTTATCTTTAATGTTTGTGGTGTGTTGTTTAAATGACATTGATGTATTGTATGTTACACCAAGGAATCTGTGTGTGTGTGGTAGGGGCGTGTTGTTTATGGAGAGGTGTGGAATGTGAGTATGTTCTGCCGTCCAGTTTGTGAGAAGGGTCGCTATAGATTTAACTTGGGCTATTTTGAGCTTGTTTGTGGTGAACCAGAGTGTTGAGGTAAGGTTGGAGGATGTGTGCGGCTATGTTTGGGTTTTGGTGTGTACATGTAAGTGTTATATTGTCCGCATAGGAAGCTATGTGTATTTGTGGTGTGTGGGATGTGGGTATGTCATGCACGCATAGGTTAAAGAGAGTAGGGGACAAAACAGATCCTTTAGGGACGAGATTTTTGAAGTTTCTAATGTTTGAAGATTGACCGACAAATGTTATGTGTGCACATCGGCCTGCTAAATAGTTTGCCAGCCATCTTTTTGTGTTATTTGCATGTTTCCGTTGAATATTTTGTTCGTAAGGTTGTGGCAGGGGATGGTATCAAATGGTTTGCCAATGGTGGGGGATGGTATCAAAGGGTTTGTTAATGTCTAGTGTGACTTGGAGTGTTCTGTGTGGTGGCCTAGCTGAATTCATGTCATCAAAAACTCTCTGTGTAAGGTCTGTAAGGAGAGTCTTTGTGGAGTGTAGTGGTCTAAAACCACGTTGTGATGAGACTAGGGGTGTGAGAGGTGTAACTAGTTGTAATACCAGTCATTCAGTGACTTTGGAGGGGGTACAGAGGGGTGTGATGGGGCTGTGTGAGGAAGTTGGGTTTGGGGATGGTGGTGATAGTGCCATGCTTCCAGATGGTGGGTTTTATGTTCTGTGAGCAGCTGTAATTTGATATATTGGTGAGTGCTTGTATGCCTTGTAGTCCATGGTGTTTAAGGTGTATGATGCTTATGTTGTCTGGTCCACAGGCAGATGAGTGCTTAAAGTTGCTAATGATGTTCTTCTTCTGGTTGTAAGTGAAAGGTGCAAAGTCTGGGTCTGTGGGAACTGTCTTTTGCGTCGGATGACACGTCGGTCATCGTGACTGGGGTTTAGATGGCTGACATGTGAAAAGCGATTGATGAGAGTGTTTGCTTGTTGTTTGTTTGAAGGTATGGTGTCTGGTGTTGTGATGGCAGCGTGTGATTGTGTAGTGTTGCTGTTGGAGAGTTTGATGCTGTTTAGTATTTTGTAGAGTTTGCTGGTGTTTGTTTTGTGATCAAGTGTTTGGAGATAATTTTTCCAATTGAGTGTTTAGCTGTTCTGATATTTTATTGTTTATTTGAGTGTTGAGTTCTTGTATTTGTTTTACAGTGTCTTGTGTATGGAGTGTTGGGATTGTCATAGTGTGTCCCATTGACTGATGGGGCCTTGAATTTCTGGTGTGAAGTTGGGGTTGTGTCTCTTTCTGTTGTCTCTAGGGATGTGCCTTTTGTCTGCATTTGGAATAATTGTATTGAAAGTGTGCACAGCGGTGTAGATGTTTGTAATGGGTGTACTGTTTTATGTTTCAAGGTGTTATTCTGTTTCAGTTGTGAAGGGATCCTAATTAGCACTCCTATAATTAGTGTATGTGTGTCTGGGGCCAGTTGGGGTGATTCTGGTTTTGGCAGTGATGATGATCGAGAGGTGGCCAGAGTCAAGGGTTTTGACCACTCTCCAGGATGTTGTGGGGGCGAGGTTTGGGGAGCAAAAGGTGATGTCTGGGGACGATGGAAGGAAGAGGCCTTGGTGTGGGATATGGGTATGTTGATGGAGATTACTGAGTATGAAATGATGATCTGTTTGGGATTGCAGTGCCAGCCCCCTGTCTGTGTCAGGGTTGTTGACATGCCAGGCCGACGCCTTGGCGTTGAAATCACTACCCAGGATTATTGTGGGATATGTTTGTGATGTGGCGTACTTGTGGAGAGTAACGGCTATACCACGTTGAGTACACCGCTTCCCGTCCGATCAGCGAAGTTAAGCAACGTTGGGTCTGGTTAGTACTTGGATGGGTGACCGCCTGGGAACACCAGATGCTGTTGGCATCCCTACGTGTCAAGTGGGGTTTGTGGAGGATTAGTGCCCCTCCCTGTAAAACAATTAACTCTAAGCCCTTGGCCACCCCGTCTGGGATACATGGCGTCTGGCAATGAATGAATGAATGAATTGTGTGGTACTGTGGGGGACAATTAGGAGGGTATGTATTGGCGATTGTTATGTGTGATTTGTTACCTGTGCATTTTTTAAATGATGGTATTTCTGTTGTGGTGTCATGTGGAGGGAGAAGTGACTTTGCGTGTGCACTAGTGACTGAGAAGTTGATGGATCTGTGTACCAGGGTGATGAATCCACTGGCACCGCCGTCGGCCCGGTCTTGTCTAATGGTGGTGAAATTATAAACTATAGGTGTTTTTTGTGTTGTGCTTAGTTTTGCTTCTTGTAAGATGGTAATGTGTATGTTTTGTTGTTTGATGAATTGTGTTAATTCTTGTTTCTTGGTGTTTATGCAATCTATGTTTAATTGAAGAATGTTTATGTT
This sequence comes from Coenobita brevimanus, assembly GCF_032717465.1. Classification (NCBI taxonomy): domain Eukaryota; kingdom Metazoa; phylum Arthropoda; class Malacostraca; order Decapoda; family Coenobitidae; genus Coenobita; species Coenobita brevimanus. The sequence goes on from NC_136986.1 coordinate 14,232,780, forward strand.
GTGTGTACGATGTGTGTTGGGTTCTGCAGCACGGTGGAGAGGTGGGGGTGTGGGTGGAGAGGAAGGGGTAGGAGAAGATTGTGATGAGGTTAGGGTTGGGGTGAATTAGATTGGGGTGGAATGGGAGGGGTTGGGAGATTGGATGGTGTGGAAGGATCGGTGGGTTAGGCTGAGGTGGTGTGGAGGAAGTAGCAGTGGGGTTGGTGGAGGGGTTAGTGAGTGAGGGGAAGGAGCATAAGAAGCAGGTTCAGGTGTTTGCGTAATATTATCTGGATGCAAGTGTAGTGCAGGTGTAATGGGTCCAGTTCTTGTAGGAATTGCATAGAACTGAACCCTTTGTCAGACGGCTCGAAGTGATAGGTTTTGAGCATGTTGGACATATGTATTTGTTGGTGGGTACTGGATTGCTCTCAATGTCCCCGGCTAGAAGAAGTCTTCGAGAAATGACCACCGGGGAGTCATTTCTTGGTGTACAAAAAACGGTGTTGTTGTGTGTGTGTTCTGTTTTAAGATGTCGTACTTGCCTGGGTGACAGAACCCACTTCCAGGTTCTTGAGCCCCGTGAGGCGCCGGGGGGAGGGTTTGCGGTGGTTTGGCCCCCATGCTGCCCTCTTCTGCTTCAACAGCCTCTGGGGGGTAGACCCACGGTGAAGACGCCACCGCACCAGGTCTGGTGGATGAGTTTGGGAGAGTGTGTAGGAAACATAATCTACAGGTGGGTGCAGGGAAGAGTAAAGTTATGGTTTTCGACAATAAATGAATTCACTGAATGTACATTGAGGCTGGATCAGAAGGAAATTGAAAATGTGTGTTTTATATACTTGGGTAGTGTGATGAGTAAGGATGGAAATTTGGAAGGTGAAGTACTTGAAAGGGTACAACAAAGAAGAAAGGTTGATGCTTCCTTGATGACAGTGATAAGAAACACTGAAGTGAAAAAGTTACTGCATGACAGTATTGTGATACCAATTCTAACGTATGGAAGTGAATCTTAGACTTTGTTGGAGGGACACAAGTCAAGAGTAAGGGCAATGGAAATGAGTTTTTTGGGAGGTGCATTTGGAATCACATGGAGAGACAGATTGACAAATGAGAAAGTGAAGGAGCGTTGTGGTTTGGAAGTGGATGTCATAGAAAGCGTTAGGAGAAAAACACTGACGTGGTTTAGCCATGTGGAGAGGATGGAGGGCAGGAGACTGACAAGGAGAGTGTATGTGAGTGAACTAGAAAGGGGGAGAGGGAGGGGAAGATTAAGGATGAGATGTAGGGATGGAGTGGAGAGGTATATGAGAGAGTGGGGTGTAAGCAGGGAGCAGAGTAATGAAATGGTGGGGGACAGGGCGACATGGATGTGATGTATTCGTGGCCACCTCTTATGGGATTAAGACGTCTAACAACATTATATATATATATATATATATATATATATATATATATATATATATATTATATATATATATATATATATATATATATATATATATATATATATATATATGTATATATATCCACAGGAGAAATGAAAGGAGCGAGAGTGAGTACTTTCGTATATTACATCTTCAGAGAGAAACGTAAAGGGTAGAAGTCTTTTATGCACACCCGCAGCAGGTAGTGTATATATATATATATATATATATATATATATATATATATATATATATATATATATATATATATATATATACTGTATATGTATTGTTACATAGCCTATGATTTCATCATCCTTTGTATAATTCTAATGTACAGTATGCTGCATATTTGATCACGATTCGCCACGTGGCTTCCATAGTGACCAGGCTTGCGTGTTCTACCTCACTCCCCCCTTCTCCCCCTTATAGTAGAGTAAGTCGTTCTTTCTGTTGTTCAGAGCAGGAGTGTCAACTCTTCGTCCTCTATTACTTCATTTGCGCGTCCTTTTTACAAGTTGAATCAAGCTCTGCCGGCCCCTATATAATGAGCTCAGTCTCTGCATTAGTTACCACTTAGATCTACTCCTCATTTTGTTCACATCTCTGTCCTCCCCTGTATAGTGTATTATTATTTTTGTGAGTGCTCAGGAAGTCTCCAACCATCTAGCTGCTGTATAATTTGAGTATAAGTGTTATTACCATTTTTCTTGTACTGTGTAGCATAAGGCATTAATTCGTAAGCCTGATGAGGTTTTTGCTGTCAGCCAGTATTGGTAATATTTTGTATCTGTAATAATATTATATCTTTCTTTAACTGAGCATTATCCGGTTTTCTCATTTTATCAGGGCTGACTTAGATAAATTTGCTCTTGCTAAATTCGTGTTAATAGAGGCTATTGCAGTGAACCATATAGGTAACCTGTTTTGCCATTACATTATCCGTATGAGTCCTGAATGTTTAGTTGTTAGTTTGAGCATTAAACTTTAACTTGAAATTTTACCTAAGTCTTTTGTTTTGAACCTGGAACTTTGCGGGACAGTAGTGATTTTAGTATTCTCACTTGAAGTGTTCATTATCTCTCTCTGTTCCATAACATAAATTTGGCGACCTCTTATCAGGATATTCAGGATATTATCATAAGGATATTGCTTGATATTTTGTGACCATGATTTATTCATGATGTCTACTATTACTACTCTTGATGAAGCCAAAGATTTTTTGTCAAATGTGCAAACAGTGTGTGATGTAAAAACAGAACAAAGAATGAACTTAAGCTTGTTGCTCAACAATTGGGAATTGCTGTTCGCTCTCATCATTCTAAAGATCAAATTGTTGGCATGATTAATAAAAGTTTGTTTAATGTAACTCCTCCAGATGAGCAAACGCAGATTGAAATAGCTAAGTTACATCTAGCCCTGCAGGAGGCTCGTGCTAAGGGGGCTGAGTTTCAGGCTCGTGCTAAGGAGGCTGAGTTTCAGGCACGTGCAAAGGAGGCTGAGTCTCAGGCTCGTATTCAGGAGGCACAGGCACAGGCACAGGCTCAGGCACAAATTGAACTTGCTAGGATTCAGGCAGACCATGAGTATCGCATGAAACAAGGTGGAACTGGATCATCTAGCTCTGATGATTTTGATGTGGCTAATAATGTTAAACTTGTCCCTCCTTTTAATGAATCTGATTTAACGAAGTGTTTTCAGTTGATTGAGAGAGTAGCTACAGGTTTTAATTGGCCCAAAAAGTATTGGCCAATACTCTTTCAGAGTGTTCTCACCAGTAAAGCTCAAGAAACTTATGCATCTTTGCCTCAGGATCAACCTGATAATTATGATGTAGTTAAGAGCTTGATTCTTAAGACCTATGAGCTTGTTCCTGAAGCCTATAGAGTAAAATTTAGGACAACTTATAAGCAAGATAAGCAATCCCATGTTGAGTATGCAAAAATCAAAGAAGATCTGTTAAAGCAGTGGTTAAATTCTAAGAATGTAAATTCTGATTTTGATAAGTTTAAGCAGATGATTTTCCTGGAGGACTTCAAAAGCTGTATTAATAAAGATGTAAGCCTATATCTTGATGAGAAAAGAATAGATAATTTGTCTGATGCTGCAGTTTTAGCTGATGAATATGTTCTCACTCACAAGAGATATTCTAAAGAAAAAAGGAAAGCTGAGAGTAAGTACGTTGCCTCTACTCAGAGTACAGGTAACAGGAAAGAGAATAAAGATGATGTTTCTCAGGAAGTAAATACCAGCTCCACCTCTAGATTTCAGAAAAGTAAATGTACTTATTGTAGTAAGCTTGGTCATACTACAGAGAAATGTTTCAGGAGACAGCGTGATGTGAACAAAAAGGAGTCTTTAAATATTCAGTCAATTGGTCTAGTGTCCACCCTTGAGAGTTCCCAGAATTCTTTAACCGAGTTAACTGAACCTGCTTTGAGGGGTAAATTAAATTCTCATGATGAAGCTCCTCTTTTGAGCAGTAACGTGGGTGACACTGTCAAGAGTTCATGTGCTAATTTCCTGTCTGATGGTTTTGTCAGTCCTCTGGACAGTAATGACAGGAAATCAGGTAAAATATTAGGGTAGGGCGAATCTCATTTTTTTTCATTAGCAGGTGTTTTCTGAGGCAGAATTGGATGCTGAATACGAATCTGACAATGATTTTTTTCCAGGACAATTATTTAGGTCAGTAAAATGGCAATTTTCAAAATGGCGGCCAAAATGACAGACCAAAATTATTAGAGGCAACACCTGAAAGGTACCATATCGTGTAATATATTTTTTCCTATGTTTTGAGGGTTGCAGAATCCATTTCTGAGGTTAGTTTTGTTATTGTATCATTCCAGAATGAGTTTGGATACCATGGATGCCGACAATTCACAGCCGAGTATGGCGGAAGAGTCAGAATCTTCATCAAGAAGAGACACTGAACCTTCTACACCATCTTCATCTGTCAAAACAAGGAGTGATACTGTCTCAAAAATTCTCCTAGATGTGAATTACAAGGAAGAATCAAAATTTGTTTCTAAACTCAAACTACCAAAAGGTGAACATTTAATAGGACGGATGATATATCTATGTTCTGTGAAACCAGGGAAGAAATCATTATCACAAACTGAGGCCAGCAAAGTAGTAGCTAAGGAAGTATATGATGACTGGATCTCCAAAAATGTCTATCCCCCCTTAGGAAAGAACATTGCCAACAGAATTAAGGCAGGTTATACTACATTCAACAAACTAGTGAAGCAATTCCGCAATGTGAAGTACAAGAAGAGTGATGGATGGTATGCGAAGGTGAAGGAGTTCAATCTAAAAATGACAAAGAATGCTTATGATGTAAGAACTAATGATAAGGGTTATCAGAAAAAGCTAGAGGAACACCATGGTGTCCGCATGAAAGATGAAGATGAGAAATTTTACAGAGACAACTGCCATGGTAGTTATGTCGCCACATGCCAGCCTACTGTCTCAAGAAAATGGGAGAAACAGGCAAAACGAGTGGCAGATCGCAGAGACTCAGATGAAAAGAAGCGAGCAGAAACTAAACACTCATTAGAAAATGAGAAACTGGCCAGAAGAATTAGCTATGATGAAGCTGTTGCTCCAGAAAGTAGCACAGGTGTCCATGATGTTGAGGATCAGGAATTTACACCACCGAGTAATGTCTCCTGTGATCATGGAACTGGACCTCAAACCCGGGCTAGCAAGAAAGCTCAGTCAGCACAACAGTCGGTATCAGAAGCACCTGACTTCCCACAGATTCCTGTAAGAACAACCCGGAAGAATATTGATGAGAGAATAATAAGATGTACTATTCAGTGTCTTGCTGACCACAATGTGAGCAGAAATTATATAGCTGGAATAATTATTACAACTGCCAATATCATCTTTGGTCATAACTGGACTCTCCATTCAACATTGGATGATGACAATAATGTTAGTGATGATGAGACTGATTGCGAAGATGAAGGCAGAAATGACAATAAAGAAGATGGTGATAAAAAAAAGACGAAAATCACCCAAAGATCTCACATATGTGTTTCCATCAAACCGCTCAATAGACAGGTACCTAGAAGATGCATCTTATTTAAATCTCCACATGGTGGCAGACTATCTTCTGAACAAAGATGATACTGATGTGGTGACTATTGGGTTAGATGATACTACAAAGGCTGCTGGCCACAGATCTTTCGACGTAAAGACTGATCATATAACCATCACTGGTCCAAACAAACCTAGAAAGACATTGACAACCGGTTATCAAAAGAAAATGTTAGCCATGCTGGAGCTGAGGGTGCCAAAGCTTATGAATTTAAACTGAAGTGTTTATCAGTTCTGGCGGAGTGCTCAGTTGATGAAATAATGTCAGGAATTGACTTCTGGATGACAGATAGGGCTGGAGATTGTGGGATGCTCCTCGAGGAACTTGGTGTAGAATGTGAGAAAGTACTGAAGTGTTGTTCCCATCTGATACTGGGAATAGACCACGCATGTGATAAAGTGTTTAAAGCAACTGAGTAAGAGATCGGAGTACAGAAATTACTTGAACTATATGCAGGGGACAAAGCATTTTCATCTCCTTCAACATCTATTCATACACTGGAACAAATTGCCATCTCAAAACTGCTTTCACCAAGCCATGCTAGTCAGTCAGTTTCTCTCTTCAATGAATATAAAAGCTGGATGGACATACAGGGAATAAACCATGCTGGATTCAAAGGTTTTTGTGCCAATCGGTTTGGTCGCATTGCTGAAATAGCCAAGGAATTCACAGCAAGGCAGCAGTCAATCATAGACTTCTTTGATGCAATTGTTGATAAGAAAGCCAACAAACTTGTAATGGGTGTTGCTACCTATATTCAAAATGACTGGTTTGTGATGTGTTCAGAAGTGTACACAGAAATCGGGGAGATGCTGATCTTTCCAATCATGAAGTTGCTGGGTATAGATCAAAAGCAGTCTGAGGCTCAGGTTGCACCTGGATGGAGTACTGTAAGGGACTTTTTCAAGACAAAACTGCAAAAAATAGAGTCCAAGAAGGCTGAAGTAGACACCAGCACAGGACGTGGACAATTGTTTGCTCTGCTGGGCGAAATAACAGACACTCTGAAACGTCAGCTTGGAGAAATGCAGTTTTTCTCTCCAGTTCTCAGCCCTGACTCTAGTGAAGTAAGCTCTTCAGTAAATCCTAACTTGGAATATGCTCCACTGACAAACTTAGGAAGTGAAAGTGAATTTGCTAAATTAGATAATCGAGTGAAGATCAGTGATGGAACCACATCCATTCAGACCCTTTCGAGGAAAAACGTTGTTGCTACAAACGCGTACTTGGTAGACTCTGATTTCTCAGAGATGGACGAGGAAGAGAAGAGGAGCCAATGGAAGTGGGCCAGACATTCCAAAGAGGTGAAAGAAGTGAGAAAGATGGAGGCTGACTTCCTTGCTACTGTGAAGCAAGCTCAACGACTAGCACTATTAAAGAAAGAACAGCTGAAGAAAAAGAGAAATGTGAAAACTCTGGAAATTTTGGAAAAGTGCAAGGCTCATGGCGGTCCCATCACCCCCAGTGGAATAGAGTTACTGAAAACTCTGTCTGAACAAGAACTGTTGAATGAAATTTCATACTTGAGACTTACCATTGCTCTTGATATACGTCAGCGTCGCCGAGTGACACTGGACAATGGAAAGTATAAAATGGAAAAGTTTTCAATTGTCGAACTCCAGACTTCGATTCAAAATGCCATCAAACCTGAGAGTGAACTAGGAAATGATATTAATGAACTCCTGAAATCAGTGTTCTGAGCACTCTTGAATGTTTTGTCAACACATAAGAAACTTCAACTTTATTAAATTTTATGGTTAAGCAATGAATTGCCTCAGTTGCATTTTGCCTTTTTTGAGTATTTTTTTCACCAATATTGGTAATAAAGCCACTGTAATGGTATATGGATGTCTCGTGTGTTATTTTTGACGTTTTCTGAGTTCCCTGACCCTGAAAACACTTAGATATACATATTGCAAGCCAAGTGTGGAAAACAATTGCAGTTGATATTCATAATTGTACAATATTTTGTCCGCCATTTTAAAAATGGCAAATTTACTGACCTAACTAGTACTCGTAGGTAAAATTTCTCACCAGATTTGAATTTTTTGATCCATTTTGCCTATAATAACACCTGCTCTTATGGGAATTTGCAAAAAATGCTATTGTTTGCCCTACCCTAAAAATATATCGTGATACATGTGCTTGCCACTCCCATATGCTGACCGGTGTTCTAGGCTCTGATGTTAATTCCTCTGATGAAACTGTAATCTTAGAAGGTGTAGGGAATAATTACGTCTCTGTCCCTCTGTGCAGAGTGAATTTAGAGTCTGGTTTTGTTAATGGTTCTGTTATGGTTGGGTTGGTTGAGACACTCCCAATGTCAGGGGTAACTTTCTTACTTGGAAATGATATTGGTGGAAGTCAAGTGTGTCCAGCTCCTCAGTTGTCTAGTGAACCAGTGACTGCAACCCAGGATTGTGATATCCCTGATGTGTTCTCTGCATGTGCTGTCACTAGGGCTAAGTCTAAAGTTACTGGTGACCTTGAGGATAATGATGATGATGATGATGTTATCCTAGCTGACACTTTTCTTGCTAATTTGGACCACTCAACAGATGAGGCAGTACCCCGTAGTGTTGATAATTTGTCTCGTCAAGAGTTAGTCGAGTTGCAGGTTGCTGACCCTGAGTTGAAAGGTCTAGCTAACTCTGCTTGCAGTGAGGAAGTGTCAGCTGGAGCTTCTACTTGTTATTATATAGTCAGGAGTACTTATGAGAAAGTGGAGACCCCCAACAGCATCAGCTGACTGTGAATGGGAGGTTGTACATCAAGTTGTCATCCCTCGTGTTTGTAGACAGGATATCATTAGAGTGGATCATGATTCCAGTTTGGCAGGACACCTTGGAGTGAGGAAGACTGTGGCACGCATTTTGAAACACTTCTACTGCCCAGGTATCTTTAGAGATGTTTCCTGGTATTGTAAGTCTTGTCACACCTGTCAAGTTGTGGGGAAGTGTAATCAGACTGAAAAGGTTGCACCTCTAGTTCCCATTCCTCCTTTTGAGGCGCCATTCACCCGTGTGTTGGTGGATATTGTGGGCCCTCTTCCTAAGACTTCTTCAGGATTTTCTTATGTGTAGACCCTGATTGATATGGCTACTCGTTATCCTGAAGCCATTCCACTTAGAAATATCTCAGCAAAGAACGTGGTTAAGGAAATGCTAGGGTTCTTCACCAAGTTTGGTCTGCCCAAGGAGGTACAGTCAGACCGGGGAAGTAATTTCCTGTCGAATGTTTTCAAGCAGTCTCTGAAAGAGTTGGGCATCACCCAGATCACGTCTTCAGCTTACCATCCCCAGACCCAAGGAGCGTTGGAGAGATATCATCAAACACTCAAATCGATGCTCAGGAAATACTGTTTGGAACATCAGAAAGACTGGGATAAAGGTCTTCCATTCGTTGTATTTGCCGCAAGAGAATCTCCAAATGAATCACTGGGCTTCTCACCCTTTGAACTACTGTTTGGCCATGAAGTAAGAGGACCCCTTAAGCTACTCAAGGAATGCTGGCTGTCGGAGTAAGATGATGTTAACCTGCTGGAGTATGTGATGAAGTTCAAAGAACGGCTGTCCACTGCTTTACAGCTGGCGAGAGAGAATTTATTAGCTGCTCAGGAGAAGATGAAGACTTGGTATGATAAGAAGTCCAGGTTACGCCACTTTCAGCCAGGAGATCAGGTTTTGATTCTGCTACCGGTGCATGGGCAACCTCTTCAAGCCAAGTTTAGTGGTCCTTATTTTGTGGAGAAGAAACTCAGTGATGTCAACTACGTCATCGCCACACCAGATCGTAGAAAGAACAAGCAACTTTGTCACATCAACATGCTAAAGTTATATCACAGGTGGGACGAAAATAACCCAGTTTGCACTGTAGCTGTTCCACCAGAGTATGCAAGTGAAGTTCTCCCATGCAGTATGAGCCTGAGTGATAGTTTGGGGAAGAATCCTGATATCATGAATGATCTCCAGACTAAGCTTTCTCATCTACCTCCCGAGGAAAGGCAGGAGTTTTCGGCATTATTGCAGGAGTACCTGCAAGTGTTCCATGCCACACCAGGAAGAACCACTGTGTTGATGCATGATGTCGATGTTGGACACGCAAAGCCAATTAAACTGCCTCCTTACCGTGTGAACCCAGTGAAAGTTCCTCTCATCCAGAAGGAGCTTGGCTACCTGTTGGACCACAAGATGATTGAGCCCTGTCAGAGCGAGTGGAGTTCTCCTGTCACTCTAGTCCCTAAGCCAGGTGGGTCACAGCGGCTTTGCATTGACTACAGACGTGTTAATCAGATAACCAAAACAGACACTTACCCTCTCCCTCGTGTGGAAGATTACACAGACAAGATCGGAAAGGCTACGTACATAAGTAAGTTTGATCTGTTAAAGGGATACTGGCAAGTACCTATGACTGAAAGTGCTAGGGAGATCTCAAGTTTTGTAACACTAGGAAAGACTTTTGCATGTTCTCTAATGCCATATGGTATGAAGAATGCACCAGCCACTTTTCAGAAGCTCATGAATGTTGTAACAGAGGGTTTGGCAGGGTGTGTTGCTTATATTGATGATGTATTAATCTTCAGTGACAACTGGAAAGATCACCTATGCCATGTCAGAAAATTTCTTGAGCGTTTGGTTCAGGCTAATCTTGTAGCTAATTTATCAAAGTGTGAGTTTGGTCAAGCTAAAGTTCAGTACCTTGGGTACGTAATTGGTGATGGACACGTTGCACCTCCAGGAGCTAAGGTTCAGGTTATAAGTGATCTTCCCAGACCTAAAAGTAGGAAAGAGCTACAAAGATTTTTGGGAATGGTTGGTTATTACAGGAGATTTGTTCTTAACTTTTCAATTCATGTATCACCACTTACAGACCTACTGAAAAAAGGAGTTAAATTTGTCTTGACCGATAACTGTGAATCCTCTTTCAGTAAACTTAAAGCTATCCTATTAAGTCAGCCAGTGCTCGCTACTACAAATTTTGCTAAGCCTTTTAAGATGGCTGTTGATGCAAGTGATACAGGAGCTGGGGCTGTTTTGTTGCAAGAGGATGATCAGGGTATTGAACACCCTGTATCTTATTACAGTAAGAAGTTCACTCCACCTCAAAAGAACTACTCAACTATTGAGAAAGAGCTTTTGGCCTTGATTTTGGGTTTACAGCATTTTTCATTTTATTTGTGTTCTGGTTTTGACCCCATAGTCATTTATACCGATCATAACCCACTGAAATTCCTTAGTAAGTTTAAAGATAAAAATCAGAGATTGACAAGATGGAGTCTACTTCTTCAGGAGTATTCATTAGACATACAACATGTCAAGGGGAAAGAAAATGTTAATGCAGATTGCTTATCCAGACTTTAGACAGATTGTTTTAGAGTAATAAGAAATTTCCTTTGTAAATTTCTTTTTCTATGTGGGGAGGTGTTACATAGCCTATGATTTCATCATCCTTTGTATAATTCTAATGTACAGTATGCTGCATGTTTGATCACGATTCGCCACGTGGCTTCCATAGTGACCAGGCTTGCGTGTTCTACCTCACTCCCCCCTTCTCCCCCTTATAGTAGAGTAAGTCGTTCTTTCTGTTGTTCAGAGCAGGAGTGTCAACTCTTTGTCCTCTATTACATCATTTGCGCGTCCTTCTTACAAGTTGAATCAAGCTCTGCCGGCCCCTATATAATGAGCTCAGTCTCTGCATTAGTTGCCACTTAGATCTATCCTCATTTTGTTCACATCTCTGTCCTCCCCTGTATAGTGTATTATAATTTTTGTGAGTACTCAGGAAGTCTCCAACCATCTAGCTGCTGTATAATTTGAGTATAAGTGTTATTACCATTTTTCTTGTACTGTGTAGGATAAGGCGATAATTCGTAAGCCTGGTGAGGTTTTTGCTATCAGCCAGTATTGGTAATTTTTTTTATCTGTAATAATATTATATCTTTCTTTAACTGAGCATTATCCGGTTTTCTCATTTTATCAGGGCTGACTTAGATAAATTTGCTCTTGCTAAATTCGTGTTAATAGAGGCTATTGTAGTTAACCATATATGTAACCTGTTTTGCCATTACATTATCCTTATGAGTCCTGAATATTTAGTTGTTAGTTTGAGCATTAAACTTAAACTTGTAATTTTACCTAAGTTTTTTGTTTTGAACCTGGAACTTTGCGGGACAGTAGTGATTTTAGTATTCTCATTTGAAGTGTTCATTATCTCTCTCTGTTCCGTAACAATATATATATATATATATATATATATATATATATATATATATATATATATATATATATATATATATATGTGTTATGCACACACACACACACACACACACATATCTCAAAATCTGTCTATCTACCTGTATATCTGTCTGTCTATCTGTCTGTCTTTCTATACACACACACACACACTTATATAATATATATATATATATATATATATATATATATATATATATATATATATATATATATATATATATATATATATATATATGTGTGTGTGTGTGTGTGTGTGTGTGTGTGCATGACAATATCTATCTATAAATCGGTCTATCTATCTGTCTATCTGTCTCTCTATACACACACACACATACTTATATATATATATATATATATACAGTATATATATATATATATATATATATATATATATATATATATATATATATATATATATATATATATATATATATATATGAAGATAAACACCAACGTAATCAGGAACATCTTTAATAAATTGGTGACGTTTCGACAACTCGTTTGTCATTTTCAAACCTATAGAAAATACAATAAAATCAAAGTAAACACCATGTCTATGATAAAAATACGAAAACTAAAGTAAAAAACCAAAGTAAAACACCATGTCTAATAAAATACAAGTGAAGAATTATTATGATAAGATGAGGAAATGAATTATACATAGCTAACGTTGGTGGGATGCTACTAAGTACAAGGAAAATTTAAACAGAAATACATGTAATAAGACAATACATAAGTCAAACCTTAAAAACAGAGAAGGGGCGTGGAGCAGTCATGTGTGCCCAGTGTGGGCTGTAGGTGGTGAGTGAGGAGTGATTCAGCCAGGAGGCGTGTTACCTCGTCACGAGAAGCGTGGACAACAGAAAAATCAGATTCGCTTATGGGATGGCCTAAGGCTTCACAGCAATTTCGGATGGCAGAGAAAGGTGGCTTAGCCATAGGTAGAGCGGTTCTATATGACCGTCCCCGATGTTCTGCAATTCTTACTCGTAATTGCCTCTTTGTCTGTCCAATATAAGACGCATTACAGCGACTACAGTTATAATTATAGACAACAGAGGATTGCAGAGCGTCAGGGATTCGGTCTTTATGTTTGAACCATTGTCCAATGGTGTTGCTGGGTTTGAAAATTGTTCGAAGACATACTTGAGGGTAAAATTCCCTAACTAAACGCGATATATTATTACGTATGAAAAAACTTTTTGGACCTAAAAATGGCAAGATACAATATACAGGTGATTTGTTTGCTGTGAGTTTAGGAGTAGGTGGGTTACGGATCTTATTTAGTTGTCTTCCCATATGGGTTTGTGTGAAAGACATTGGGAAACCATTAGAGAACAATGTTTTCGTAAGAAAACTCAATTCCGAGTGTAAAGCAGAATAAGATGAACAAATATTATAAGCTCTGGTCAGCAGGGTCAACACCAAATTGCGTTTAAACTGAATTGGGATTGCTGAGTTGAATTTCATGGTTAATCCTGTGAAAGTAGGTTTGCGGTATACTGAAGTGATGAAGGAATTAGTAGTTTTTTGGACTAGTATATCAAGAAAGGGAAGTTTGTTGTTTTCTTCAATATCAGAAGTGAAATGAATGTTAGCATGCCTCGAGTTTAAATAGTTTAGAAAAAGAGGGATGTGGTCTGGAGAACTAAACAATAAAAATGTATCGTCGATATATCTACGGTAGAGGAGAGGTTTGAAATGGGAGGGGCATTGCTGTAGCCAGTTTGTCTCATGGTAACACAAAAATGCGTTTGCTAAGCAGGGACCTAGGGATTCCCCATCGCCACTCCATCAATTTGCTTATAAGATTTTCCGTTAAAAAGGAAAAGACAATCTTTAGAAGCGAGAGACAGTAATTTACGGAACTGGTTCATATCAAATCCATCTATTATTTTCTCGTGTTTAAATACTTGTTTGGTGCAAATGTCTATAGTTTCATAAAGAGGAATATTAGTGAACAGGGACTTTACATCGAAAGAAGCCATAGTACAGTGGTCAACATCGTAGTTACAAATCTCCTTAGCGAAAGTAAATGAATCTTTAACCGTATAGCAATTTGTAGTGATGGGGATAATCATAGGTACAAGAAATTTAGATATGTTATAGCTAACAGTCCCAATGGCAGAGAGAATGGGTCTGACTGGACAGTTCTGTTTATGTACTTTAGGGAGCCCATACATGACTCCTGGTGTAGCGCCAGATACGTATAATTTTGAGTACACTTCATTACTAATTACTCCATCAGACTTCAGCTTCCTTAGGAAATTGTTTACTTGATCTTCACGTTTCAGGGTCAAAGAAAATTCATCATCATTTACGATTTTGAACTTTGAACCATCATTAAGAATTTCAGACATTTTACACAGATAATCAGTCCTGTCCAGAATTACGACACCATTTCCTTTGTCAGGTTTAGTTATGATTATAGAATCATCATCTTTTAAACTTTTCAGCACATTAATTTGCTCTCGTGTGACATTACTGCAAGAATAATTTGAAGAACAAAAACTAGTAAAAGCAATGTGCTTCAAGCTATTCTTTAAAAAATCATAAGTTCTACCACTACCTTGATAAAAAGAATGAGCAGACAAGTTCTTAAAAAAACGTTCAAATCCAAGAAAATGCGGGAGGAACCTGGGCTTTGGGGTGTGAATGGCATACTTTAAACCCTTACACAAAATGGATTTTTCTACACTAGTCAGCTGTCTACTAGAATAATTAAAAATCACTTTATCATGGGGTACACTATCGGGGTTAACAAATCCTAATGTCCGTAATTTACGTTGCTGAGTGAATTTAACACGAGATATAGAGTTCCCATTAGTTCTCTCTATAAGATTAGTCAAATGGGTAAAGTCAAAAAATGATACAGATTTTTTCAGTGAAAATAATGAACATGTTAATTTGTTTTTTTGAACCCTAAGTAGACGTTGTTTACTCTTTATCTCGTATGTAAGAATACGTCTTTGGCAACTTCTGTAGAGTCTTGACGACCTTATGTGGGCATTGGGAACTTTAAAATTAAGAAAAGTAGGGGTGAGGTCATGTTGTTCACAGGTAGTAAGGAAATCTAAGTCCAGCTGGACTTTCTTGACCTTGAAGTCGAGCCGTTCAGCTGCTCGGTAGGCCTGTAGCGTTGAAGGTCCATAACGTCTTGTTAATACAGATGCAATAGATTCACCATGGGGGAAGCGTAGTCTCAATATGAAGATAAACACCAACGTAATCAGGAACATCTTTAATAAATTGGTGACGTTTCGACAACTCGTTTGTCATTTTCAAACCTATAGAAAATACAATAAAATCAAAGTAAACACCATGTCTATGATAAAAATACGAAAACTAAAGTAAAAAACCAAAGTAAAACACCATGTCTAATAAAATACAAGTGAAGAATTATTATGATAAGATGAGGAAATGAATTATACATAGCTAACGTTGGTGGGATGCTACTAAGTACAAGGAAAATTTAAACAGAAATACATGTAATAAGACAATACATAAGTCAAACCTTAAAAACAGAGAAGGGGCGTGGAGCAGTCATGTGTGCCCAGTGTGGGCTGTAGGTGGTGAGTGAGGAGTGATTCAGCCAGGAGGCGTGTTACCTCGTCACGAGAAGCGTGGACAACAGAAAAATCAGATTCGCTTATGGGATGGCCTAAGGCTTCACAGCAATTTCGGATGGCAGAGAAAGGTGGCTTAGCCATAGGTAGAGCGGTTCTATATGACCGTCCCCGATGTTCTGCAATTCTTACTCGTAATTGCCTCTTTGTCTGTCCAATATAAGACGCATTACAGCGACTACAGTTATAATTATAGACAACAGAGGATTGCAGAGCGTCAGGGATTCGGTCTTTATGTTTGAACCATTGTCCAATGGTGTTGCTGGGTTTGAAAATTGTTCGAAGACATACTTGAGGGTAAAATTCCTAACTAAACGCGATATATTATTACGTATGAAAAAACTTTTTGGACCTAAAAATGGCAAGATACAATATACAGGTGATTTGTTTGCTGTGAGTTTAGGAGTAGGTGGGTTACGGATCTTATTTAGTTGTCTTCCCATATGGGTTTGTGTGAAAGACATTGGGAAACCATTAGAGAACAATGTTTTCGTAAGAAAACTCAATTCCGAGTGTAAAGCAGAATAAGATGAACAAATATTATAAGCTCTGGTCAGCAGGGTCAACACCAAATTGCGTTTAAACTGAATTGGGATTGCTGAGTTGAATTTCATGGTTAATCCTGTGAAAGTAGGTTTGCGGTATACTGAAGTGATGAAGGAATTAGTAGTTTTTTGGACTAGTATATCAAGAAAGGGAAGTTTGTTGTTTTCTTCAATATCAGAAGTGAAATGAATGTTAGCATGCCTCGAGTTTAAATAGTTTAGAAAAAGAGGGATGTGGTCTGGAGAACTAAACAATAAAAATGTATCGTCGATATATCTACGGTAGAGGAGAGGTTTGAAATGGGAGGGGCATTGCTGTAGCCAGTTTGTCTCATGGTAACAAAAATGCGTTTGCTAAGCAGGGACCTAGGGGATTCCCCATCGCCACTCCATCAATTTGCTTATAAGATTTTCCGTTAAAAAGGAAAAGACAATCTTTAGAAGCGAGAGACAGTAATTTACGGAACTGGTTCATATCAAATCCATCTATTATTTTCTCGTGTTTAAATACTTGTTTGGTGCAAATGTCTATAGTTTCATAAAGAGGAATATTAGTGAACAGGGACTTTACATCGAAAGAAGCCATAGTACAGTGGTCAACATCGTAGTTACAAATCTCCTTAGCGAAAGTAAATGAATCTTTAACCGTATAGCAATTTGTAGTGATGGGGATAATCATAGGTACAAGAAATTTAGATATGTTATAGCTAACAGTCCCAATGGCAGAGAGAATGGGTCTGACTGGACAATTCTGTTTATGTACTTTAGGAAGCCCATACATGACTCCTGGTGTAGCGCCAGATACGTATAATTTTGAGTACACTTCATTACTAATTACTCCATCAGACTTCAGCTTCCTTAGGAAATTGTTTACTTGATCTTCACGTTTCAGGGTCAAAGAAAATTCATCATCATTTACGATTTTGAACTTTGAACCATCATTAAGAATTTCAGACATTTTACACAGATAATCAGTCCTGTCCAGAATTACGACACCATTTCCTTTGTCAGGTTTAGTTATGATTATAGAATCATCATCTTTTAAACTTTTCAGCACATTAATTTGCTCTCGTGTGACATTACTGCAAGAATAATTTGAAGAACAAAAACTAGTAAAAGCAATGTGCTTCAAGCTATTCTTTAAAAAATCATAAGTTCTACCACTACCTTGATAAAAAGAATGAGCAGACAAGTTCTTAAAAAAACGTTCAAATCCAAGAAAATGCGGGAGGAACCTGGGCTTTGGGGTGTGAATGGCATACTTTAAACCCTTACACAAAATGGATTTTTCTACACTAGTCAGCTGTCTACTAGAATAATTAAAAATCACTTTATCATGGGGTACACTATCGGGGTTAACAAATCCTAATGTCCGTAATTTACGTTGCTGAGTGAATTTAACACGAGATATAGAGTTCCCATTAGTTCTCTCTATAAGATTAGTCAAATGGGTAAAGTCAAAAAATGATACAGATTTTTTCAGTGAAAATAATGAACATGTTAATTTGTTTTTTTGAACCCTAAGTAGACGTTGTTTACTCTTTATCTCGTATGTAAGAATACGTCTTTGGCAACTTCTGTAGAGTCTTGACGACCTTATGTGGGCATTGGGAACTTTAAAATTAAGAAAAGTAGGGGTGAGGTCATGTTGTTCACAGGTAGTAAGGAAATCTAAGTCCAGCTGGACTTTCTTGACCTTGAAGTCGAGCCGTTCAGCTGCTCGGTAGGCCTGTAGCGTTGAAGGTCCATAACGTCTTGTTAATACAGATGCAATAGATTCACCATGGGGGAAGCGTAGTCTCAATATGAAGATAAACACCAACGTAATCAGGAACATCTTTAATAAATTGGTGACGTTTCGACAACTCGTTTGTCATTTTCAAACCTATAGAAAATACAATAAAATCAAAGTAAACACCATGTCTATGATAAAAATACGAAAACTAAAGTAAAAAACCAAAGTAAAACACCATGTCTAATAAAATACAAGTGAAGAATTATTATGATAAGATGAGGAAATGAATTATACATAGCTAACGTTGGTGGGATGCTACTAAGTACAAGGAAAATTTAAACAGAAATACATGTAATAAGACAATACATAAGTCAAACCTTAAAAACAGAGAAGGGGCGTGGAGCAGTCATGTGTGCCCAGTTTGGGCTGTAGGTGGTGAGTGAGGAGTGGACCTTCAACGCTTCAGGCCTACTGAGCAGCTGAACGGCTCGACTTCAAGGTCAAGAAAGTCCAGCTGGACTTAGATTTCCTTACTACCTGTGAACAACATGACCTCACCCCTACTTTTCTTAATTTTAAAGTTCCCAATGCCCACATAAGGTCGTCAAGACTCTACAGAAGTTGCCAAAGACGTATTCTTACATACGAGATAAAGAGTAAACAACGTCTACTTAGGGTTCAAAAAAACAAATTAACATGTTCATTATTTTCACTGAAAAAATCTGTATCATTTTTTGACTTTACCCATTTGACTAATCTTATAGAGAGAACTAATGGGAACTCTATATCTCGTGTTAAATTCACTCAGCAACGTAAATTACGGACATTAGGATTTGTTAACCCCGATAGTGTACCCCATGATAAAGTGATTTTTAATTATTCTAGTAGACAGCTGACTAGTGTAGAAAAATCCATTTTGTGTAAGGGTTTAAAGTATGCCATTCACACCCCAAAGCCCAGGTTCCTCCCGCATTTTCTTGGATTTGAACGTTTTTTTAAGAACTTGTCTGCTCATTCTTTTTATCAAGGTAGTGGTAGAACTTATGATTTTTAAAGAATAGCTTGAAGCACATTGCTTTTACTAGTTTTTGTTCTTCAAATTATTCTTGCAGTAATGTCACACGAGAGCAAATTAATGTGCTGAAAAGTTTAAAAGATGATGATTCTATAATCATAACTAAACCTGACAAAGGAAATGGTGTCGTAATTCTGGACAGGACTGATTATCTGTGTAAAATGTCTGAAATTCTTAATGATGGTTCAAAGTTCAAAATCGTAAATGATGATGAATTTTCTTTGACCCTGAAACGTGAAGATCAAGTAAACAATTTCCTAAGGAAGCTGAAGTCTGATGGAGTAATTAGTAATGAAGTGTACTCAAAATTATACGTATCTGGCGCTACACCAGGAGTCATGTATGGGCTTCCTAAAGTACATAAACAGAATTGTCCAGTCAGACCCATTCTCTCTGCCATTGGGACTGTTAGCTATAACATATCTAAATTTCTTGTACCTATGATTATCCCCATCACTACAAATTGCTATACGGTTAAAGATTCATTTACTTTCGCTAAGGAGATTTGTAACTACGATGTTGACCACTGTACTATGGCTTCTTTCGATGTAAAGTCCCTGTTCACTAATATTCCTCTTTATGAAACTATAGACATTTGCACCAAACAAGTATTTAAACACGAGAAAATAATAGATGGATTTGATATGAACCAGTTCCGTAAATTACTGTCTCTCGCTTCTAAAGATTGTCTTTTCCTTTTTAACGGAAAATCTTATAAGCAAATTGATGGAGTGGCGATGGGGAATCCCCTAGGTCCCTGCTTAGCAAACGCATTTTTGTGTTACCATGAGACAAACTGGCTACAGCAATGCCCCTCCCATTTCAAACCTCTCCTCTACCGTAGATATATCGACGATACATTTTTATTGTTTAGTTCTCCAGACCACATCCCTCTTTTTCTAAACTATTTAAACTCGAGGCATGCTAACATTCATTTCACTTCTGATATTGAAGAAAACAACAAACTTCCCTTTCTTGATATACTAGTCCAAAAAACTACTAATTCCTTCATCACTTCAGTATACCGCAAACCTACTTTCACAGGATTAACCATGAAATTCAACTCAGCAATCCCAATTCAGTTTAAACGCAATTTGGTGTTGACCCTGCTGACCAGAGCTTATAATATTTGTTCATCTTATTCTGCTTTACACTCGGAATTGAGTTTTCTTACGAAAACATTGTTCTCTAATGGTTTCCCAATGTCTTTCACACAAACCCATATGGGAAGACAACTAAATAAGATCCGTAACCCACCTACTCCTAAACTCACAGCAAACAAATCACCTGTATATTGTATCTTGCCATTTTTAGGTCCAAAAAGTTTTTTCATACGTAATAATATATCGCGTTTAGTTAGGGAATTTTACCCTCAAGTATGTCTTCGAACAATTTTCAAACCCAGCAACACCATTGGACAATGGTTCAAACATAAAGACCGAATCCCTGACGCTCTGCAATCCTCTGTTGTCTATAATTATAACTGTAGTCGCTGTAATGCGTCTTATATTGGACAGACAAAGAGGCAATTACGAGTAAGAATTGCAGAACATCGGGGACGGTCATATAGAACCGCTCTACCTATGGCTAAGCCACCTTTCTCTGCCATCCGAAATTGCTGTGAAGCCTTAGGCCATCCCATAAGCGAATCTGATTTTTCTGTTGTCCACGCTTCTCGTGACGAGGTAACACGCCTCCTGGCTGAATCACTCCTCACTCACCACCTACAGCCCACACTGGGCACACATGACTGCTCCACGCCCCTTCTCTGTTTTTAAGGTTTGACTTATGTATTGTCTTATTACATGTATTTCTGTTTAAATTTTCCTTGTACTTAGTAGCATCCCACCAACGTTAGCTATGTATAATTCATTTCCTCATCTTATCATAATAATTCTTCACTTGTATTTTATTAGACATGGTGTTTTACTTTGGTTTTTTACTTTAGTTTTCGTATTTTTATCATAGACATGGTGTTTACTTTGATTTTATTGTATTTTCTATAGGTTTGAAAATGACAAACGAGTTGTCGAAACGTCACCAATTTATTAAAGATGTTCCTGATTACGTTGGTGTTTATCTTCATATTGAGACTACGCTTCCCCCATGGTGAATCTATTGCATCTGTATATATATATATATATATATATATATATATATATATAACAGGGCAGTACTTCCGAGGTTGATGGCAAGCTCGTGATAGGGAGAGCTGGAGCTCCCGTTTCACCAGCCCTCAGGACTTGATCCTGACCATTTCCCTTTTCTGAACATTTTCAGTGCATTCATTTACACAGAGAGTAGGCCAGCATGCTATCATAATACCTCTACCTTCAACTGTCTACACGACACTACATGCGCATAACATATCACACCTTCTATCCACATCTTTAGTAATGGCCGCTGCAATCTTACAATCAAATGAGGTGGTATCTTGGATTGCCACCACCGGCAGGGTAGGTGCGGCCTTATTCTTTAACAACATCCACGGCCTTACCACAAATTTAAACTCAGTTCATTTTTTCCTTCAGTCCATATCCCCTTTGGCCCTTTTCCTCACAGAACCACAAATCTCACCCTCTACCGATATATCTCCATTTTGTTTTCCCGGTTACCATCTCCTTACAAACTTTCGAAACATGGGCGGCACCTGTTGTTATATCAAATCCCAATATGCAGTTGATACTATTTTAAACTTCAGTTCATCCAGTTTTGATTACTCATTATATAAATTAAATTGCCAAAACATTACCAAATATATCTGTGTAGTTTATCGTATATATGGAGTGGAGGGGAAATTGTTGAGTGCTGTGAAGAGTATGTACGAGGAAGCTATGGCTACGGTGCGAGTGGATGGTGAGCTGAGTGAGTTCTTTGATCTCAATGTGGGACTGAAACAGGGGAGTGTAATGTCTCCATGGCTGTTTAATATATATATGGATGGGGTTGTAAAGGAGGTACAAGGTAGGGCAGTGGATGTGGGGGTGGTTCTAATGAATGAGGGTGAGATTTGGAAGCTTCCGGTGTTGCTGTTTGCTGATGATACAGTATTGTTGAGTGAAGATGAATGGGAGTTGCAAGGTTTGGTGAATGAATTTGAGACAGTGTGTAGGAGGAGGAAGCTGAAAGTTAATGTAAACAAAAGTAAAGTTATGGTGTTTGAGAGGAATGAAGTCACAGAGTGTGCAGTGAGGTTGGATGGTGAGGATATGGAGAATGTGAGTGCATTCAAGTACTTGGATAGTGTGATGAGTAAGGATGGAACTTTGGGGGATGAAGTACGTGAAAGGGTACAGCAGGGAAGAAAGGTTGTTGGTACACTGAAAGCAGTGATGAGAAATAGGGAGGTGAGTATGGAAGTCAAGAAGTCACTGCATGATGGTATTGTGATCCCTACCCTGACGTATGGAAGCGAGGCGTGGACATTGCAAGAGGGGAACAAGTCAAGAGTGAGAGCAGTGGAAATGAGTTACTCAAGAGGAGCAGGTGGAGTGACGTGGAGGGACAGGTTGACGAATGAAGAAGTGAAGGAACGTTGTGGGGTAGATGTGGATGTGGTTGAAAAGATTAGGAGAAATACACTGAGGTGGTTTGGACATGTGGAGAGACTGGAGAAAGAAAGACTGACTAAGAGGGTGTATGTAGGTGAGGTGGAGGGAGGGAGAGGGAGGGGTAGACCGAGGATGAGGTGGAGGGATGGAGTTGAGAGGTATATGAGGGAGGGGGGGGTGAGTTGGGGGGAGGGGAGTCAAATGGTGGGTGACAGAGTGACTTGGAGGCGTTTTGTCTGCGGCCACCCTTTGCGGGATTAGGGCGTCGGGCTATAGATAGATAGATAGATAGATAGTTTATCGTTCCCCCAATGCTTCTTCGGAACCCAGTGTATTTGATTCCATATCCACTCAGTTGAGTAACCTTGGCCTTGCCCTTGGCAATGAAATTACCATTTTGGGTGATTTTAACATATACAATGTTGAATGGTTATTGCATTCTGCCCAGACTGACGACGCTGGTCTAGAATGGGAGCTGTTTGCGGAATCGTTTAATCTCACCCAGTTGGTAAAGCAACCAACCAGAATACCTGATAATCCTGACCATAATGCCCATCTCTTGGATTTATTCTTGACAAATAATCCAGATCAATACAGGATAGAGGTACTGTCACCACTTGGATCCTCTGATCACAATCTCATCAAAGCCTCATTAGTTAACCCTCCTACACCTCCCCATTCCAAACCTGTCAGGGTGACCCGATGGCACTTTGCCAGGGCAGACTGGGATGGATTTAGAAATTATCTTCCTGATGTTCCATGGCAGTCTTTCTTCTCTAGTGATCCCAATTCTACCCAGTCCCACATTTGCGACTTAATACTAGCTGGTATGGATTTATTCATACCAAGTCAACAATTCACTAAAAGATCAAACTCTCCAAAATGGTTTGATGGCAATTGTGCCAGAGCAACAGCCCAAAAGTCTTTAGCATATAACTCTTACTTAAAATCAAAAACATCTGAATCACTCTCCCAATTTAAAATTGCTGGAAATCATGCAAAAGCTGTAATAAATCTATCTAAATCAAACTTTCTTCAAAAGCAAGCATCAAAACTACTTAACAACCCTAATGACAATAGAATATTCTGGTCAACTCTTAATTCTTTCAATAATACCTTTAACAAGTCATCTTCCATTCCTCCACTAAAATCTTCAGATGGCAATATTACAAATGACCCACGTGGGAAAGCAGACATCTTTGCTAGTACCTTTGCAAGAAACTCTACCATAGATGATACCAGCCAGAATGTCTCAGTACTGGAACTTGATTCTCCCGAAATTGACCCACTTAAAATACAGACAAGATTCGTAAAATCCATCCTAGACAATTTACCTACCAACAAAGCTCCAGGCCCAGATGGAATTCTGCCAAATGTTTTGAAAAAGTGTTCCCCTGAACTTGCCTCTGTCCTAGCTAAATTATTCAGACTATGCATACGTACTTCTTTATTCCCAAATTCATGGAAAGAAGCCAATATCCACCCAGTTCCGAAGAAAGGAAGTTCGTCTGACCCCTCCAATTACAGACCAATAGCTGTCACATCTCCTCTTGGTAAGGTATTTGAAACTTTAATTAATAAGCATATTGTTAAACATCTTCAATCAATCTATCTATTGCCAGACGCCTTAATCCCGTTTGGGATGGCCACAAACAAATCGCCTCCAAGTCGCCCTGTCCCCCGCCATTTCACTGCCCTGCTCCCAACTCACCCCCCCCCTCTCTCATGTACCTCTCCACCCCATCCCTCCATCTCATCCTCGGCCTCCCCCTCCCTCTTCCCCCCTCCACCTCACTCACATACACTCTCTTCGTCAGTCTTTCACTCTCCATCCTCTCCACATGGCCAAACCACCTCAGTGTGTTCCTCATAACGCTTCCTATCACATCCACATCCACACCACAACGCTTTTTTATATCCTCATTCGTCAGCCTGTCTCTCCACGTGACTCCACAGGCTCCTCTTAAATAACTCATTTCCACTGTTCTCACTCTTGACTTGTGTCCTTCCAACAATGTCCAAGCTTCACTTCCGTACGTTAGAGTTTGTATCACAATACTGTCATGTAGTAACTTTTTCACTTCCATGCTCACTTCCCTGTTTCTTATCACTGCTTTCAAAGAACCAGCAACCTCTCTTCCCTGCTGTATCCTTTCAAGCACTTCACCCTCCAAACCTCCATCCTTATTCATCACACTACCCAAGTACTTAAACGTACTCACATTTTCCAATTCCTCAACATCCAACCTCGCTGTACATTCACTAACTTCACCTCTCTCAAAGATCATCACTTTACTCTTCCATACATTCACCTTTAGATTCCGTTTCTTACACACTTTCTCAAACTCATCCACCAAACCTTGCAGCTCCCCTTCGTCTTCACTCAACAACACAGTATCATCTGCAAACAACAGTACAGGGAGTTTCCAAACACTATCCTCTCTCACCAGGGTCACTCCAACATCCACTACCCTACCTTGTACCTCTTTTATTACCCCATCCATGTACAGATTGAACAACCATGGAGACATGACACATCCCTGTTTCAAACCAACTTTCAAAGAGAAAAATTCACTTAGTTCACCATCCACACGCACTGCAGCCTTCGCACCATCGTACATACTCTTCACAGCATTCAACAACTTCCCATCTACTCCATATATTCTTAAT
Organism: Coenobita brevimanus; assembly: GCF_032717465.1. Lineage (NCBI taxonomy): Eukaryota > Metazoa > Arthropoda > Malacostraca > Decapoda > Coenobitidae > Coenobita > Coenobita brevimanus. Next base: position 14,257,747 of record NC_136986.1, read on the forward strand.
ACTTTCCACAATCCTTGTCTATCCACCCTGTCACATGCTTTCTCCAAATCCATGAAAGCTGCATACAACTTCTTTCCCTTCTCTAGAAACTTTTCCACTAAAGATCTAAGAATGAATATCTGATCTACACAACCTCTTCCCTTCCTAAAGCCTCCCTGTTCTTCTCCAACTAATTTCTCTGTTCTTTCTCTAACTCTGTCTATAAGTATCCTACCATACACTTTTCCTATTACACTAAGAAGACAAATGCCCCTATGATTACCACACACTTCTTTTTCCCCTTTTCCTTTGTACAAGGGAATAATTATACCTGACTTCCAATCCTCCGGGACTCTACCTTCCTCTCAGGCCAATCTGCACGTCTTCCACATCCATTCTACTACTATCTCTCCCCCATGCTTCAGCATTTCACCACACACTCCATCAATTCCTGGGGCTTTCCCCGATTTAACTTTCTACATTACTTCCACAACTTCTATCCTACTGATTTCTTCCTGTCTTCTCACCTCCCTCCTTCTCCCAGCCATTCCCCAGTCACTTATAATCGCATTACTTCCATCCTCTACGTTCAACAATTCCTTAAAGTGTTCCCTCCATCTGTTCACTTTTTCTTCCTTCTCCACTAGTAATCTACCATTTTTATCTTTCACTCTCCTGCTAACTTCACTTCCACCCTGTCTTACTCTTTTCACTTCTCTCCAGAACATTTTCTTACAGTCCCTCCACTTTACACTCAAATTCCTTCCAAATTCCTCATCCACTCTCTTCTTACTCTCTCTTACTAATCTTTTCACCTCTCTCTTTCTTTCCACATATAACTCTCTCTTCCGCCCCTCAACTTCTTCCACGCCCCTATTTCTCATCCATTCATTGTATGCTTTCTTCTTTTGTGCCACAGCCTGTTTCACCTCTTCAGTCCATCACGCTGTTCCTTGCAACCCCCTCCGTCTTCTCTTCCTTCCACACACCACATCACATGCTGCACATATTTCTTCTGTAAATGTCTTACACACACCTTCCAAGTCTCCCATCTGCTCCAATTCATATTTGCCCAATCGTTCCTCCACTTCTCTCTTATACTCTGCCTTTTTCTCATCCTCTTGTAATCTTTCCACTCTCATTGCAACTACTCCTTCCTCTCGTCTTTCCCTTCTTCTATTCCTCCATCTTACTTGCATTCTAATTCTGGCCACCACCAAGTAGTGGTCAGAAAGTCCACTCCCCCAACCTCTATACACTCTTGCATCCTTTACACATCTTCGCATCCTTTCATCTTGAATCCAACAACTTAATTAGTGATAGACAATACGGTTTTCGCCACGAAAGATCCACCATTGACATACTCAGTCTCTTAACTCATACCATCCATCAATCAATTGATCTTTTTGGAGAAACTCATGCAGTAGCTCTTGACATCTCTAAAGCTTTCGGCAGAGTATGGCACCGTTCCCTGCTGTCCAAACTCCCTTGCTATGGACTAACTTCTTTTGTTCCTTTGATTTCTTCTTATCTTAGTGACAGGAAAATAAGAGTAAAAGTAGATGATGTATATTCGAATTTCCACTCAATTAACGCCGGCGTGCCGCAGGGATCAGTTCTGGTGCCAACCCTATTTCTGGTTCATATTAATGATCTCTTATCTGTCACTCACAATCCCGTTCACTCATATGCAGATGACTCAACACTACATAGTTCATTCACACTCAGACATCCATTTACAAAGTCTAATATCTCTACCTCTCAACTCAGTACAGCCATCTCCATAAATCAAGATCTAGCTACAATCAGTGAATGGGGACAAAACAACCTTGTCTCTTTTAATGCTAGTAAAACTAAATATTAATGATCTCTTATCTGTCACTCACAGATATATACAGTTTACTAATAGACAGATATTGCCAGATTCGTACATTACCTTCAGTGCTACTAATATTCCCATCTCCAAAAGTATTGAAATTCTTGGTGTCTCACTTAAGAGTGCCCTCAGCTGGACCTCTCATGTCAGATCACTTGCTAAAACCGCCTCAAAGAAACTTGGATTATTGTACAGAGTCCGTAACTTCTTCGCCGATGAGCAGTTAGCTATAATTTATAAGAGTCATGTGCGCTCTCAGCTTGAATATTGCTCACCCTTGTGGAATGGTTGTGGAGAGGTTGCATTAAGACAACTAGACAAAATTCAGAATAAAGCTGTTAGAATCATTAACAACCCTGCCATTACATATAAACTACCTCCCCTGCAAGTAAGAAGGAATGTTGCCTCCCTTGCATTATTTTACAGATATTTTGATGGTAAATGCTCAGACGAAGTTGCGTCCATGGTGCCACCTCTCCATGCCTTCCCTCATGCTACACGGGCATCTGGTAGCGCTCATGACTGGAATGTCACTCAACCATATTGCAGAACTTCTGCCTATCAGAATTCTTTCATTCCCTGAACTGCATCTCTTTGGAACTCGCTTCCCCAGAGTTGTTTTTCTCCAAATTTCAACCCACAACTGTTCAAGTCTAACTGTTACAGATATTATATGAATAGAGGACACCACTAATCTGGTGTATGGATTTTTTTTTTCCCCATTTGTTTTTCCTTCCTCCGTTCTGTTATTTAATATATATATATATATATATATATATATATATATATATATATATATATATATATATATATATATATATATATATATATATATATATCAGATTCAGAAGAGAGATAGATATATTTGGCAGAGGTGTTTGGAATGGTGTGTGAAAGGAGGAAATTGAAAGTAAATGAGAATAAGAGTAAACTGATGAAGTGTACGAGGTCGGTAGATTGTAGGAGGATGAATGTAGTTTTAAATGGCGAGGTGCTTGAGGAAGTAGAGTGTTTTAAGGAATTAGGGTCACATGTTGGCGTGGATGGAAGAATAGATGCAGAAGTGATGTTTAGAATGAATGAAGTAGGAAAGGTACTGGGAGGAATGAAAAAAGTGTTTAGATGTCGTTCGCTTGGAATTGATGTAAAGAATAGGCTGTATGAGGGTGTCGTGGTACCGACTGCGTTATATAGGGCTGAAACATGGAATATAGGTGTATTAGAGAAGAAAAGTTTGAATGTAATGGAGATGAGGTGTCTGAGGAGTATGTGTGAAGTGACGCGTACGGATTGAGTGAGAAATGATGAAGAGTGAAGGAGAACTGGAGTTGTTCGGGAGATGGCTGATCGTGTTGAGCAGAGGGTGTTGCGATGGTTTGGGAATATGGAGAGAATGGATAGTGAGCGATTGGTGAAAATGATAACTAGATCTGATGTGAGAGGTGTAAGGCTGAGAGGAAAACCACAAATAGGATGGATGGATAGTGTGAAGAGAGCACTGGATGCGAGAGGGATGTCTGTTGAGCAAGGAAGAGTGGCTATGCGTGACATAAATAAATGGAGAGAAAGAGTGAATGAATAAATGATGATGCAGCCCTGAGGGAATATTCTCCCGCATTTTGTCTGATCAGCTGATCAGGTCAAGTTTCAGCCCCATATAACGCAGTCGGTATCACAACAACCTCATGCAGCCTTCATTTCACATCCATTCTAAGTGAATGACATCTAAAAACTTTTTTCATTCCTCCCAGCAGGGGTAAACCACGTCTGCTGTCAGGCTCATCTGCGGATGTCACTGACCGCGCTGCCCAATATATATATATATATATATATATATATATATATATATATATATATATACTGTATATATATATATATATATATATATATATATATATATATATATATATATAGATAGATAGATAGAGACGGATATATAGATGTACTGTATAGATACATATGTAGGGTGAGAAGTGCTTGTAAGTGTAATTGTTGTGTTGGAGTGGCCTTGGATGCGTGTGTAGTCTGTGAACCAAGTGTAATCGGCCCACGCAAGCCGACTGGGTGCAAGCATACCTTTATAGTATGCGACACTGGTTCAGCCACAGCACCCCTTGTGTCCGCCAGTGCAGTACGTGGCCAGATGAACACTCCCAAAGTTTATTACCCTGGCGGTGCGCGACCCTTTGTTCTTCAGTATACGAAAACACACACTTTACCACTGTACCACAGAGGCTCCATATATATATATATATATATATATATATATATATATATATATATATATATATATATATATATAGATAGATAGATAGATACAAATATATAGATAGATAGATAGATAGATAGATACAAATATATAGATAGATAGATAGATAGATAGATACAAATATATAGATATATATATCCATATATATATATATATATATATATATATATATATATATATATAAAAGAGAGAGAGAGAGAGAGCATCATCATCATCATCATCAGCCATTACAAGTCCACTGCTGAACAAAGGCCTCCCCCAATCTTCTTCGCAAATTCCTTGACTGAGCCAATCTCAGTCACGTTTTTCCTGAAAATTTCTCCGTCTTATCCTTCCACCTCCTGTCTGGCCTTTTATCCTACGCTTACAATCTCTTGGTGTCCAGCCAGCCAACCTCTTCCTCGATCAGTTAGCCCTCTTTCTTGCTACATGGCCTGCCCATCTCCATTTCTGTTCTTTTATAACTTTTATAATATCTTTCATTTAGTCTGCTCTCTAACCCAAGTTGATCTTTTCCTGTCTCTTAAAGATATTTCCATTACTGACCTGTCCTTTGGTCTCTGAGAACGGATTAATTTATTTTATATCGATTTTGTCAGTTTCCAGCTCTCACAACCATACGTCATAGCTGGAATTATACATTCGTTATATACTTCTCGTTTCATACAAACTGGCAAGTTACTGTTCATAATACCTGTATGTTTACCGAAAGCTTTCCATCCAATTGTAATGCATCTTTTTATTTCGCTCTCATTATCTTTCTTTAATTTTAGCATTTGTTCCAAGTAATTGTACTCCTCGACTTCTTCAAGAGTTTCTTTGCTTATTCTGATGATGCTCTTTGGTGTCTGTGGATTATACATTACTTTAGTTTTACTCTAGATTATTTTTAGCCCTACTTTGAGACTTTCTATGTTCAGGTCATTTAACATATTCTTGCAACGTCTCCGCTGTTTCTGAGATTATGACAATGTTATCTGCAAACCTTAGGTGGTTTAGCTTTTCTCCATCTATGTTCATTCCTTTGTTTTCTCAGTCTAGCTTTCTGAAAATACTTTCTAGGCATGCTGTAAATATATTTGGTGAAATTGTGTCTCCCTGATGCACGCCTTTCTCAATCTTAATTTTCTCTGAGTCCTAATGTAATTTAACTGTAGCAGTTCCCTCTTTATATATGTTTTCAAGCAGTTTTACAATGTTCTCATTCACTCCTTGTTCTCGCAATGAATTTGTAATGGCTATGTGCTCCACTGAATCGAAAGCCTATTCGTAATCACCAAAACCTAAACACTGCGGTTTATTAAATACTGTAGTTTTCTCAATTAGCTGATTCATTGTATGTAGATGATCAGTAGTCGAAGACCCGCTTCGGAATCCTGCCTGTTCACGAGGTTGGTTTTCCTCCAAATGTGTTGTTATTTTGTTCGTAATTACTTCAGTGAAGAGTTTGTAAATGACTGATAGTAAGCTAATGGGTCGATAGTTACTGAGGTGTTTTGAGTCACGTTTTTTGTAAAGTAAAATAATTATTGCATTACACCATGTTTTGGAAATTTTCTTCTTTTTTATACATTGATTTAATAAGTGAGCAAGACTATGTAGTACTTCTACTCCTGCATCCGACAGTAAATCTGCTACTACTCCATCTTCTCCCGGAGCTTTCCCTCTTTTCATAATTTTGAAAGAATTATTTACTTCGTCTGGTGTTACCTCAGGTATTTCACTTGTGTCAACTGAAACACATTAAGGTGGTTTGACCATGTGGAGAGGATGGAGAGTGAGAGACTGAGGAGGAGAGTGTATGTGAGTGAGGTGCAGGGGGGAGGAGGGAGGGGGAGGCCGAGGAAGAGATGGAAGGATGGAGTGGAGAAGTATATGAGAGAGGGTGTGTGTGAGCTGGGAGCAGGGCAGTAAAATGGCGGGGGACAGAGCGACATGGAGGCGATTTGTTTCTGGCCACCCCTTACGGGATTAAGTCGTCTGGCAATAGATAGATAGATAGACAGCATTGAAGTCTCCCATAAGTATAGTATATGTGGTCTTTTCTTCTTCCATAATCTGGGAGATGTCATCAAAGAATGTTTCTATTTCTTCATCTGAGCTGTGAGAAGTTGGTGCATATCTTGTATTACTTTCAGGATATATTTTTTGCAAAGTATGATTACCACCAATGCTACTGTGTCAGATACACTGCTAAATTTAAAACTGTTGTCTGCAAGATTTCTGTTAATTAGAAATCCAACACCACTAACTCTCATTTTGCCTTTCTCTGTAGTAAAATAGGTGGTTGCTGTATTCGAGCTGAATTACTTTATCTTCCTTTCTGTGGATCTCACTAAAATGTACAAAATCCCATCTGATGTTTTCCAGTTCAGTTATTAAGTTACCAAGTATGTAATCTTCTGTGAGGCTTCTTACATTGTATGCATAGCTCCTCATGGATTTTAGATTGTTTAATATCCCAGTCTCTAACTTGCCAACACAGTGCATACTCACTTTCGGTGGAACACTGCCTGTAAGCACAGGTGGCAGTGCAGTTGGACCTTTAGTAGACAATGATTGGACAGGAACGCCTCTCAAATCATTTGTAATAGAACTCATGTTTGGTTGGGAAGATTGTAGCAAATAATCTCACATCCCTGTCACAGAGTTTCTGGTGAGATGTAATTTTATTTGCCACCTTATTTGTTATATTCGGTGAAGCCCTGTATATCTATAGGGGGTCCTATGGTCCTTGCTGTCTAAGATGGTACCTTGTATATCTACAAGGCCTTCCCCTATCCACCACCTTTATAATAAGCCAGGCAGCAGTGGGATCCTGCTGCCCCCGGATATATATGTATATATATATATATATATATATATATATATATATATATATATATATATATATATGGTAATCCCCTTACTATCTGGATGCCCACTTTCCGGACATCCCCACTTACTGGATATTTTGGTCCCGGGATCCAATATTCCCAAAATGGGCCCAAAATCGCAAAAAAATAGAAAAAATCTGACTTTTTTCCGCCCGTAATTTGAACTCAGCGTGCGCGCCGTGGACCAGCTGTGTTTTGGTGCGTAGTTCCGCTGCCGTCCGCCAGAGTGCCCCTGCATCCTCCCCACTTATTGCCCGTCTCTTATTGTGAGTGCACGCTCGTGATCATGGCCTCCCACGTGCTCGCTTTTGTGGTGGTGCCTTACCTGCTGCAGGCTCTGCTGCTGCTCTCGTGCCTCTTGTTAGTGTGTGTGATGATGGCCCCACCGCCTGAGAAGAGGAAGAGAGTGGTTTTGACTCCGGAGAAGAAGAGGGAGATATTGGACAAGGTGGATGTGGGATGGTCTATCTCACATATCCTTCGTAAATTCAGCCTGGCCTGATCTACTTTCTTTGATATCAAGAGATCACTCGACAAACTCATGCAGTACACGGCTGACTTCTCGTCGAAAAGCAAACGCAATGTGGAGAGGAAGATGATGTTTACTCCCAAGTATGCTGAAGTTGACCGCTCCACGTTGATTTGGTATCGACAGCAACGTGCTGCTGGTGTGATGGTACGTGGAATGGAGCTGAAGGCTGCTGCTGAGAAGTTTGCAAGGCTTCACGATGCCCCAGACTTCAAGGCATCTTAGGGTTGGCTCTTTGTGTTCGAGTTACGACATGGCCTTGCCAACCGTAAGGCCCATGGCGAAGCTTTGGACGCCAACGAGGATGGAGTAGAGGAGTTTCGGCACAAGGTGAAGCACTTGATCGACAGGGAGGGCCTCACTCTCAGTCAAGTCTACAGCGCTGACAAAACTGGTTTATTCTATTGCTCTTTGCCAATGAACACTCTAGCCGAGGAAATGGAGAAGCGTGTACCTGACTTCAAGGTCTCTAAGCAATGGGTATCTGCTTTGTGTTGTGCCAATGCTAACGGCATGCACCGGCTTAAGCCCGTTATTGTTGGCCGTGCAAAGCAGCCTCGGTGTCTTCATGGGGTGATGGATGTCCTTCCTGTCCTTTGGTACCATTCTTTGAAGGCATGGTTCACTGCCCAGATCTTCAAAGACTGGTTCCACCGCTATTTCGTCAAGGAGGTCATCCAATACCAGATGGAGAAACTGGAAATTCCACGCAACCAGGTAAAGGCCCTCCTTCTCCTTGACAATGCACCTGCTCACCCATGCGACAAGAACTTGGTGGCTGAGAATGGGTGCATTAGGTGCATGTTTCTGCCACCTAATAGGACTGCTCTCATCCAACCAATGGACAAAGGAGTGATCGTGGCAACGAAGAGGCTGTACCAACGGAATTCCTGGATGAGGTGATGGTTGTTCTCGAGGACGAGGACGAGCGCAGGGAGGGATGGGACATGCGAGGCCAGTGGACTTAGGAAAACCTTCGCTGCTACAACATCAAGTCTGCCATTTACGACTGGGCCAGTGCATGGAAGGAAGTCCCTGTCAAGACTCTAGAAAATGGTTGGTCTCGTCTGCTTCTCGGAACGGATGTAGAGCACGATTTCCTAGGTTTTGACGTGGATGACTTCCATGCACATCTACGTGTGCATGGGAACGATGTTGATGTGGACGAAGTGTGTGAGTGGTTGGATGACGACGAGAGAGATCCTGGGTATCAGACCATGTCTGATATTGAGATCGCATCTTCAGTTCCAGGTGTCAGTACTCAGCTTGAAGATTCCGATGAGGACGGCGACGATGATGCGGACTCCTCTCAGCGTGACACTACTCCAGCCATCTCCAAGCTGAGCATACTCCAGGAACACGTAGTGTTCGTTCTCGACTACCTGGAACACCCGGACTGCGACAGGGAGATGGGGCCCTTGGGACTTGTGGGGGAAGTGCGCACTTTCAGGCAGCACATCATTAATTGCCAGAATTGTCGTTCCTTGCATCAATCAACCATTGACAGCTTTTTCAGACCCGTGATCCCCGCTGTGCCCAGCCCTGGCTCCACTCTATTGCCTCTCCAAGACAGGCCCTCATCCTCAGAGCACAGCCCAGCACATCAAGCATGGTGGAGTCACCACTTGATGTGAGTTTGCGCCTTTCTTCAGAGTCGTCTGCAGTGGGTACTCCATCACCACGACCCAGTGATGCACCCCTAGACCACCTGCATCAGCTACTCTCAGACTCTGACAGTAATTAAACGGCAAGAACTTCTCCACTAGACTACACGGGAATTTGCAGTGTTGTACAGTGAAAAAAACAGTGCATAGTGTAAAGAAAGTAGAATTCTGAGTGCAAAGACTAAAGTGCAGAATGCAACACTGATTTTATTGACTTTTAATGGAGCGCTAATTAACATGAGTGTGTTTTGTTTGGAAAATGGATTTATGAGTGCAAAGACTTTAAGTGCGGAGTGCAACACTTATTTCATTAAGGTACAATGGAGCGTAAGTAAGACTAGAGTGCACAGTGTTAAGAGAATGGAATTCTGAGTGCAAATGACTAAGTTCAGTGCAAGACTTCATGTACAGTGTACTGCAGGTGCTTCAGGTACTCCCTTGTACTGTCAGAGTCTGAGAGGAGGCAAGTTATTCATCAAGATGGCCTTGGACTTGCTGTAAGTACCCAGAATGTTTCATATTGTACTGCGTTTTCCATACTTACCTCTAACACCTCATTTCACTCTTTTATGTCCCTTTATGGTGTAAATAGGGTCTTAGGTGCTATGCATGTGCAGTAGGGAGGTCTTTTTCTGAGTTAGGCTAGGTTAGGGTTCGTAACTACCAGTCCAGGAGCCAGGGACTTGATGGAAGTACCCAGAATGTTTAATATTGTATTGTATTATCCATACTTACCTCTAACACCTCATTTCACTCTTTTATGTCCCTTTATGGTGTGAATAGGATCTTACTGTAGGTGCTATGCATGTGCAGTAGGGAGGTGTTTTTCTGAGTTAGGCTAGGTTAGGGTCAATAACTACCAGTCCAGGAGCCAGGGACTCATTCTAAGTACCCAGAATTTTTAATATTGTATAAACTCACCTCTAAAACCTCATTCTCTGGTTCTTTTGCATTATTTCAGTCTTTTATGCCCCTTATTGGTGTGATTTGGGTCTTAAGTAAATGCTATGCATGTCCAGAGGGAGTTGTATTGGTGTTTTTCTGAGTTAGGGTCCATAAGTACAAGTCCAGGAGGCTGGGGCCCACTATCCGGACGGGACCACTTTCCAGACATGCCTTTGGCTCTATTACATCGGATAGTGGAGAGATTACTGAGTAATCCCTGTACTATCTGGATGCCCACTATCCAGACTCTCCACTTACCAGACATTTTGGGCCCGGGCCTTTGGAACCCCAAAATGGCCAAAAAACGCAAAAAGAAAAATATATATATCTGACATTTTTTTCAACCGTACTTTGAAATTGGCATGCAACGCTGAACAGTTGAGATTACCCTCGCTGCTTGCTTCCCCCATCCCTCCCCAATTACCACCTAACTACCGTCCTGACCAGACGCTCGTCCTGACGTGCTCGTTTTTCTGAATAAACAGTGACTAAATTGCAATACCTCACCATTAGGCCATATGGGAATTTACAGTATTGTGTAGTGTTATGAAATTAGAATTCAGCCTGCAGAGATTAAGTACAGAGTGTAAACTGGCAGTTGAAACTGGCGTTTGAATACGGCGTGATGCAATCAAGAACAGAATGTGCAGTGTTAAACAATTATAACTCATAGTACAAATGATTAAGTGCAGCACAACACTGGATTACTGTACGTGTTTCAAGAGCATTTTCACTACTGCCAGAGCCTTAGAGAAGGCGGGTTAACCTTCGTAACGAACGGTCACAGACGTGTTGTAAGTACCCTGTACGCTGCTAATAATTTTCCATACTCACTTGTAAGTACCCTGTACACTGCTAATAATTTTCCATACTCACTTCTAATTCCTCATTCTCTGGTTCCTTTTCATTATTTTTCATTCTTTCTGTCCCTCACTTGTGTGAATAGTGTTTCAAATAGGTGCTATGCATGTCCGGTAGAGAGTTATGTAGGCGGTTTTCTGATTTAGGCTGGGTTAGGGTCCATAAGTACCAGTCCAGGAGGCATGGGCCCACTATCCTGACAGACCCACTTTTTGGACATGGCTTTGGCTCTATTACGTCGAATAGTGGAGGGATATATATATATATATATATATATATATATATATATATATATATATATACCCCCTGGGGGTAGGGGGGTTTCAAGAATACTCCCCCTGTATCCATGCTTGTCGTACGAGGCGACTATAAGGGTTGGTGGTGGGTTAGTGCCCCACCCCGTAAAAAGAACTAACTAAACAAGCGAATAAAGTGACTCGGACCAGGACAGACCATATGTTGACGTCTAAGGAATGGACGAAGTACATTCTGAGGGTGGGAACATGGAATGTGAGAGGAGTGAATGATGACGTGAAAGAGAGAGAGATTGTTCAGGTGCTTGAGGATGCAAGAGTGGATATATGTGGACTGACTGAAATTAAATGGAAAGGTGAAAGGGTGAGAGAATGGGAATATGGTTTAGGTATATGTGCAGGAGTTAATGAGAATGAGAGGGCAAGAGAGAGAGTATGTCTGATGATAAGCAAGAAGTGGAAGAAGAATATAAGAGAGTATGGAACAGTGGGTACAAGGATTGTATGGGTGAGGATGAAAGTAGGTATACAAGCGTGGGCGATTGTACAGTATGTGTGTATGCTCCGACAGAGGACCGAGTGGCAAGAGTAAAAGATGAGTTTTGGGCGAGAGTAGAAGCATGTATGGACAAATTCGAGAGGAGCGAGAGAGTGCTTTTGTTGGAGACATGAATGGTTAAGTTGGGAATGTACGAGTGGATGGAGTGGTTGATCAGTGGGGTGTGCCAGCTGACTTAGATGGGAATGGTAGTGCTTTGGTGGACATCTGTGCTGGTAAGGGGTTGGCAATAGCCAACACCTACTTTCGACATAAGATGTTCCACCGGTATACATGGAGAGTAATGAGGAGGATGGATGGTGAACTTGTTGAACGAAAGGCAATGATAGACTATGAGTGTGTGGATGAGCGAATGAGAAGTCAAGTGTTGGATGCAAGAGTGTGGAGAGGGTGGGGGAATGGAGTCTCGGACCATCACTTAGTGATGGCCAAGGTAAAGCTGCAAAGAAAATGGTTGAGGAGACGAAGGGGAAGACAGGAGGAAACAGCTTCCGTGAGAAGAGTGGAGAATTTGCAAGATAGTGAGAAAACGGCAGAGTATAAGAGCATAGTGGAAGAAAGATTGGGAAAGTATGAGCTAGAGCAGATGGAAGGGGTGGAAGACATATGTAAGATATTTACGGAAGAGATAGGCACAGTGTGTGAGGTGGTTTGTGGAGTGAGGAGGAGATGCAAGGGTGTGCAAGGGACAACATGGTGGAATGATGAGGTGAAACGAGCTGTGGAACAAAAGAAGAAGGCATATAGTGAATGGTTAGTGAATAGAGGTAGGGGAGAAGATGAGAGAGAGAAGAGAGAGGTATATGTGAGTAGGAGAAGGGAGGTGAAGAGACTGGTGAAGGAGAGTAAGAAGAAAGTGGATGAAGAGTTTGGGAGGAATCTGAGTGTGAAATGGAGGGAGAGTAAGAAATTGTCTTGGAAGGAGGTAAAGAAAGTAAGGCAGTGTGAGAGGGGAAATAGTAGGGGAGTGAAAGATAGGAATAATAGATTCTTGGTGGAGAAGAGAGAGAAATTGAGGAGATGGAAGGAACACTTTGAGGATTTGTTGAATGTAGAGAGTGACAACAGTGCGAGTATAAGTGGTTGGGGAATGGCTGGGAGAAGAAGAGATGAGAGGAGGGAGGAAGAGATCAGTAGGACGGAAGTAGTGGAAGCAATGAAGAAGATCAAGTTGGGAAAGGCCCCAGGAATTGATGGAGTGTGTGGTGTTGTTGTGGAGTGGATATGGAAGTTGTGTAGATTGGCTTGGGAAGAGGGAAGGGTTCCAGAGGACTGGAAATCAGGTATAATTGTTCCTTTATATAAAGGAAAAGGGGAGAGAGAAGTATGTGGTAACCATAGGGGTATTTGCCTTCTTAATGTGACTGGTAAAATATATGGCAGAATACTCATTGATAGGGTTAGGCATATGACAGAGGAGCTCGTTGGAGAAGAACAAGGGGGATTTAGGAAGAGAAAAGGGTGTGTAGATCAGATATTTGTTTTAAGATGTTTAGTGGAGAAGTATCTAGAGAAGAGAAAGACAGTGTATGCTGCCTTCATGGAATTGGAGAAAGCTTATGACAGAATAGATATGCAAGGTATGTGGAAGGTATTAAGAATATATGGAGTGAATGGGAAATTGTTGAATGCTGTGAAGAATATGTACGAAGGAGCTAGGGCTACGGTGCGAGAGGATGGTAAGCTGAGTGAGTTCTTTGATCTCAATGTGGGACTGAAACAGGGTTGTGTGATGTCTCCATGGCTGTTTAATATATACATGGATGGGGTTGTAAAGGAGGTGCAGGGTAGTGCAGTGGATGTGGGGGTGGCTCTAATGAATGAGGGTGAGATTTTGGAAGATTCCGGTGTTGCTGTTTGCTGATGATACAGTATTGTTGAGTGAAGATGAATGGGAGTTGCAAGGTTTGGTGAATGAATTTCGAGCAGTGTGTAGGAGAAGGAAGCTGAAAGTTAATGTAAACAAGAGTAAACCCCCTGGGGGTAGGGGGGTTTTCAAGAATACTCCCCCAGTATCCCTGCTTGTCGTAAAAGGTGACTAAAAGGGTTGGCGGAGGGTTAGTGCCCCTCCCCGGAAAACAACTAACTAAAAAAACAAACAAGAAGCCTCGGACAAGGACTGACCAAACGATGACGACCCAGGACTGGACAAAGGACTTGGTAATGAGTACATGGAATGTAAGAGGAGCGAATGATGAGGTGAAAGGGAGAGAGATTGTCCAGGTGCTTGAGGGTGCGAAAGTGGATGTATGTGGAATAACTGAAACAAAATGGAGAGGAGAAAGTGTGAGAGAATGGGAGTATGGATGGGGTATATGTGCAGGAGTAGATGAGAATGAGAGGGCAAAGGAAGGACTGTGTATAGTTGTGAGTAAAAGATGGAAGAAGAGCATAAGACAGTATGGATCAGTTGGGTCAAGGATTGTGTGGGTAAAGTTGAAAGTGGAATACAAATGTGGGCGATTGTGTGTGTGTATGCGCCAACGCAAGATCGTGCTAGAAGAGTGAGAGAAGAGTTCTGGGCAAATGTGGAAGTGTGCATGGAAAAGTTTGGAAGGAATGAGAGAGTGTTTTTGATTGGTTATATGAATGGTAAAGTTGGTAATGTGAAGGTGGATGGAATAGTTGGTGAGTGGGGTGTGCCTGCCGAGATAGATGAGAATGGGAGTGCGTTAGTGGACATTTGTGCTGGGAGGGGGTTGGTGATAGCCAATACCCTCTTCAGGCATAAAATGATCCACAGGTATACATGGCGAGTGATGAGAAGGGTGGGTGGTGAACTGAATGAAAGGAAGGCAATGATTGATTATGTGTGTGTGGATGAAAGGATGCGAAGATGTGTAAAGGATGCAAGAGTGTATAGAGGCTGGGGGAGTGGACTTTCTAACCACTACTTGGTGGTGGCCAGAATTAGGATGCAAGTGAGATGGAGGAATAGAAGAAGGGAAAGACGAGAGGAAGGAGTAGTTACAAGGAGAGTGGAAAGGTTACAAGAGGATGAGAAAAAGGCAGAGTATAAGAGAGAAGTGGAGGAACGATTGGGCAAATATGAATTGGAGCAGATGGGAAACGTGGAAGGTGTGTGTAAGATATTTACAGAAGAAATATGTGCAGCATGTGATGTGGTGTGTGGAAGGAAGAGAAGACGGAGGGGGGTGCAAGGAACAGCGTGGTGGACTGAAGAGGTGAAACAGGCTGTGGCACAAAAGAAGAAAGCATACAATGAATGGATGAGAAATAGGGGCGTGGAAGAAGATGAGAGGCGGAAGAGAGAGTTATATGTGGAAAGAAAGAGAGAGGTGAAAAGATTAGTAAGAGAGAGTAAGAAGAGAGTGGATGAGGAATTTGGAAGGAATTTGAGTGTAAAGTGGAGGGACTGTAAGAAAATGTTCTGGAGAGAAGTGAAAAGAGTAAGACAGGGTGGAAGTGAAGTTAGCAGGGGAGTGAAAGATAAAAATGGTAGATTACTAGTGGAGAAGGGAGAAAAAGTGAGCAGATGGAGAGAACACTTTAAGGAATTCTTGAACGTAGAGGATGGAAGTAATGCGAGTATAAGTGGCTGGGGAATGGCTGGGAGAAGGAGGGAGGTGAGAAGACAGGAAGAAATCAGTAGGAGAGAAGTTGTGGAAGCAATGAAGAAAGTTAAATCGGGGAAAGCCCCAGGAATTGATGGAGTGTGTGGTGAAATGCTGAAGCATGGGGGAGAGATAGTAGTAGAATGGATGTGGAAGATGTGCAGATTGGCCTGGGAGGAAGGTAGAGTCCCTGAGGATTGGAAGTCAGTTATGATTATTCCCTTGTACAAAGGAAAAGGGGAAAAAGAAGTGTGTGGTAATCATAGGGGCATTTGTCTTCTTAGTATAATAGGAAAAGTGTATGGTAGGATACTTATAGACAGAGTTAGAGAAAGAACAGAGAAATTAGTTGGAGAAGAACAGGGAGGCTTTAGGAAGGGAAGAGGTTGTGTAGATCAGATATTCATTCTTAGATCTTTTGTGGAAAAGTTTCTAGAGAAGGGAAAGAAGTTGTATGCGGCTTTCATGGATTTGGAGAAAGCATATGACAGGGTGGATAGACAAGGATTGTGGAAAGTGTTAAGAATATATGGAGTAGATGGGAAGTTGTTGAATGCTGTGAAGAGTATGTACGATGGTGCGAAGGCTGCAGTGCGTGTGGATGGTGAACTAAGTGAATTTTTCTCTTTGAAAGTTGGTTTGAAACAGGGATGTGTCATGTCTCCATGGTTGTTCAATCTGTACATGGATGGGGTAATAAAAGAGGTACAAGGTAGGGTAGTGGATGTTGGAGTGGCCCTGGTGAGAGAGGATAGTGTTTGGAAACTCCCTGTACTGTTGTTTGCAGATGATACTGTGTTGTTGAGTGAAGACGAAGGGGAGCTGCAAGGCTTGGTGGATGAGTTTGAGAGAGTGTGTAAGAAACGGAACCTAAAGGTGAATGTAGGGAAGAGTAAAGTGATGGTCTTTGAGAGAGGTGAAGTTAGTGAATGTGCAGTGAGGTTTGATGGTAAGGAATTGGAAAATGTGAGTACGTTTAAGTATTTGGGTAGTTTGATGAGTAAGGATGGAGGTTTGGAGGGTGAAGTGCTTGAAAGGGTACAACAGGGAAGAAAGGTTGCTGGTTCTTTGAAAGCAGTGATAAGAAACAGGGAAGTGAGCATGGAAGTGAAAAAGTTACTACATGACAGTATTGTGATACCAACTCTAACGTACGGAAGTGAAGCTTGGACATTGTTGGAAGGACACAAGTCAAGAGTGAGAGCAGTGGAAATGAGTTATTTAAGAGGAGCCTGTGGAGTCACGTGGAGAGACAGGCTGACGAATGAGGATATAAAGGAGCGTTGTGGTGTGGGTGTGGATGTGATATGAAGCGTTATGAGGAACACACTGAGGTGGTTTGGCCATGTGGAGAGGATGGAGGGTGAAAGACTGACGAAGAGAGTGTATGTGAGTGAGGTGGAGGGGGGAAGAGGGAGGGGGAGGCCGAGGATGAGATGGAGGGATGGGGTGGAGAGGTATATGAGAGAGGGGGGTGTGAGTTGGGAGCAGGGCAGTGAAATGGTGGGGGACAGGGCGACTTGGAGGCGATTTGTTTGTGGCCACCCTAAACGGGATTGAGGCGTCTGGCAATAGATAGATAGATAGATAGAAGAGTAAACTTGTGGTGTTTGAGAGGAATGAAGTCACAGAATGTACAGTGAGGTTGGATGGTGAGGATATGGAGAGTGTGAGTACATTCAAGTACTTGGGTAGTGTGATGAATAAGGATGGAACTTTGGGGAATGAAGTGCGTGAAAGGGTACAGCAGGGAAGAAAGGTTGTTGGTTCACTGAAAGCAGTGATGAGAAATAGGGAGGTGAGTATGGAAGTTAAGAAGTCACTGCATGATAGTATTGTGATCCCTACCCTGACGTACGAAAGTGAGACGTGGACCTTGCAAGAGGGGAACAAGTCAAGAGTGAGAGCAGTGGAAATGAGTTACTTGAGAGGAGCATGTGGGGTGGCATGGAGGGACAGGTTGACGAATGAAGGAGTGAAGGAACGTTGTGGGGTGGATGTGGATGTGGTTGAGACGATTAGGAGAAATACACTGAGGTGGTTTGGACATTTGTAGAGAATGGAGAATGAAAGACTGACTAAGAGGGTGTATGTAGGTGAGGTGGAGGGAGGGAGAGGGAGGGGTAGACCGAGGATGAGGTGGAGGGATGGTGTTGAGAGATATATGAGGGAGGGGAGGGGAGTTGGGGGAGGGAGTCAAATGGTGGGTGACAGAGCGACTTGAGGCGTTTTGTCTGCGGCCACCCTTTGTGGGATTAGCGCGTCGGGATATATATATATATATATAATATATATATATATATATATATATATATATATATATATATATATATATATATATATATATATATATATTTATATATATATATATATATATATATATATATATATATATATATATATATATATATATATATATATATATATATAAATATATATATATATATATATATATATATATATATATATATATATATATATATATATATATATATATATATATATATATCCAGAAACTTCACTTCACCGTGAAGATATGTGTTAAAAATAACCTCAGGAGAAATGAAAGGAGGGACAGCGTGTACTTTCGTGTATTGCTTCTTCACTCTGAAGATCTTATATACGAAAGTACTCATTGTCTATCTATCTATCTATAGCCCGACGCCCTAATCCCGCAAAGGGTGGCCGCAGACAAAACGCCTCCAAATCACTCTGTCACCCACCATTTGACTCCCCTCCCCCCAACTCACCCCCCCCTCCCTCATATACCTCTCAACTCCATCCCTCCACCTCATCCTCGGTCTTCCCCTCCCTCTCCCTCCCTCCACCTCACCTACATACATCCTCTTAGTCAGTCTTTCATTCTCCATTCTCTCCACTCATTGTCGCTCCTTTTATTTCTCCTTTTTTCACACACACACACACACACACACACACACACACATATATATATATATATATATATATATATATATATATATATATATATATATATATATATATATATATATATATATATATACAGTATGTATGTATCTTTAGAGAGAGAGAAAGAGAGGAGAGAGAGAGAGAGAGAGTGTGTCATTATTTCATTACAGATTCTGGAGATCGTCTATGGGAGTCTGTACCGATGATTGGTTCAGTGTTGGAAACTTGGCTACAAGGCAGTTGTTTTCCAATGCTGCTCACGGACAACTTAGCAGCAAATAGCACCTTAATAAAGGTATTTGGAAAGAATACGTTAATCGACGTTAAATAAGGCCCCATAACTGGATGACATCATTACTTTGATATCTCAGTTCATTTCCACAGCGTTGGTCTCACAGATAGAATTGAATTTTAACACTGAAAGTTATTTTTAGTACTCAATAATACACAGAAAACTATTTATTCTTATATCAAACACATTACTGTACTGTAATAAATACCTTGATGATTGGGAAGAAGGTAAAGAGAGTTAGAGTGATAAAGAAGAAAGTAGGGGAGTGGAAGATAAAAATGGTAGATTGCTAGTGGAGAAGGCAGAAAAAGTGCACAGACTGAGAGAACACTTTAAGGAATTGTTTAACACAGGGAATGAAACTAGTGTGGTTACAAGTGGCGGGTGAGTAGCTGGGACGAGGAGGGAATAAAGGGAGGAGGTGATCAGTAGGATGGAAGTGGTGGAATCAATGAAGAAAGTCAAAATGGGGAAACCCAGGGAATTGATAGAGTGCGTGGTAAAATGCTGAAGCATGGGGGAGAGATATTAGTGAAGTGAATATGGAAGATGTGCAGATTGGCGGGGGAGGAAGGTAGGGTCCCGCAGGATTGAAAGTCAGGTACAATTATTCCCCTGTATAAAGGAAAATGAGAAGAAGAAGTGTGTGGTAATCGCAGTAGTATTTGTCTTGTACTATAGGTGCGATGGGAAAATTATATGGTAGATTTATTGACCGGGTTAGGGAAATAACAGAGGAATAAGTCAGAGAAAAACAGGGAGGTTTTAGGAAGAGGTGAGTGTGTAGATCATATAGGCATCCTAAGATCTTCACTCGAAAAATTTCAACAAAGGGAGAGAAGCTGTATAAGTGCTTTCTTGGATTTGGGGAAAGCATATGAATGAATGGATAGACTAGGAATGTGGAGAATATTCAGAATATATGGAGTTAGTAGGAAGTTGTTGAATGCCGTGAAGAGTATGCATGAGGGCGCTAAGGATGCAGTACGTGTGGATGGTGAACTGAGCATATTTCTCTGTCTGAATGTTGGATTGAAACAAAGATTTATCATATATTTACGGTAGTTGAATCTGTATATGGATGGAGTTATAAATGAGATACAAGGAAGGGCAGTGGATGTTGGAGAGGTCTTTATGAGAGAGGGCAACGTTTGGAAACTTACTGTTCTATTGTTTGGAGATAATACTGTATTGTTAAATGCTGACAAAGGGGAATTACAAGGCTTGGTGACTGAGTTTGGGAGAATGTGTAAAAAATGGTATCAAGAGGTGAATGCAGGGAAGAGTAAAGTTGTGATCTCCCAAGGAAATGAAGTCACTGTGAATGCACAGTCAAGCTGAATGATGAGGAAATGGAAGATGTGAGTTTATTTAAGTACTTGGGTAGTGTGATGAGTCAGGATGGAAATTTAGAGGATGAAGTCCATGTAAAGGTACAACAGGAAAGGAAGTCTCTGATTCTTAGAAAGCAATGATATGGAATAGGTGTAGTGCCAGTAAGTTAGGTTAAGATATATGTGTAACTTAGATGTAAGATAGTTGTAATTTAGTAATTAAGAACAATTTAGTATAAGTGTGAATGTTTATAATCTAGTATAAGTGTATTATAAGTATAAAATAAGAATGATGATTTGTATCGTAGAGATAAGTTAGAAGTGAACATCTATGTATTATGTAGTTCGCATTAAACATTACATCATCCGATCACACTCCCTACTCCCCTCCATACACTCCCCCTCCCCCTCCATAAAATACGCTGGTAGCGGAGTTTGGCGAACATATAAATTGGCTTAATCTTCATAACCTCTTACTTGAATAAATTCAAAGATATCTTTCGGTCTCAATTCATTTTAGTGTTAGAAATACTAATTGAGAAAGTGCCAGAAGCGGAGAAACAGTCCATAATATTCAATATATTCAGTTACCTCGAAATATCGATCGTTGTACATTGCCACGCTTGGTTAACTGATAAAATAGCAACCGAACATTATTACGAAGGCTATATATCAAGTGATGTGATCATTCTCGATACTACTCAAATTTTCTCGATCGTCGTGTAATCTTGGTGAGATACGATAAGCTCTGAAGAAGTCAATTCCCAAATGAGTGTTGCGAGACATACTTGTTAACGTGAAAGCTGTAACCGGGAGATGCCATCCTCGAATGCAATCGGACTGAGGTATCCGAGGTTATATAAGGCGTGGGCGAGCATATGACTGCCACAGATCACAAAGCCAGCCAGGAGACAGGACATGTGTGCTGGGCAATCCCCAGGTCCTGTCCTCCCCCCTTTCTGTTTTTTTTTAACCAGCCCATACCCCACTGACCGGGCTAATGTATGGCCCGGCCTGCACTATAGGTGCAGGGAATCTTTGAACGAACAAACGATTTGACTGCGAGACTCGTTCCAACGCCTTTGTGTGATTCACAGGTTAGTGCTAAAGCCTCATAATCTCCCCCTTTCCGTTGTTTTCCCATTGAGAGTTATAGAGAATAGTGTGATTAATTGTGTGTTCAATAGCAAAGTTCTTGCGTGACTCGTTCCACCGCCTTTGCCTGATTCACAGATTTTAACATCAAGTCGTAATCTGCCAAACACGTCACCACACTTACCATACCCTCCCCCCTCCCAATCATTGTGTTAGGCAAAGATCTAAATCATTGTACCTTAACCTAAGTCGGGGAGTTTTCTGTATTATAAGTCACAAGGGAAATAATGTAATTGAAGTGTGTTTCATTAACCTAAAATAGTAATCTAATTCTCGGAAGATGTGTATTTAGGTCATTTTGGGTCTTACCATTAATTGAACTGAGTGTTATGATTAAGGCCCATCATTGAAGTGAAAGTGTTATTGTAGGAGAGTAGTGCAGGATGTATTATTTAGTGGTCTTTATATCGTTTTAGTATTGTCCCTCCGAGTCCTTCAGTGACCAAGGAAAACGACATCCACTCATAACTCGTATGGTCTTTCTGTTTCAAGTGTTATTAGAACAATGTTAACTAGGGAAGTGAGTCTATAGATTTAAGCATTCATCTAATTTTGGGTATGATTAAAATCAATGATATACTCTTTAAATTCGAGTTTCCAACTACTCTTCTTTGATGGTTATGTACGGGGCGGCACGCTAGGTGTACTAGGGGGAAAAACAACTCGAGAACCTAAACCTACCTAAATTCATGCTAACCCATTGAGTATGAAATCTGATCCTACAGTTTGGACATAAGTCGGGTAGGTCATTGGTATCTACAGTATTTCGGAGTAAAAGGGGCATAAAATACCCCAGTTGGTGTGGGTTACACTAAAACAGGCTTGGTAACTTAATGGCAGCCACTTTGGTGAGTCAAAAGTGTTACTCTCAAGGTCAGTACAGTGACTGCTAGCCATAAAGAATATCACGGTACCACACCTCCTATCCTCCATAAATTCTAATACAACCTTGAATTGAACTAACGACTAGAACCGGCATAGAAACTTCACCTGGTACTAAATTCCCATTGTCAACTGACACCATTATATTCCCAACTTTAAATTCAGTGCGCATCCTGGTGATTTACACTCCAACGCTAAATGCTGATATAAGAAATTGTTGTAAGAGGAGAGACTGTAGTGACATCAAAGTTTTTGTGGGATCATAATCATCGTAACATTACTCTGGCGTCATAACAGTGAGAGATAATAAAAAATACATACCAATATATAGGAAAATGAACATAGAGGTAAAAAAGCCTCTGTATGATAGGATTGTGATACCAACCGTAACGCATGGAAGTGAAGCTTGAACCTTGTTGGAATGGCACAAGTCAAGAGTGAGAGCAGTGGAAATGAGTTATTTGAAAAGAGGGAATAACAAACTGACAAATCAGAAAGGGAAGGAACATTGTGGTGTGGATGTGGATGTGATAAAAAGCGTTAAGAGAAATACACGGAGGTGGGCTGGGCATGTGGAGAGGATGGGGAGCGAGAGCCTGACGAGGAGAGTGCGAGTAAGGTGGAGGGTTGGAAGAGGGAAGGGGAGACCAAGGATGAGATGGAGGGATGGAGTGGAGAGATATATGAGAGAGAAGGTTAGAGCTGGGGGAAGGAAGCAAAATGGCCGAGGACAGAGCGAATCGATTGTTTGTTGCCTTACTTTGCAAGACTGAGACGTCTGGCTATAGATAGACAGGTGGATAATAAGGAAGAAATTTTAAAGTAATAATACACTTTCCTGGCCGGCTTATTAACCCTGGGAAAACTAACTTACCTTACATGATTATATACTGCTTTTTATCAGAGCACTGATGATGGAGCGGCACGGGGTGTGGGTGTGTTTGAGGTGGGTATGGACGGCCAGGACGCTAACGTGACGCAGGCACAGCTTTCCCTGGTGGTCAGCCAGGCTCGTCGGGTAGGTCACTCTTACATTTTTGTTAAAGTGGGAAGGTCACTCTAACACTTCTGTTGTGGTGGGGGTAGGTCACTCTCACATAACTTGAGGCAGTCAGGTATTCTGTCATTACTACTGAGGTAGGTTCACCACTGTCACATTACTGCTTAGGACAGGGGTCAGCAACCTTTCCAGTGCGAGGGCCAGAGAAAGCTTCTAGGAGTAGCCTGCGGGCCGGAGTGCCAAAGAGAACCCAAAAGTGACAGTGTACAAAAATTTTATAGAAAAGCAGGCAAACCAGTGACTAGATTACAAGAAATGTATTGAAAAACATGCAAATCATTGACTGCCGAAAACAGTTTGTGACAATATACCACAAAAAAAAAAAAAAAATAGAAAAGCAGGCAAACCAGTGACTAGATTACAAGAAATTTATTGAAATACATGTAAATCAGTGACTGCAGAAAACAGTTTTGACAGTATAAAAAATTTTTGTAGAAAAGCAAGCAAACCAGTGACTAGATTACTAGAAATTTATTGAAAAACATGCAAAACAGTGACTGCAGGAAACAGTTTTATCAAGAGACATGCAAATTAGTGGGACGGTTGGTGCTGTTTGCCATGGAGAAGTGATTCAATGTCTGGATCGATTGATGATGTAGACAAGAGCAGAATGTCAATGAGGTGGCGGTCACTTAGCTGGGAGCGAAAGCGAGACTTTGTATATTTCATTTTTGAAAAGAGTTGCTCCCTGGCGATTTTCCGTGGTGCTTCTGTGGTAAAGATCTCAGTCATGCAAATTTGCCCCGCGCTACCCGCCGCGATCACGTCGCGAGGCGCCGACTTGCTCATTTAGTTGGCTAGGCTGTTGTGGGCCGGATTATTATATAAATATCAAGCAGGGTGATGGGCCAAGAGTTCAGACTCAGCGGGATGGATCTGGCCCGCGGGCCGGAGGTTGCCGACCCCTGGCTTAGGAGGATAGTTCACTCTCAAATTACTGAGGAGGCGAGTAGGTTATTCTCACATTACTGATGAGGTGTGCAGGTCATTTTCACATTAGTGCAGAGGCGGGTAGGTCACTCTCACAGCACTGCTGAGGTGGGTAGGTTATTCTCATGTTGATGCTGAGGTGGGTTGGTCAGTCTCATTACTGCTGAGGCAGGTAGGTCACACAACTAACCTGCACCATGGTGATGTCAGCAGCTGCGGCAGGTGTCGTGGTGCGTGATGGTGGTGGTGGTGAGTGACGACCCAGCCTTCCTCACTGCCTTCGCCGATTGGTCCCTCAATGGCCGCCTCCTGGTGTGGTCGACGAGGCTCTTGGTGGTCACTCGCCTGCCCAGGGAGGACCTCAAGGCTCTACTCGTTACCCACTGGACATTTTCCATGATGAACACCTTGGTTGTAAATGATGAAACGTCAGCATCTAACAGGCGGTAAGTTATTCAGCAACTAAGAACATACTTCTCATGCCAAAATTTTTATCTGTAGTTGTTTTGTAGGACGCCAGGTATCTGAAAGTAGCCTATGCTTACCTTTTTCTTTATTTGCCAAAAAAAAAATGACTAAATACTTTGCCAAGCTTATACAGATCTTGACTTTGCGTATTTCACCCACTCTTCATCAACGCTTAAATATTCTAATCATTTCTAATTCGTCTTGGCTCAAGCAACCCTTTTTAGCGTCCAGCCTCACAAAGAGTTTCTGATCAAAATCTTAAATATATTGCCAGCGCTACCAGTCCTACAGTACCAGTCTACGGAAAGTGTAGATCTACTCAAGCTCCCTGAACAGGGCTTCAGTCACCATCGGTACCACTCCTGTTTATTATCATATCTCCAACAGCTTCAGAATGTAGTTACCCAAGTATTACGCTCAATCGGTAGAGAGGCGACCTGCAGTCCTGGTGGACCCAGGTTCAAACCCCGGCTGGGGCAGGGAACAGTTTAAGGATTTGAATGTCATAAAAACAGACATTCCTGATCAGTCCTGTATGAGACAGCCCTAGCATGTATTCAATATGGACGGTGGGTGTTGGCACCGAAGTAGTGACATGTAGAGGTGCATGGTATGAAGGAGGACTACTGGGCCTTGGGGGCTGTGAAGCCTATGCCCAGAGTTGGACACATTAAAAAAAAAATCAATCTTAATTCCTAAACTTTGGGGGTCTTAGAAGCCAAGCTGTTCTCGTATGCATTTTTTACTTGAAAGTAGGCTTTTTCAACCAGTCATAGCTGCATAATTACAGTATACTGAACTTTCAGTTAGACCAAATTATTCATCTGTTCTTCATCTTTCTGTTGTAAGTGTCCACAGGTCGGCTGTAAATGGAGTCATTGTGGAGGTAGGAGGTCATGAATGGGGGTAATTTGGGAAGTCACGAAAAGATGTTTTCGTACGGGTATGAGCTGGTACTTACTGCCCACAGCCCTCGCCCCAGCCTGGGACAAAGAGGGAATCCATGCTCGCATACACTCATGCTCCCCTTTGCCTGACTTGTCCTTGGTACTCCTCTCCACTGCCCCCGAACATCGCCACATGAATGAATCATCACCTCTTGTACGTTTGGCTGAAACAGCTAATTTGCCCAATTTTCTGGTTTATTCAGAGTGACAATGTGCATTACAGTGTGTTGGATGGGAGAAAGAAAAGAAATGCCAAGGCTTATTACACATGACTAGCTATTACAATTGCTTTTACTAGTTCTGCGAGTACGTCTTGTGTGTGTCATAAGATAACTTGAGCTATCCCTGTGGTCATGTCCATTTCTGACACACCTAGTTTTTTTGTTCTAAAGCACTTATTTGGCTAAATTCTTATTACACGAGAGGAGCTACACACAAAAAATACTAGTTTACTATCACAACAAACCCAGTTTCCATGTATGATGCACTATATTGTAGCAATTCATTTTTTAATGCAAAAAAGAATATAAATGCTACAAGCCTGCAAACTGCTTCCTCTAAGTAAAATAAATACCGTACACGATAATAGATTCCCAAACTGAGGATTTGTTCAAGATGCTTGGACACACTACGTTTAAGAGACTGGAGGAAATAGGCAGTAGGGAATGCAGACAGAGGAAGACATTTCCAGAGCTGACCTGCTTCACACATAAAGGACTGACATTAACAGTTAACTGTTCGTTAGAGGGTTCGACAGAAAAGAGATAGGAGTTTGAGTCTACACTGGTGCCACCCACCTGCCATAGTGGTTGAGGGATGTAAGGAGAGAATTCAAAGGACCAGTGACCAGTGAATTAACGATAGAGAGACAATGAAGCAACAGCACAGCAAAGCAAGAGGGGTTGAAGGCAGCCAGTAAGAGGAGGAGAGTTAATGAGATGAAAAGTCTTTGACTCCACCTTGCTGTACGAGGGGCGCCTCCCCACACATTAAAGTAGTGATGTGCACAAGGGCAAATAAAACCCCTGTTTAATGTCAACAACTGTACAGGGGTAAAGAAGGAACAGAGTCAACATAGCACACCTAATCATTTGGAAGCAAATTTTATAATGGGAGGTAATATGATCTTTCCAAGATTAATTATGAGAGAATGAAACCCCAAGCATGTTCAAAGATGATGCAGGATTGAGTTGGGTATTGTTAAAAAATAGAGGATATTCCCATCGTAGATTTTAATGGGTCGAAAGATGTAAGAACTGGGTTTTTCGATGCATTAAAAACAAGATTACTTTTACCCGAAGCAGAGGTATGAGCCAAGTCAGATATTAAGTGTGCCATAGACTCCTTTCATGTTTGTTGAAGTAACTGTTGAGATGGACGCTGCAGGAAGTAGATGGAAAGGTGAAGCGTACAGTCATCAGCATGTGAGTGATTAGGGTTACATAATTATAAACCTTAGTGGGTCATCGATGAATAGAAGGAAGAGAGTAACAGGCCAGTGCCCTAAGGAACATCATTAGTGACAGCTCAAGGAGAAGAACAGTAGCAGTCTACAACAGCAGCTATAGAACGACTAGACATAAAGGCACAGATAGAACTGAAACCTTAGAGGGCCGTAAATTTAAGATTTATGCCAGACTCGATCAAAAGCCTTCGAAATGTCAAGTGCAATGGCAAATCTTTCACCAAAGTTCCAAAAGAAGGGTGACCAGAGTCTTAAAGTAAGGTGAAAAGATAGCCAGTGGAGCACCCCTGCCTGAGCCCCAAATGATAATTAGACAAGGTTATGATAGGAGAGGTGTTTTAATCATTTTTTTTTTTTTAATTACAGAATACTTTTAAACACTTTACAAATACAGGATGTTAGTGTAATTGCTTTAACAGCATGTATTTCAAAGGATTTTGAGACTCTTCCCCAAAAAATTTTAAAGCATTTTTCCTGTCACAACTTTCTTTCCGATCGTCAGTATGAGTTCCGCCAGGGATGCTCCACTGGCGATCTTCTCACCTACCTTTCAGACTCCTGGTCATCCTCCCTTTGGAACTTTGGCGAAAGCTTTGTCGGGAGTAGACTGTAGCACCAGTCGAGCAGGGCAGTACTCCCATGGTGGATGGAAAGCTGATGACAGGGAGAGATGGAGCTCCCGTTTCATCAGCCCTCGGGACTTGTTCCCGACCATCCCCCTTTGCTGAGCTTTTTTAGTGTCTCAGTAACACGGAGAGTAGGCCAGCATGCTCTCCAAAACAAGATTCTCTATCAACACCAGACTACATGGACAGTACACACTACACTTCCTTTTCCAAAATTCAGAAAATAATGTAATCATGGCTTCAACATACATAGCCTCGGAGTCCCCAGGGGGGAGGACCATAAATGCCCCCACCTTCTGCCCCTCGCCCAGTGATGAACCGAGCTGCCTGGAACCATTGTCTGACTCACTTCTTCTTCATTTCTGCAACATTCGTGGCCTTTCCTCCAACTTTCAATCTGTCGAGCACCACCTCTCCTCCTCTAAACCTCACCTTATTCTCCTAACTGGACTCAGCTGTCTGAGGCAACTGACAGCAAATACTTTTCTGTATCCTACTTTCTCTATACTCATTTCAAAGCCAAAGGTGGCTGTTGTGTATACATACACAACGACTTATCTTGCTTTCGTGTTCCTGAACTCGATTCTTCTGAATTCTTTACACTCTGGCTTTGGCTTTCCTGTCATTCTCTGACTAAATATATCTGTGCTGTTTAAGTATCCCCTAATTCTACTATCAAAAATTCTTCGACTATCTTACATCTATGATGGAACACATTCTACCCATTTCTCCTTTCTCTGAAATCTCCATTCAAGGAGATTTCAGTGGTCACCACCACCTTTGGCTCTCCTCTCATTTCACTGATCCACGTGGTGAACAAGTCTACACCTTTTCTATCCTTAATGACCTAGAGCAGTTTGTACAGCACCCTACCCATATCCCTGACCGCCTTGGAGAGAGCTCCAACATTCTTGACCTCTTCCTTACAACTAATCCTTCTGCTTACACTGTTAACCTTTTCTCTCCATTGGGCTTCTCCGATCACAACCTTATCACCTTAGCCTGTCCTATCGCTCCGGTACAGCCAGTGGACCCTCCAAAGCAACGTCATCTATGGCACTTTGGAGCTGCGAATTGGGAGGCCCTCAGGCAATACTTCTTTGATTTTCCCTGGAATGATTATTGTTTTCATGGCCGGGAGCCATCTGGGTGTGCTTTTCGCATTACGGAGGATATTCTCTTGGGCAAGGAAGCGTACATTCCTTTCTCATATCCTTTGACTAATGCAAGAAAGCCTTGGTTCAATCATGCTTGTTCTAATGCTATCCGCAACAAGGAGAGGGCCTATAAAGGTACGGAGCCAACCTACCCCTGAATCACATCTTTTATACGTTTCCACCCGTAATTGTGCTAAGTCTGTTTTTCACCCTGCTAAAAATAATTTCATCTGTACTATATGCTCTCAACTCTCCAACTCGAATTCTTCCTGCTCCTTCTGACACCTTGCCAAAGACCTTTCTAGCAACTTCCTCTCATTATCCTTCCCTTCTCTTAGCTAATCTGATGGCTCTGTAGCTATATCTACTACTGATAAAGGAGATCTCTTCGCTCAGACTTCCTTCTCCAATTCCACTGTAGACGATTCCGGTGCTGTTCCTTCATCGCTTCCTCTGGCTTCCTCATGGCTGACATTAAAATTTCTTCAGCTGATGTATTTTCTGCCATCACAGGCCTCAGTTCTAATAAGGCGTATGGGCCTGATGAGTCCCTCCTGTTGTTTTCAAGAACTGTGCTTCAGTGCTTACACCCTGCCTAGGCAAACTCTTTCGTCTTTGTCTATCAACTTGTACCTTTCCTTCTTGCTGGAAGTTTGCTCTCATTGAGCCAGTCCCAAAGAAGGGTGACCATTCCCAACCCTCTAACTATCGTCCAATTGCTTTAACATCCTGTATCTCAAAAGTTTTCGAGTCAATTCTTTATAGAAAAATTTTAAAGCATCTTTCCTATCACAACCTTCTTTCTGATCGTCAGTATGGGTTCCGTCAGGGACGCTCCACTGGCGATCTTCTCACCTACCTTTCAGACTCCTGGTCATCTTCCTTTCGGGACTTTGGCAAAAGCTTTGCCATTGCACTTGACATCTCAAAGGTTTTCGATCGAGTCTGGCATAAATCTTTAATTTCCAAACTGCCCTCTTATAGTTTCTATCCTTCTATCTGTGCTTTCATGTCTAGCTTCCTCCCTGGTTGTTCTATAGCCACTGTTGTAGACGGCCAACGTTCTTCTCCTAGATCTATCAACAGTGGTGTTCCTCACGGCTCTGGTCTATCACCAACTCTTCCTTTTATTCATCAATGACCTTATAAGCTGTACATCTAACCATATCCACTCATACGCTGATGACTTCACCCTTGACCTTTCCATTCGGTTCCCGCAACGCCCGTCTTAGCAGTTCCTTCAACACACAAGGGATGAGACTATGGCACACCTAATGTCTGACTTGGCTTATATCTCTGGCTGGGGTGAAAATAATCTTGTTGTTTTTAATCCATCAAAGACTTAGTTCTTACACCTATGAACCCAACAAAATCTTCCACCAGTGTACCCAATAATGATCAGTAATAATCAGCCTGCATCATCCTTGAACATGCTTGGGTTTCATTTGCTTGGGAATGATCTTAGAAAGATCATATTACATCTCCTGTAAAATCTGTTTCCAAGAGATTAGGTGTGATAAGCCGACTCCGTTCCTTCTTTCCCCCTGCACAATTGTTGACTCTATACACGGGTTTTATCCGCCCCCGTGTGGAGTACAATTCTCATGTGTGGGGAGGCTCCCCACATACAGCTCTTCTCAATAGGGTGGAGTCAGAGGCTCTTCATCTCGTTAACTCTCCTCCTCTTACTGACTCCCTACAACTTCTGTCTCTTCTCCGCACTGTTGCCTCTTGATCTCTTTTCTATCTCTGCATCAATGGTCACTGCTTCTTTGAACTGTCTGCTTGCATTCCTCCACCTCTTCGACGGTCGCGTAGCACCCGCCTATCAGCAAACTCTCATCCCTTTTCTGTCCAACTGCCTAATGCAAGAGTTAACTGTTACTCTCAGTTCTTCCTTTATGCAACAGGTCAGCTCTGGATCTGTCTCCCTTTGTCTGTATTTCCTGCTTCCTATGATCTCCAGTCTTTCAAACGCAGTGTGGCCAGGCATCTCGAAATGAATGGATCTTGAATTTGGCTTTCTCTTATATTTTGTTTTTCTTTTGGAAGGAATAATTATTCTGGGCTCATAGTCTTTGGTTCCTTCTTCTT
Source organism: Coenobita brevimanus (assembly GCF_032717465.1). Lineage (NCBI taxonomy): Eukaryota > Metazoa > Arthropoda > Malacostraca > Decapoda > Coenobitidae > Coenobita > Coenobita brevimanus. The sequence goes on from NC_136986.1 coordinate 14,288,472, forward strand.
TCCATATAAAATACTTGACATCTCACAGGCTTTCAATCGAGTCTGGCATAAATCCTTAACCCTGGAACGCATTCGAGGACACTATAGTGACCCACCCAAACTCTGGCCACATGGCCCTTGCTTCCTTTGTGGCCCAAGTGGGTCGTGTTCTCAGTAGCTTCCTAAAATGATGCGCTGTGTCGGGTGAAGGTAGTTGGTGCACGCTCCTAGGTTAGGTTTTTCATAAAACACAGGTGTGGGCTATAAAAGTGTCCACGAATGTGTTACAGTACTAGACATTTAGTGCATGGACTTTTCTTTGATGTTTTTCTGCCAGGAGACTGGGAGTCAGCCAGCTGCCCCCCACACCCCCCTATTGCCTACTGGTTACCGGACGTCAGAATCCATTCATTATACTTGTGCTTATAGTCTTTACTTAATATTTAAAAATTGTCTTTAGTTACCCCTGGAGGATTACACTTTTTTTTTTTTCTGTCAGATTGTAATGTTAAGAGTACATTTTAAGTCCATATCTTGTAAGTTTAATAAACACAACTCCATTTTTTTTTTTTTTTTTGGGTACACAATAGTGACCACGAATGTGGTAGCGTACAAAAACATAATCGAATGTGTTCCAGGGTTAATTTCCAAACTGCCCTCTTATGGTTTCTATCCTTCCTGTACCTTTAACACTAACTTCCTCTCTGGTCGTACTATAGCTGCTGCTGTAGTCAGCCACAGTTCTTCTACTAGAGCTGTCAGTAGTGGTGTTCCTGAGGGCTCTGTCCTATCACCAACTCTCTTTTGTGCATCAGCGACCTTCTAAGCTGTACATTTAACCCTATCCACTCATACACTGATGACTCCACCATTCAGCTTTCCATCCACTTCCCCCAGCCTCCATCTCAGCACTTACTTCAGGAAAGAAGGGATGAGGCTATGACACACCTGATCTCTGACTTGGCTCTTATTTCTGACAGGGGTAAATGTTATCTTGTTTTTAATGCATCAAAAGCTCAGTTCTTACATCTATCAACCCGACAGAATCTTCCACAGGGGTACCCTCAAATTTTCAACAATATCCAACTCAATTCTGCAACATCTTAATACATACTTGGGATTTCATTCTCTCGGGATTTATCATGGAAAGAACATATTACCTCTCTCGTAAAATCTGCTTCCATGAGATTAGGTGCGCTAAGTCAACTCCGTGCCTTCTTTACCCTTGCACAGTTATTGACTTCATACACGGGTTTCATTCACCTCTTGTGTAGAGTACAACTCTCATGTGTGGAGAGGCTCCTCATACACAGCTCTTCTCAACATGGTGGAGGCAACAGCTTTTCATCTCATCAACTCTCCTCCTCTTACAAGCTTCCTTCAACCTCTGTATCTTTGCTGTACTGT
>NC_136986.1:14294857-14382357 GCF_032717465.1 Coenobita brevimanus
CTTGCACTGTAACCTGAAAATTATTTCTTTTTTTCTGGCACATATATTTAAAGTTCATCCACCATGTCCTGAGATCATTTCCTTACACCCGTACTTTTCCTTATATTATAAATTCTTTGTGGTAAAATCACTTGCTAGGATAATTTCTTAGTGCACCACAGGAATACCACAAGGTAATTACTAGTTTACTATCACAACAAATCCTATTTGCATGTATACTGCACTGTATTACCATAACACATATTTCCCCTTGTACTGCAAGTTCACTTGCAGTGCAACCTCATTGTGTTTTAAGCCCATACCTTTTTTTATATTATAAACTATATTATATATTCTTATATAATAAGATCACTAGATGCACTATTTACGCTTTACCACACACAAGTGACTGAAGAAGTCTCCCATAACTCACTGCACTGGTAGCGCATTTCCTTGTGAATCTGCTGCCGTCACGGACAGTTCAGGCAGATATGGCAGTACCTGTAGTGTTTTTAACCAGCAGTTGCCCAGGTTCACCATGCAGTGACACGTGAGGAAATCTGGGTAACCCTGTCAGGCATTACAACAGCACGTATCCTTGGTGCAGCAGTTATGCCAACAACCTGTCAGAACAGTAAGAATGCATTCACAACAGTGATAGCAGAAAGGTGTAGGAACACCTTCTTGTACCAACTGCAGCACATCGTGCTTGTCATGCCAGTGGATGACCGACATGTTATCACATTTCTCGATGAGTAAAGCACCATTCTCGGTCCTGGCAGGGAAAACAGGGTAGTGCTTCCTACTTGGCTTGACAGTACCGCTGGTTCCTGTCCCATCTTCAAGGATAAACTTGGCAGTTACATTATACAAGGAGAAATGCAGGCGGTTACATTATCCTCTCGCTAGGTGGGTGATAACTACAAAGTCCAGCATATATCCAATCTTGCATCATAAGCAACAAAGACTAATGCATAAGCGATGACGTTTGGACGATCTGTATTGGATAAATGCCAGTCAGCCCCCAAACAATACATGCGACCCATCCGCCACAGCTTTATGTAAAGGAGAAAAAAAAAATGGAAGAACTTTTTAGCATGGTCAGAATTGGGCGAATTGCCCGCACCCTGTCAATGGGTAAGGGTCCCACGCTGTGGGAAAAGTGCAGGAACCATAATATGACAAAGTACTCTGTAATGCACCATGTACAGACGTCGGAATAAGTTCGTTTCCTTTTCCGTGGACTAAGGTGTTTGTAACACTGCACGGTGGAGAGCTATCCCCTCCTCCTCCCTTCCTCATGGTCCCATACTCCCACCCAAACCCCCCACTTTTCTCTCCCACCCCATAGCCCCACCCGGTACCCTCCATACTCTCGCTCACAGCCAGATAGGGGTTACTGTGCTTCTTGGATCTCTCTAATTAAGTGTAGTTCGAATAATTGATAAAGGAAAAGTACAGTATATATCATAAACCAAGTTTGGAAAGATTTACTACACTGTGAGAGAGAAAAAAAATAAATCTGCTCTAATTATTGCGGTAGTAGACAGCTCTCTTACACACACACACACACACACACACACACACACACACACACACACCATACATACATACGTATAGCGTATACTGGTGATCTACGACCATTTGGATATCGCACCTTTTCTGTTACGGTGACGTCATTAATCTCTGTTGGTTAGGACAAGGGTCGGGGTGTGGGTGGACCTGTCGCACGAAACCCCAGATTGGGTCCTTATCTGTTCCTAACACCTGCAGGCATAATTAACCCTGCTCAGGTAGATGTCGGTCCGTGTTGCATAGCAGGTAGACGTGGGTCCTGTAGACCCCCCAAAATAAAAAGTCGGGAATAATGTTAATGTTTCGTTTATTCCAATACTGAAAATAGAGTAACATTCAATGTTTCCGCAACACAGACATGTAAAAAAACAAATGGATGTTTGTTTTCTTTTCATATGTTTAATAAAATTTTGAGGTGAAAAAACTGTAGAAAAAACAGTAAATAAATTTTGGCCTTAACGAAAAAAAAAGAAAATGAGTGATTGGCTGAGTGGTCCCAAAGCTTGGTATGGGGTGGTGCTTCATGGTGTGAAGAGGGGCTGCCAGACACTGCATTCATATCTGCAATCAAGGAAAACAAAATATCTCACACACCTCAGGTAGACGTGGGTCTCACATTCCCAACTTATACTCACATACCCTTATACTGCGGAAATGGAGAGACGGCTTGACGTAATTCCCTCACCCCTTGTGTGGATGCACAACGTTAGGAAGCTACTGAGAAGAACAGAGCTCCCGGGTATGTAGAAGTTAATGAATTAGAAAATGGGACAGAGAGGGGGGGGGGGTCTCTCAGACCCACCTCTACCAGAGCGAGAGCAGGGAAATATGCCTCATATCATCACCGGCCAGGGTCAGTCACAGACACCCTCCAGCTCGCTGCTCTAATGTTCCCTAAACCGCCCGTTTGCAGTGTTGCCAATGTAGCTCAAATATACTGCCAAATCTAGAAATAATTACTTCGAACTAGTAGAAAATATGACATTGGGTGACATGAATGCTGCTTATTTTCACGGAAATTAAGCCTTCTTATTCTATACTGTAGGGGGTGCACCCGTTTGTCTATACAGGTTCCAACATTTTATGCCATATAGCAATAATCTAGTGATTCTTAGGACTAATCTAGCGGAGTATTGTGTGTATGTATTGGTGACGCTGACTTAACATCTGATGCCATCTCACAGGCCCAAATCTGTATATCCATGTTACTCCTCCCACCTCTGTCAGAGTAACCAGTAACTCCTCAATATTAAGATAAGCAATACGACTCCGTGGGATAAGAGACATGCCGTTTTCGCGATCTCCGGGAACTGCTGCGACCACTGGGATATCGAAATAGACCTCCGGCGCCAGAAATTGCTATTGGAATACTGTATATATATATATATATATATATATATATATATATATATACTCGTATAGGAGCCTCTGTGTTACAGCGGTAAAGTGTGCATTTTCGTACACTGAAGAACAAGGGTTCGCACCTCGCCAAGGTAATATACTTTGGGAGCGTTCTTCTGGCCACGTACTGCATTGGCAGACATAAGGGGTGTTGTGGTTGAACCAGTGTCGCATACTATAAAGTATGCTTTCACCCAGTCGGCTTGCGCGGGCTGATTACACTTGGTTCATAGACTACGCACATCCAAAGCCACTTCAACACTACAATTACACTTACAAGCACTTCTCACCCAAGCCACTTGGTAGAGATACATTGGCTGTATCGTCCCCACTTCGGTCGGGATAGGCCGGTCCTGCAGTGGACACTCAAAACGGCTGATGAGATGAGATACTCGTATGAGAGAGAAAGAGGGGGGGGGATGCATTAATTTAAACTATTCGCCAAAATCAGTGCGTATTAGGATTACTAAAGCACTAAATACTAATTTATTTACCACTGAAACACGAAATGTTCATACCGAAGCATTGTCAAGGGAGTGGAATTATCTTTCTCTCTAAAAGATACCGAACTCTTCCGCATTAAGTTCGGTATCCCTATCGTGATTATTATGGCTCAGGATTGGCAACATGACAAAATTGCTATCTGGGGTGCAAATAGTTGGACTGAAGCGTTTGGGACTGAAGCCTTTGGGGCTGAAGCATTTGGGAAACGAGATGTGTGGGACATGGGGGTCGAAAGGGATGTTTATAATACTGTTTATTCCATTATTAGTATTAGACTACACTAAATTAGAGAGGTGCAAGAAGTACAGTAACCCTTAACTGGCTGTGAGCGAAAGTTTGAAGGATACCGGGTGGGGCTATGGGGTGGGAGAGAAAAGTAGGGGGTTTGGGTGGGAGTATGGGACCATGAGGACGGGAGGAGGAGGGGATAGCTCTCCACCGTGCATTGTTACAAACACCTTAGTCCACGGAAAAGGAAACGAACTTATTCCGACGTCTGTACCTCCCAAAGACAGGTGTGGCTGTGAGGTCGTCCATGATCCGATAGTCCTGTATGGCATGCCTTTTTTATGTGTGCCATCGTTACGGTCAGAGCTTGCCAACCGTATAATTCATCGACTTCATCAGAATACCATTCTGTCATGTTTGCTCTTGTCACAGGAAGGGAGGTCAAGCCAGTGTGGGGAGAGTTTCTGGTAATAATGATCCTGTGCGCAGGTATTCCTTCACGGACAATGAAAAAAATGCCGTGAAAAATCCATGATGCACGAGTTGCCTGTCCCTGGAAAATGTGCCCAAATACCTGCCTGAGGATCATCAAAAGCAGCCTCCGCATGCTGAAACCCTTTTCCCTCCTTTCACAGTAATTTTGATTGTCCCCACACTTGGCTGATGACAGGAGGGCACGAGCACTACGTACACCACGGCCACAGACATGCGTAAATCTCTTATTATCTAGGAGTCCATATTCCCCTTTGTAATTTAAGTGTACTATCATTGGTGTCGAGTCCCCATTGCCTTACGAGAGTAGGTAGTCTTTTTCTTTACTAATTTTGCATGGGACACCCTCTTATGCACTTGTGTGTCATTTAAATTGCTTTAACAATGATGTATACGTAATCATTGACGAGATGTTAGCATTTCAGAACCGTAACGTCTCATAAATTTTAATCAAGAGTAAAACCAAAGCATTTATATCGAGTTTTGGATGAAGATTTCGTTGTGAAAGATTTGATGGAGGCTATTTTTCACCCCTGTATTAAAAACTCTCCAAACTTGGATAAAATCATCTAGCGGTTGTAGGAATCCCTTCTCCCCCCCAAAATAAATAAAAGACGTTGTAATATACTGTATAGGTGGCTAATATACACGTACACTTTTGAGCGATAGTATCTGCCAACCCTCTAATTTTCCCAACAAGTACAAGGAAATCGTAGACAGAGTTCCACACTGAATAAAAGCCTGCTGTCCCGTGCTGAGTTGGTAGTTCAAAGCTTTGTTGGACTGAAGAACAATGCACATTGATATTATTGCTTGTACATTCTATATAATCATTTTATATTCATCAAAACTTGTTCCAGATTTTTCATTCCTTTGTATGTTATTTCACACAGCTTTGTGGCAGAATAACAATTTTGTTGTTATACTTCTTTTCTATGACACTTTTCATGACCAGCAACATATCATAGTGCTGATATCTAGTTACAGCTGTTGTTCTCAAAAACTGTGCTTCTGTGCTTACACCCTGCCTAGGCAAACTATTTCGCCTTTGTCTGTCAACTTGTACCTTTCCTTCTGGCTGGAAGTTTGCTCTCATTCAGCCAGTCCCAAAGAAGGGTGACCACTCCCAACCCTCCAACTATCGTCCAATTGCTTTAACGTCCTGTATTTCAAAAGTTTTCGAGTCAATTATTAATAAAAAAATTTTAAGGCATCTTTCCTATCACAACCTTCTTTCCGATCGTCAGTATGGGTTCCGTCAGGGACGCTCCACTGGCGATCTTCTCACCTACCTTTCAGACTCCTGGTCATCCTCCTTTCGGGACTTTGGCGAAAGCTTTGCCATTGCACTTGACATCTCAAAGGCTTTCGATCGAGTCTGGCATAAATCTTTAATTTCCAAACTGCCCGCCTACGGTTTCTATCCTTCTATCTGTACCTTCATCGCTAGCTTCCTTTCTGGTCGTTCTATAGCTGCTGTCGTAGACGGCCATCGTTCTTCTCCTAGATCTATCAACAGTGGTGTTCCTCAGGGCTCTGTCCTATCACCAACTCTCTTCCTTTAATTCATCAATGATCTTCTAAGCTGTACATCTAACCCTATCCACTCATACGCTGATGACTCCACCCTTCACCTTTCCATTCGGTTCCCGCAACGCCCATCTCAACAGTTACTTCAAGAAACAAGGGATGAGGCTATGGCACACCTAATGTCTGACTTGGCTCATATCTCTGACTGGGGTAAAAATAATATGGTTGTCTTTAATGCTTCTAAGACTCAGTTCTTACACCTATCAACCCGACAAAATCTTCCACAGGTATACCCACTAATGTTTAATAATATTCAGATTAATCCTGCATCATCCTTGAACATGCTTGGGGTTTCATTTACTCGGGACTTATCTTGGAAAGATCATATTACATCTCTTGTAAAATCTGCTTCCGAGAGATTGGGTGTGCTAAGCCGACTCCGCTCTTTCTTTACCCCTGCACAATTGTTGACTCTATACAGGGGTTTTATCCGCCCCTGTGTGGAGTACAACTCTCATGTGTGGGGAGGCTCCCCACATACAGCTCTTCTCAATAGGGTGGAGTCAAAGGCTTTTCGTCTCATTAACTCTCCTCTTACTGACTCCCTTCAACCTCTGTCTCTTCGCCGCACTGTTGCATCTTTATCTCTTTTCTATCGCTACTTTAATGGTCACTGCTCCTCTGAACTGTCTGCTTGCATTCCTCCACCTCTACGACGGGCGCGTAGCACCCGTCTGGCAGCAAACTCTCATCCCTTTTCTGTCCAACTCTCTAATGCAAGAGTTAACCGTTACTCCCAGTCTTTCATTCATGCAACAGGTCAGCTCTGGAACTGTCTCCCTCTGCCTGTATTTCCTCCTGCCTATGATCTCCAGTCTTTCAAACGCAGTGTGTCCAGGCATCTCAAAATGATCAGATCTTGAATTTGGCTCTCTATTGTATTTTGTTTTTCTCTTGGAGGGAACTGTTACTGCGGGCTCATGGCCTTTGGTTCCTTCTTCCTCGCATAAAAAAAAAAAAAAAAAATCAAGATGAAGAGGTGACAATATTAGGCCAAGTTAAAGTGAACAGAGTACATTAACTGTTTTTTTTTTCCCGTGAGAAGCCCCGAGTACGACTTTGTTTCGGCAACATAAAAATTTGTGAGTATATAAAACCAATGGCTGATGACTCTACCGTTGGAAGCAATTAACTGGACAAGATTTATTGTTAGAAAATATCCAAAAGCATCGAAAAGATGGCCCTATGTGATGAACAGATTATATAAGCGGAATTAACTTTATATATATATATATATATATATATATATATATATATATATATATATATATATATATAAATATATATATATATATATATACATCATCAGCCGTTTCAGTATCCACTTCAGGACCGGCCAATCCCGACCAAAGTCCGGGCGATACAGCCAATGTATCTCTACCAAGTGGCTTAGGCTGTCTGGTAGAGATTGTATGTAGGGTGAGAAGTGCTTGTAAGTGTAATTGTAGTGTTGGAGTGGCTTTGGATGTGTGTGTAGTCTGTGAACCAAGTGTAATCGGCCCGCGCAAGCCGACTGGGTGCAAGCATACTTTATAGTAAGCGACACTGGTTCAACCACAGCACCCCTTGTGTCCGCCAATGCAGTACGTGGCCGGATGAGCACTCCCAAAGTTTATTACCCTGGCAGGGTGCGAACCCTGGTTCACCCGTGTATGAAACGCACTCTACCAATGTACCACAGAGGTTCCAATATACAGTATATATATATATATATATATATATATATATATATATATATATATATATAGATAGATAGATAGATATATGTTCATTCCTACTACTGCCAGAAGTATTTCACTAAGGAGAATTTTCAGGCTGAGGGGTTAGTTATACCTTCCTTAATGTTTGGGTTAAATTATGGCCACAATTAGGTACAAGAGATCTTCCAAAGACTACGTGAAACTGTCCTTTCAATAGTAAAGGAAATGATAAATTTCACCCTTGTAGTGTCGAAGAAGTAAAGATAATTCATTCTGTCTGAAAACTATAAACGTATTGTGCAGGTACAGCATGTTGGTTCACTTGCCGTACAGTCCTGACGGTGCCCGGGTGCTGCAAGTGGCTTACTGGACCCCCACATCAGGTCTACGCCATGTCTCACCTCCAGCCCTTTTCACGGAGAAATACACCAAGTAATGTGTACAGATTACTGGCCATTTCAGAAATGGATGATCTTATGTACTCTGTTGAAATTACTGGGCATTACAAAACTTAAAAAATATAAGCATCGTATCAACTTACGAGTATAGACTGGGCTATACCCATTTCATTATAACCTGGCTTAAAACTGTCATCTCTTCATTTTGAATGGGTTTAACAAGGGATTAACACTAGACTATGGTGCTAGTCATGAAAAAGTGTTATGGAAATGAAGTAGAGACACAACTTCGAGTTTTTCTGCATATGAGGTATGTGAAATATGCTGTGAAAGGTAGAAAATCTAGTCCAGATTAGTGTAAAACAAGTATAATTTGTAGCTGACAGTATACATGTTATAGACAATGAACTCAGAGAGAACATCGAGCCGAGAAACAATTACTTAAATGAATATTAGTAATCCAGAAATAATGATAAAAAATTGTCATAGCCTACCTATACTTGCTTAGAGCAATACGCAATAGCCTTTATTCCTACAGGATTATCACAGGCTGAATAAAAAGTCACTTCCACCTAATGTTGCACTGCAGCTTCTGTACGTTCACAATATTACATTATTTTTGGCAGTTTCTTTGGCGCGACGATAAACGTGACGGCGCTTACAACAGAACCCTACTGGCAAGAGTCCATCGAGGGCAACACCACCAGGTACTCAGGCACTGACTACAACCAGCTGGTTGCGGTTGCCCAGGCCCTGAATTTTACTTTCCGCGTCCTGCCATCACGCGGCTGGATCGAGGTGAGAACTATATACTTGTCAACATTCAAGCTTTTGCTGTTACTAACTGTTGCTGATGTAAATTATTTTGAATATTTCATCCGAATATAATATCAGCATCGTTTTGCAATATTTAGTAGCACACTCTGATTCAATTGTGATATGTTAGCGATTATTTAAAATGCGATCTCTACAGAAACTGAACTGTTTTTCACAGAATTAATATTCATAAAGTATTCACTGCATGGGTTAGGATTTGATCTAATTCTGGCTGCTACTGCCAGAAATCTAATTTCAAGTCAGATGTTATCTCTTGTAAGGTGCTGTTCAAACTCGATTCAGCTCCAGCATATCAGTGTTCTACAGTATCATCCTAGATGAAATGTGTAATAATACTGAAGCAACACTTTAACCTCTCCACTGCCCTCAGTGATGATCGATTTCGATCAGTGAAACGTACAGTACAAACTGTCGCTGGGATCGGTCTCGCCAGTGCCACCTAAAACTGCATCATAAACCCCAGGCATATCCTGTTTGGTGTCTTTTATGAACCCCCAGTATGTACATAGATAATTTCAACCATAGTGCACCACTGTTTGTGAGTGACGTCGTTGTTTCTTGTTTGATATGCATCAATGGGTTTCTTTGGACTCTATCTCTGTTTTGTTACATATCTCATTATTTACAGGATGTTGTTATATTTCATTTCAGAATGCTTGGTACCGAAAGCAATTATTTATGTTTCATTCTGACTATTTATTCCCTAACTGGTTAAACTAGAAAATAAAAAAGGAAATTGCCGTAGCTCGTCCAGTTTGCTGGTTTGTCCAAGGAATAATTTTGACTAATGATCTCTCTCTCTCTCTCTCTTTCATTTAATATACATTGGAGGTAAAAGAATAACTTCCCGCCATCCCCTTGCTTCTTCGTGGCATCGTGCTTCTCGCACTTTACTGAAGCGTTGCATATCCTGCCTCTGTTGTTTGTAGTATTCGCCTCGCACTTGCTGGGTGACAGGCAAACAAAGAGCCCGTCAGAGTAGAGGCAGAAAAAAAAGCTCCCAGACGGGAGCATAGCTCGGCAGGCAAAAACTGGAAACGAGCAAAAGGCGGCAACGACAGGGGAAGGTGCGGCAATGGGTGGCGAGGTCGATTGGCCGATGGTGAAACGAGGAAGGGCTGGGCAAAAGCTGGACAGACAGTGCGGCGCCGATGGAGGAGGCGCCGACGAACTCAGAAGACCCGACGGTGGATGGTAAGGCCAGGCTGCACGATGGTCTAAACGAGGGCAGGGTGGGACGAGAGCCGGGTAGACAGTGCGGCACCGATGGACGAGGCGCCGACGAGCTCAGGTAGAAAACGCCCCGACGCTGCCCTCAATCCCCTTGCCCCTGGTGGAAAGGATGAAATAGAATCGCCCAGCTCTCCAGCATCAGCAGGTGGAAGCACAGAGGGGAGGCCCAGTCCCGGTCGGCACAAGGGCACAACCCCGGTCCAGGTAGTGGCGGAGGGAGGGTCGTCGGCCGGGTATAAAGGGCGGAGGAGCCTCAGCCTCCTGGTGGGCTGACCAGGGCACTCCCTCAGGTGGAGAGGACAGGCCCGTCCCTCGGCTGGTACGGCTGCTGTGGAGAGCAGGTCCCGCCGGGAACAGAGGTGGAGGTGTTGCCTCGGCAAGAGGTGGGCTGCGAGTCCATATCCTGCCATATTTTACTGACATTTCAAAGATCATTACTTTTCTGAAGTGAATGCCTCGTCCCTCTCCAATAATAGAAGCCATGTAGCATTCGCCAAACAGTGAACCCTAGTCTCCTTTCCTGTCCAGCTCTTTCTTGCGAGAGTTACCTGGTATTCTCAGTCCTCATGTATACAAATGATCAAATTAGGAACTGCCATCATTCTGTATTTCACACTGCCTATGACCTCTAAACTTTTAAACTATGTGTCCAATGCAGACATCGAAATAAATGCGACAATTTTTTTTTTTTTAGTTCCTCCTAGGAAGAACAATGCATTATTATACCCAGAGCCTTTGGCTTGTACTTTATTATGCACTAAAGTGATTAGTTTCTTTCAGCTTAGGAAGGGCATCTTGCTGGTAAGCTTTAAGGAATGCTACATCGCAACTTTTCGAAACATTTCGCTGAAAGAGTTTATGGTAAAAATAACACAAGAGAAAAAAATATATATCAACTGGGGCTTTCATTTCTTTATGTTAATGTTATATTTACTTGCAGGTGACAGATCAGGTGCAGATTCGTAAATCATTCATGGCAACAGTGATATATGGTGTTATTCCACAAGAACTAGAGAGGTGAGATTAGAAGCTAAGGGTAACCTTTGCACTGCAGTGTTCACTGTTCTTACTGATAATCCGGTTTACTTGCAGATAGTTTTATGCAGCAAAGAAAAGCTATACATTGTCAAAAGATAGACATAGCCTATTTAATCTGAAATTGCCTACTGTGTTATAAATTATAGGTAACGAAAGTGATGAGGAAAATAATTTTTGAATTTTGTTTTACTTGCTAAAGTGGAGTGAATAGAAAATGATCCTGTCAGTGCACAGAAGTCAAGAGCATTCTTCTACTGACTGCCTACAAATGTGGAACTGAATTCTGCACATATTACTTTTGCTTGTTCACAATAATGACACTTTTGGTTCACTTATGTTCCTAAGCAACATTAGTAAGCCTAAGAAAGTCCATGCCATAATGAAGGGGTTAGAAACTGGCTCGGTTAACTCATCTTTCAAAACAAATCTCATTTCACCCCCCCCCCCAAAAAAAAAGGACCAACATGTTATGTTCAACGCGAAGAATATATTACCTGCGCCTAATTTTGGTTGTTTTCGTCTTCCCAGCATAAACAGAACTGGGAAGGATAGATGGATGGGAAGATGATGATGGAGTTGTACATAATATACCGTAGCTTCTTGTAGTCTGAGAATGTTCGATAGTAAAGGAAATGATCTGGAGGGTATGCGTGGGGCTGTGGGAAGATGATGAAGCTGGAAAAAAAAAAAAAAATCTAATATTCCGGTACTGTTTCCAGCCAGGGCTTCATTTTGAGATGTAATAATAATAATAATAATAATAATAATAATATTATTATTATTATTATTATTATTATTATATTAGGTACGATAGCGAAGTTGGTATTTTTTTCAGTTTGTACATCTGGGTCCATCTGTCCGTGTTTCTGTTGGTACGAAAACTTCGCAACTGCTAAAGATATCATTACAAAATTTTACAGGTCTGTAGTAGACAAAAAAAAAAAAAAATCGATTACGAGTTTGAAGTTGGTGAAGGGAGGTCAAGCTCTGTGAGTCTGTTTCCAAGATAATTTCGCAACCGCTGAAACTATCATCACAGAATTTTACAGGTGTGTAAAAGGGATGAAAATCGCCTATGAGTTTGAAATTGGTGAAAGTAGGAGGTCTGTGTGTCTATTAACACGATAACTTCGCAACCATTCAAGATATCATCACAAAATTTTACAGGTGTGTAGTAGGGATGAAAATCTGCGAGTTCGAAATTGGTGAAAGTAGGTCAAGGTCAAGGCCATATTCCGAGCCGCGCTAGATATGTATCGGCTTGCGGCTGATGCGATTCCCACATTGGGAGGGCCTCTAGTTATCGCCCACCTTACAAGGCGAAGCAATAATGTTCTTGCCTGCCTCAGTGTGTGTGGCCGAGTTCGAAAGTGGGCACTCGAGGTCAAGGTCAAGGTCACCAAAATGGCTGCAGAAGGTCAACTACTATTTATCACCCGCCTTTAGCACCATTATATCTCATGAATGGCTTGAGCTATCAACATGAATCCCTCAGGGTATCAAGATATGGCCAATATCTTGGCCAGGTTCGAAAATGGGCACTCGAGGTCAAGGTTTAGGTCAGAAATATGGCTGCCAAAAATCAAGTATTATGTATAGCCTCCCTGTGGCACAATTATATCTCATAAACGGCTTGAGCTATGAACAGGAAACCTTCAGCATATCAAGATATGGCCAAAATCTTGGACTTGACCAACAGCATATTCTGGCGGGAGATTAGCATTCGGATTCCGAATGCTTTACTATCATAATTATTATTATTATTGTTATTATTGATATTATTTTTATAATAATAATTTTTATATTATTATTATTATTATTATTATTATTATCATTGTTGTTCGAGAACAAATTCTTTCCTATGGTTAGATGTAACAAATGGCTATAACATCTACAAACATAGCCTCTTTATTTCTAACAATGTTTCCAGATGGGATTTCACTTTCGCCTATGATCAAACTGCTGTTAAATTCGCCATGGCCACGCCGGTCATAACACCCAGTTGGCTGAGCTTCTACTCCCCTTTGAGTGGCCAAGTGTGGATCGGTGTCTTGGCTTGTACGCTGACTGTCTGCTTCACACTTGTCAAGGTAAACATGCAACTGGTCAGGAACGGGCGCATCCAGTATTAGTAATAACAGGCAGCAGAAAACGGTTCCGTATGTTGTTGTTATTATTATTATTATTATTATTATTATTATTACTGTTGTTGTTGTTGTTGTTGGTGGTGGTGGTGGTGGTGATGTTGTCTTTCATCATCACAATTAATTTAGATGTGGGACATTCTCAATTAGCAGCCCGGGGCCGTCTTCCAGTGTTAGTCACACACGTAAATGTATTTTCACAAGGCAGGTGCTCCTGTTTAACTCCTTCAGGATTTGTACACAAATGTGCTTCACTCTAGCAAAGCACAATATGGTTCTTCATTTTAGCAAAGTCCCGTATGGTACCAAATATGTCTATTGCCATTGTTCTTTATTGCTTTATACTCACCGAGGACAACGATGCTTAACCCTCACATGGTCGTGTTTTCTTGTTCTTCCGTTTTATATAACATGAGCCAACAGTATATGATTTTTACTTAGGTGAATGTGTCAATGGAGACAGTTGCTTATTCTGATGCCATGAACACTCCCTGGGTCAGGTTAATTCTATTTTTTTTTTTCCAGTTAACTCCAAACAATAGGTTCAAGTGAGTCTCTAACATGAGACTCACAGGTGAAAATCAGAGTCAGAGTTACTGTAAATCAAATGGAAAAATATTAGTTTCATTTCACAGCTATAAGTACAACGACTCTTCTTGGATGATGTTAGATTCATGCAAAAAGAAATTATAGAATATATATTGCTGTTTTTATACAAAATATCCTTAAACACTTTGCTGGACTATATATTTATGGTAGGGATGAGTAAAGAGTGGGTTTGGATTGTTACTTCTCACCCCCAGCCTCCACTACAGCCACCACTGTCGTAAATGTGGTAGGCTATGTCACGCTTGTTAATTTCTTGAAACCACAGCATGGAACTGTTAATTATTTCTGCTTTCATACATTTATTTTGGTCTGCCTTTTTCGACGAAGAAAGAACTTTCACCATCCTAATGAGAGGAACTTTAAAATAAATAATACATCATGTCTTCACTATAACCCATATCTGACTGTTCCATGACATTTTCACTATTTTGGAGTGTGTTGTATGTAGCCGAGAAATTACTTTAAGAAAAGCAGAAAAAGATCAAAAGTACGAAACTGGACATACCAAGCAGCTCCGCAAAAAATGGGGCGAATGACCTCATTAGAATTGTGTGTCTTCCTGACGGTAGCAAATGCGCGGAGGTTCACTTTCTTTTATGGCTCGTATTACCAAAACCATTCCACTGTCCGAAACATCACTGCTCACCCCTATGACTCAATAAAGAAACAGCTACACACTCATATCGTTGATCTTGAATTTGGCTCTCTCTTGTATTTTGTTTTTCTCTTGGAAGGAACAATAATTGTGGGCTTGCGGCCTTTGGTTCTTTCTTCCTCACATTAAAAAAAATATGTTTATCATTGTATATGTATGTTTTACAGATTACGAGGAGAAAAACGTGGCAAACGCGGCATGGAGTGCTGAGTACTGGATCAGTAGTGCTGGAGTCTGTGGGCACCTTGTTGGGCTAGGGACTGTATGGACGCCTCTCAACCAGCCAGTCCAACCACATCCTGGTCGGCACTTGGTTGTTCTTCAGTGTGGTGGTGGGCACAGCATATCGCGCCAGCCTCATCGCTTCCCTCACCCTCCCAAGGCTGCCACCCAGACCAGAGACAGTTGAGGAACTGGTCAAAGTAGTTGACAGGTGAGATATCGAAGAACAAACGTTTGGATGCAAAGGTCTATCTATCTATCTATAGCCCGACGCCCTAATCCCGCAAAGGGTGGCCACAGACAAAACGCCTCCAAGTCACTAAGTCACCCACCATTTGACTCCCCTCCCCCCAGCTCACCCCCCCCCCCTCCCTCATATACCTCTCAACTCCATCCCTCCACCTCATCCTCGGTCTACCCCTCCCTCTCCCTCCCTCCACCTCACCTACATACACCCTCTTAGTCAGTCTTTCATTCTCCATCCTCTCCACATGTCCAAACCACCTCAGTGTATTTCTCCTAATCTTTTCAACCACATCCACATCTACCCCATAAGGTGCTGGATGAAATTGAAATGTAAGTTAATGCTGGGCCCTTTGGTTATTTATCTCTGCTCTATCACTGCATCAAAGTTCTTAAATTAACTCTTAGTTCTATGTTTCCCCTCGTTCACCAACACATCACACAGTGAGTTAGTTTTCAGCCAGTAGCTGGTGTTTTATTCAAAGCCATCGATATGTTACTTGCAGACCTGATTGCTCAAAAGCAGGTCAACACTGCATGAATCAACAAATGGTGTTCTCAAATACCACGTAATACATCATCCACATGAAATATTCCATCCCTCAATATTTATCTCCGGCTTTACGTTTTTCTTTTTCTTTACTTTTGTGTTCACCTCACTCGTAACCTTATTCACTTCCACATGCATTGTTCGCCAGAGACATCACTGCCGTACAGTCTTTCGCTTATGCTTCCTCCACTGTCTGCCTTAATACATGGATTAGATCCGCACACCCTGGAGCACTTTGGAAATTATTCAGCTCATTGCTTTTCGTATATTCAGACAGTTGTGTAACTCTATTATTATTATTCCTATACTACAATCAATCAATCAATCATTTCCTGTGGCACCCTCGGGGATGCATAGGGCCTCGATGAACTCACACCACCACATCCTATCTTGTGCTAACTCCTCAAGATCTCCCCAACACTCATCTCCAGCTTCCCGTCTCATTGTCCTCACCCACGTCTCTTTTGGCCTTCCTCTACCTCTCCTACCAAGTGCCACCCACCCTGGTGTACCTCGTACTATTCCCTGTCTCCTATACACATGTCCTAGCCACTTCCATCGTGAGAATCTAACATATTCATCGATCGGCTGCACTCCCGTTATTTCTCTAATTCTACTATTTGGTATCCTTTCCCACCACTTAACTCCTAATATTCTTCTAAGTGCTTTATTTTCAAACACCAAGAATTTATTTTCCATAGTCACTGTGCTTTACCAAGACTCGTGTCCATAAATTAAGATACTCCTAACCATTACCTTATAAAGTTTGATTTTTGTATGAACAGAAAAATTGTTATTATTCCAAATATTTTTAAGCATTCCCATTGCCTGATTAGCCTTCTTTAACCTTTCCTCGAATTCAAAGTTCAAAGAACCATCCTTGGCTAAATAAGTACCTAAATATTTAAACCTATCAACTTGCTTTACAACCATACCTCCAATTACACATTCCTGCGCATTTTCCATATTCATATTGATTATTTCAGTTTTTCCACAATTAATAACCAAACCCACCTTGCGACCTTCACTCACCAAACAGTCCAACACTATCTGCATCTCTTCTGGCCCATCACAAATCAAAACTCTATCATCTGCATAATCTAAATCCAAAAGTTTCCTGTTCTCTCCCCAAAGTATACCTGCACCGGCTTCTGTTCCAACGCGTTTCATAATGTAATCAATGACCAATATAAATAGTAAAGGCGATAGAACACCACCTTGAATTACTCCGGACTTGACTTCAAACGAATCACTCAGACAACCATCAACCATCACTTTACAAAATGTGTCCCCATGCATGTTCATAATGACCCTCACAAACTCCTCTGGTATTCCATAATGTCTCATGATCTTCCCCATAGTCTCTCTCGAAACACTATCAAAAGCCTTTTCAAAATCAACAAAACAAAGACTTAACGGCACTCTCATTTCATTAACATGCTGAAATAAACGGTATAAAGAAAGACAAAATAAAAACACTTTCAACTTAACTTGCCCCTCCCTTTTTTTTTTTTTTTACTTGTATCTTATTTCACGAAACTCAGTGGCAGGAAGAGACAATACTACGTCTCGCTTTCTTTGCATAGCACTTTCTCGTGATTTGCATCATATCTTGGTTTTAATTTATTGTCAAGTTAGCATTCGAGATGCAAATATGGCAATTTTAGGCCAATTTTAAAGCAAAAAAAAAATAAATAAATAAATGTAGCTTGAAATTAATTTTTGGCGATGCATTATTCTAGGGGCCTCAATAGTAATACTTTAAACAATTTTTATTTGTACATGTTACAGGGTGACAGTAAGATCTTTTGATGGTTCACACAAGTTCTTTTTAAACTCTGAATCAAGTGTCTATAGAGAACTTGGGAGCAAGATGGTCGGGGCAGATGTTATGGACGGACTCAGCGCAGCTCTGAAGATGAAGTGAGTTGGTTTTACTTACGGTGATACTTATTTTCCTTTAATAACAGAACATAGGAAGAGAAAACAAATGACTATAAAAAATCCCTACGCCAAATTACTGGTGTCCTTGAGTCATAAAAATCTGTAACAGTTGGGCTTGAACAGCTGTAGGTTGACGTCTGGGGGGAAACAACTCTGGGGAAGCGAGTTGCAAAGAGATGCAGTTCAGGGAATAAAAGATTTCTGATAGGCGGAAAGTCTGCAATATGACAGTGTGACATTCCAGTCATGAGCACTACCAGATGCCCATGTAGCACAGGGAAAGGCATGGAGAGGTGGCACAATGGATGCAGCTTCGTCTGAGCATTTGCCATAAAAGTATCTGTAAAATAATGGAAGGGAGACAATATTCCTTGTTACCTGTCGGGGAGGTAGTTTATTTGTAATATCAGGGAGACTGATAATTCTAACAGCCTTGTTGTGAATCTTGTGTACCGGTAGTTGTTTTAGTGCAACATGTCCCCATTCATTCCACAAGGGTGAGCAATATTCCAGCTGAGAGCGCATGTGACTCTTACAAAACTATAGCTAACTACTCGTCAGTGAAAAAGCTACAAACTCTGTACAATAATCCAAGTTTCTCTGAGGCAGTTTTAGCAAGTGATCTGACATGAAAGGTCCAGCTGAGGGCACTGTTAAGTGAAACACCGAAACTTCAATACTTTTGGAGATAGGAATATTAGTAGCATTGAAGATAATATAGGAATCTGGCAATATCTGTCTATTAGTAAACTGTATATAGTTGGTTTTACTAGCATTAAATGAGACAAGGCTATTTTGTCCCCATGCAGTGATCCTTGATAAGTTATGATTTATGGAGATGGTTGTATTGAGTTGTGAGTTAGAGATATTAAACTTTGTGAATGGGTGTTTAAATGTGAATGAACTGTGAAGTGTTGAGTCATCTACGTATGAATGAATTGATTATGAGTGACAGATAAGAAGTCATTAATATAATTTACGAATAGGGTTCAAGCTAGAACTGATCCTTGTCTCAAGCCGTTGGTCACTGAGGGATATTTGAATATACTCGTACATCAACTACTCTTACACTTATTTTTCTGTCACTGAGATAAGAGAAAATCAGAGGATCATAAGATGTTAGTCCATCGCAAGGGGGTTTAGACAGCAGGGAATGGTGCCACATTCTGTCAAAAAAGCTTTAGAAATATCAAAGGTTACTGCATCAGTTTCTCCATGTTTGTCAACGGATTGATGGATGGTGTGAGTCAGGAGATTTGAGTATATCGACAGTATATCTTTCGTGGCGAAAATCACTCTGCCTATCACTAATTAAGTTGTTGAATTCAGTATGTTTAATTATGTGCCTATTCATTGCAAATTCAAATACTTTACCAAGAGATGACGTGATAGTCATTGGTCTGTAATCGGAGGGGTTAGAGGAACTTCCTTTTTTCAGAACTGGGTGGATATTGGCTTCTTTCCAAAAATTAGGTAATGAAGCAACGTTGGGTCTGGTTAGTACTTGGATGGGTGACCGCCTGGGAACACCAGATGCTGTTGGCATCCCTACGTGTCAAGTGAGGTTGGTGGAGGATTAGTGCCCCTCCCTGTAAAACAATTAACTCTAAGCCCTTGACCACCCCGTTTGGGATACATGGCGTCTGGCAATGGATGGATGGGAAGAAGTACGTAAGCATAGCCTGAATAATTTAGCTAGAACATAAGCAAGTATTGGGGAGCACTTTTTCAAAACAGTTGGAGGAATTCGATCTGGGCCTGGAGCTTTGTTGATTATTAAATTATCTAGGATGGATTGTATGTATCTAGTCTGTATTTTAAGTGGAGCAGTTTCGGAGTAGACAAGTTCTAGTACTGTGACGTTCTAGCTGACTTCCTGTAACGCAGCATTTCTTGCAGATGTACAGTAAGGATATTCGCTTTACCACGTGAGTCATTTGTAATATAATGGTCTGAAGATTTTGGCAGGGAATGGGTGATGACTTGTTACATAATTTTTTGGTATTTCGGAGATATGTTGACTGACGTATAATTAAGGTTACTGGGATGCTGGCATGAAAAATTTTATTCTTTTATGTATGTAAATCTTTTGTCATGTACATTTGCAATAGAAGAAAGTTAACTATTGTACTGTATATGAAAAAATGAAAAGAAAAAAATGTATCGGCATTATAGATTATTTACGAGTATTGTTTGTTTACTTTACAGACAATATATTATAGGCTATAATGTCTTACTTTACTGTTTAAACTAAGATCATTTAATATCATGATTTTACAAAATGTGTCCGAATCAGGGTGTAAGCATCAGTTCCCCTTCCTTGAGGTCCAGCAGTCCCTGTACGTATTGTTCCATACACCTTCACATGTCACCATTTTGGCACTAACATCTGCCATTCATATTTAAAACATGCCAAGGCTGTCTCACACAGGACTGGTGTACTGGCATCAGCGAGGTTGTTTCGACATGTTAGTGGGTCTGATAGCAGGTCAGTAAAGTCTGCTTTTTAAAGAAATTCAAATCCATAAACTGTTCCCGCCCCAGCAGGGATTTGAATCCGCATTCATTGGGATATGAGAGCACGTTTCTAACGACGCGGCCACCGATAGATAACGATAATTATCACCCAGGGTCCGTTTCTTAAGCCTCATTATCGTCCGCCTTTAGCAAGGTGGAGCAATAATATTTTTGCCAGTGTCCATGAGTCTGTCTGTGTGTCTGTATGTGTATCTGGTCTCAACGTCTCGAAACTATGTGGACGAATTTTCACCAGACCTATGTGGATGTGCAGACGCCTATTACTGTACTTACAGTGTGGATTTGATCAGTGATGTCCGAATGTCAGCCGCCATATGTTTTTTAATATGAACGGGCTTTTTTGCGAAGCGCGGTGAGTGAATTCCGTAGACCTGCGTGAATTTTCTTCAAATTTATTTTGTAGGTACAGTAATTTGTTCCTAGGTATCCAACGACATATTATGGCAGGCGATTAGCATTCGGCCCTCGCATGCTTTTGTGTCCTTTATTCATGTTTCCTCAGACGACATTATTCAGCTTTAGGCAGATCTCTTGTCATGAAGGGGTAAATGGATGTCCGATCCGTCCTCACCCGTTTGAAAAATCTCTCCAGACCTGAATGACATTGCTTGGAGACAGCATGGATGAAAAGTCAAATGTCACCGGACTGAAGGTAACAGTAGAACGTAGGGGTCTGGCTAGTGCTTTTGTCGACTGTATTTATTCTCGACCATTTATAGCAGTGACTTCCATGTGATGTAATTACTTAAAACAATTACTTATTATCCGGAGAAGACAAACTATAATTCTGTGTGATGATGATTTGTCTCGTATTACCTTACAAAGAGTCATGGCAATAGTTTAAAAACAAATAAAGCTAGAGGAACACATTTTTAACTATATTTATGCAAAACTTATGAAGATTTTTTTCTATACATTTGTAATTTTTCAGAGTATATATATTACAAATGCATATTGCCTTGTGACTCTGAATCGCTGAAATTCAACATACTGTTCCGACAGTTAAAAAAAACAATGCAGGTAAACACACTGCAGTGATTCTCCAGCATGGTGAAAACGTACTTGTTTTAGGTTTAGTCTTTTCCCCAAAGCAATGCATCCCTTTTAGACACAGGTGCGTATTCAGGTTGGGTAAGAAGGCTCCCTGGCACCTCATCCGTAGCGATTTACTATTGGACGTGGCTGATTAATGTCCTTTCGTACGTTATTTATGCAGAGTACGGCGATGTTTGAAGGATTTATATAATACGGAGTATAATACTAAGGCGTAACAAGCATAATAAATCGCTTAAGAAAAGTTGTAAAGGAGCTCCCTTAGCCAACATTAATACGGGCCACAATGGCTGTTTGAACAGTGGCCTCTGTTATAAGAACTAAGTCTGTTACATGTCACTCAGAGTGAACTTAGAGTACTGTCTAGCATTACTGTCAGATATTAGAGACAAACTACAATGCGTTTGCAATGGATTTTTTCCCTTTGCACTAAAATATTCAGTGGTATAGTGATAGAAACTTCTAAACTAAAAAACCGCAGACTAAATCGCCACAGTTCAGGTTGGTTTTCATACTACATCTGTTAACTGTATGTCTTATGTTATCATATTATTATCCCCACACGATTATATTGAAGACCTTTCGAGGAGGAAAAGCCAGATACAGGTTTCAATAATTCCTCCTTATCAGGCTGAATACAGTGATCTGACTTTATGTAGAACTAAAGAGGAAATGTGTCCTCCAAGTAAAGGAATTATGAGAGACTTTGAAAAGGAAGAATTTAAAAAGGAAAGTGAGATGTTGGGCAGCCATTCTTTAACCCTTTCCTCATCCATATTTCTCTCAGCTGAATAAATATTTCCTGGTATGAGCCTGCATGAATCATTATTTGTCTCCATACTCACAGGAATGGGTTATTAACATGTACGACATAAAGTTGTTTATTTATATATAATTTTTTTTTATTAACAGTCAGCTGAAATGCAATTTTGCAGTTGATTTTGAAGGACCAAAAACGTGTAGATGGTTTGGCATGTGACGAGGCGCCAGAATTCCAGAGGATTGAATGGTGTACGAATGATTATGTGACCCATTCTATATGGCATGTTATGCATTATTCTCCCAGTATCGAATAATGCGGCCTTATATATCCTACCTAATGTTGTTTCTAGGTGGGGAAAGCGTCTGGGTGAATTATTACATTTTACTACTTTTGTGTTTCTTTTCAGGAGTGCTCATATCGGTGCACCTCTGATCATGCAGCTGATAACATCCCGGAACTTTGCTAAACTAGATGGCACTTCCCCCTTGTATCTAGGCAAGGAAAACTTGCTACAGCTTTCGTTAGCCTGGCCAGTGCCTCATGATGCCCCCTACACACCTCAGATTGATAAATGTCTGAGGATTATATCGCAGGTGGGTAAGAGAATTTAATCGTTTGGCTTAATATGTTTTTTACACGAAATCACTCCTTATCTGAGTAACAATGACTGCAGATAGCAATATTTTTTTAAAGATATTATTATTGTAAAGAAGTTGTTAATTTCACAAGGATGATGTCTTACATATTCTATTTTTGCAACCTCCAGGCACTTTTACCCAGTTGCGGATAAATCCCTCGTAGTAAACGAGTCATCACTAATGCCAAGTCTTCGATGAGTTATATCGATTATATATGTGATGCCGAATAAACATTAAAACCAGTGTACTAAAACAAAATCGATACCTATATCAAGGGGAAAAAATGGCAACAATGCAAGTTAATTATCTATCATCTATAAAAGTGTAATAAGTTCACAGCCTTATGAAAAAAATAACAGATGGCCAGAGGCTCCTCCAAGCATGAAGGACAGAGAGTAGGCACCATCCGTCCTGCTGTGCCCATGGAGAAACCTCCACCACAGGTCCTCCAGACTCGGATACAGGACTAGCATGTGACGGACAGTAAGGGGAACAAAGCAATCATCACAATACGGTTGAGCCCCACCACACAATAGGAACTCATGACTAAGCCATGAGTGCCCAGTGCGTTGCTGGGCAACAGCCACCTCCAATCGCTAAGACATGGAGGGGAGAACTCTCGGCACTACTACCCTCTGAAAAATATCCCTTGATTTATTATTAACAACAGCTTCCCACTGTCATTGCCAACAAAGAAGAATCTCATACTTCAAGTAAGGTGTCATATCGGAAACAGGAAGGGGGTAGTTGTTAGTTGCCAGGGGTCATCGAGAAGCGGATTTCGGTAATGTATCTGCCATATCATTGCCCTCCACACCGACATGCACATGAACCGAACAAAATCGGACTAGTTTGCTTCTTCTCTTAATCAGGAAAAGCTACTCGTGAAAGGCAAGGATAGGGGATGAGCTGAAATGAAAGACTCACTGGTCGAATGCGTACATTGAGAATCACAAAAAACTCTAAAAGAATCCTCCTCATCTGTTAAGATCAGATGCAGTCAATTCTGCAGTAAAGTAGTGGAATTTAGAAGAATTCCTACCCATACAAAATCTGGGAAATTCCACCCAGACCTGACACCAGTGTCTGACTCTGAACCATCTGTATATAAAAGGATGGTTCCTCTGTGAACAGACGAATGTTCCTAAATAGCTGATGGACAGCAAGACAAGGTGCAGAAGACTTCGTAAGCTCAGAATCCCTGCACACCTGCACCTCAGGAAGGCACCATGGAGCGATTTCTGGAAGCCGGAGAGGACAGACAGACTGCAGAGAAACCTAAATCTCCCATAAACTGGCTGACCCTGTAGGAAAAGGAACGTGGAGTGGGAGGATGAGAAACAGTAAGTGTGTGTGACTTTGAACCATCTTTATATACAGGGAAGGTGCCTTTGTGAATGGAGGAATGTTTCAAAAATAGCTGATGGCTGATGAAGCGCCAGACAAAAGAGAGAAGATTTCGAATCCTAAAAATCCCTGCACACCTGCACCTCGGGGAGGTACCACGGTGCAATTTTTTGTAGCCGAGTGGGGCAGGCAGGCTGTGCAGGGAGACCTAAATCTCCCATAATCTGCCTGACCCTGTACCCAAAGGAATGTAGAGTGCAAGGACGAGAAAAAAGATACTGAAAAAAAATGACTGCCATTATAAACAAACATCAGTAAATGAGTCTGGAATATGCCTAACACAGTTCCAGCAACGAATTATTAGCGAATTGTGCTGTAGAAAAAAGGAAGGAACACCAGCCTTCACATGTTAGGAACTGGGTAGGATCCGAAAGCACCAGCACCAAGACGTAAAATTGCACTGGACTGAGAACACTAAGCCCCGGTACAATAGAGGAAGCGTACACCTCGCAATCATGGATGAGCTTAGATTCCACTAAGGCTTGATACAGGTGTAGAAGTGTTTTCCGACCAGCGCCCAACGAAGATGAGATACCGAGATAGTACCTTGTACAAATTCATTGCTTCCATGCAAGACACTCGTAGAAGTTTAAATGTAAAGCTCAAGTAACTTGACAGTCAAACGTTATGCCAAGAAACTTGGTCGTCTCCATGCGCTGTAGCAGGCCCCAGCCCCTTTAATCTATAAAAGTGGATAGCTACATTCATCCCTAAAGAAAGGCAGAAATCTCTCCAGTCTGCCCAGCTAGCAACCCTTTACATCACCAGCTGCATCTTCCCCTCCACAGCACACAGCTGGGAGACAGCAACCTATATTACTAGGTCATCCACAAAGGGGGAAGAGGACACCCTCTTTGGCAGGGAATCAAGTATGCCAGTGATGGCAATAGCAAGTAAGGAACACTTAACACACTCCTTCGTGGAACACCTTCTGACTTGTAGGACAGAGTGAGGGAATCACACAGACATGAAACCTTCAGTTAAACAAAAAGTCACTAAGACACAATGGTACCGGTAGGTGGCCGTGCAGCCACAAACTGTGAAGTTGATTCAGAATACCATGGTGCCATGCCATATCATATGCCTTTTCCTGGTCAACGAACAAAGCTACAACATGTTGTCCAAATGCAAGAGCCTCACAGGCTGCTGACCCAAGTATTATTAGGTAATACAATATACATCTCACCTTATGAAACCCACTTTGTGATGGAGAGAAGAAACCTCTTCTTTAGATGCTGAACTAGCCTCATGCTAACCATCTTCTCAAACAGTTTGCATACACACGATGTCAAACAAATGGGACTATAGTTAGTCACATCAGAATAATTTTTAAGTGGTTAAGGAAATGTAATAACTATGCCCATCCAATTAGTGGATACTTTATCTTCATCCCTTATACCATTGTAAAACTTTAATAAAAACAAAAGACAGTCGTACAGCAATTGGCAAATCATAGCATAAGGAATTCACTAGGTCCAGGAGCAGTCGCTGTACTGCTGGAGAGTAGCTTGCAGTTCACAGACGGCAAAGAAACCATAGGGTTCCCATTCAGTCTACAGCAATGAAATACCTAACCTTTTCTTTTGACGCTGGAATAAGCTAAATGGCTTGGAGGGATCTGAACAAAAAACATTGTAAATGTATTCCACCAGAGCTGAAGCTACTTCAAAGGAATTGGATACAGAATATCCCTGAATTTAACGTACCTGGGAAGGAAAAAACAAATACTTACCCGTTATTATCATCGCCTTACAGACAAGTTGTAAAGCAATGGATGAGGTAACAGGCGAAACACAGGTTCTCCACAAGGTGTGACATTAGTTCTTCAGAACCCACTTATAACTTTCACAGCTTTCTTAAACTTAGTTTAAAAGAAGACATATTAAATCTTCCTAAATTTTCTACAAGCATTTTTGTGAACACTTAGCTGAAGCACACTCCTCATCCCACCAAGGCACAGGTCTCCTGC
Organism: Coenobita brevimanus; assembly: GCF_032717465.1. Classification (NCBI taxonomy): domain Eukaryota; kingdom Metazoa; phylum Arthropoda; class Malacostraca; order Decapoda; family Coenobitidae; genus Coenobita; species Coenobita brevimanus. Next base: position 14,320,568 of record NC_136986.1, read on the forward strand.
AAAAGTTTACAGACGTTCGTTGAATAGAAGAAAGACCAACCTGATAAACAGTATATGTGGGATACTGTTCTGCATCATCAACACTGAAAGTTGGGAACATTACAGTCAAGACTTCAGTTTTCTCCAAACTCTTCCCAATCAGTCATACCCAAACACTAGCGAGGGACACGTTTCATCGGCACAGAGTTGCATGTTTTAACCACAGTAGGGTAAAGATCAATACTATGCACGTCAGGCAAAATCTCACATGGAAAGTTAAGTGGAGAACAACGGGAGACCAATGTAAGATCAACAACAGATAGAGTACCAGTTTGTACATGAAATGTGTTAGGTCTTCAGTGCTAAGAGGAACCAGGTCCAACTCCTTAACCAGAGATGCCAGATCACAACAGGTGGTACATATAGTTTCACCCCACAAAGCATGACTCCTATTTGCTTCACCTGGAAGAACAAATGGCCTAGGAAGATGACAAATAACGTGGTCAAGGCACAGAGGGGTGTGAAGGGGAGAGAGGTAAATAAAGAAAACAGAATATGTAACTCCTCCCCAGGTGTAATTGAACAGCTTCAGCCTGAAGGAGAGACAAAACAGAAAAAGAATAAATGGAACATCAGTACCGGACAGGAGAGCATGGCCACCACGAAAACCACTGCCCATAAGAACTGGCGAGTGGAGAACTGTATATTCTATCAGAGGAGGAGTCTTGTCTCTCACCATTGTCTCCTGAAAGCGAATACAGAAGGTGGAACTCAGGCAGGAGCAGTTGAAGTTCCTCCCAGTTTGTCCAGAAACATCAACAGATCTACTGCCAGACAATTATTACTGGACGATGCATGACTGGTTATCTTCAAGCAAATGATAAGAGGATTTTGCTGCAGCTTCCAAAGAATATGGTGAAGTCAGCGTAGACTGCGACAACTCCGATGAGGATGATACAAAGTGCTGAGTAGGGACCCAGTTTATTTCAACATTTCCCCAATACTTGCTTCTTCAGAAATGACATACAGTGTTTACACTCAGCAACAAAAGAAAACCTCACAGCTCCAAGACAGTGACGTCATACTCTTGAACAACCTGACAACAACAAAGTTGGGTAGTTTGTTCTGGTTGTTCAAGGGATCTTGGAGCTGTGAGGCCTACTTAAGTTGCTGAGTGTAAACACCGTATGCCACTCCTGAAGAAGCCAGTCATAGGAAACGCTGAAATAAACTGGGTCCCTACTCTGCACTTTTTGTCATTCTAAAGAATACCATGAAAGTTGGGTTAAATACTCTGCCACTACACTTAACCCTCCCAAACCCTGAGTTGCTGCATGTGGGATTTTGTGGGTAAGGTTCTTAACATACAAATATTCGTTGATAGGTCAGTTCCAAAGATCATACGACCCAACCTGGAGTTCCCACTTTACTTATGTTTTAAAAATGCGAAGAACCGTCATGTCAGGGTGACAGTGGTCTCTACTGGGTTAAACTAGGAAAAAAAATCACGTTGTGAAGTCTGTTCAAACTCATGGTGAAATTAAAAAAAAAAAAAAAAAAAAAAAAAAAAAGCATTTGGGTGCCGAATGCTTATCACCGCAAAATAACTTGGCTAAGATACAAGCTACCTAAAACGAAATTTTAATAAACTATCTCTATCCATTGCTGACATATTGGCCAAAATGTAAATTGATGAATGGCAGCCGGCATTCAGTCACCTTTGATCAAATCCTGAGCAAAAGTTAATGACTTCTGCTCATTCACATAATTGCTGTTTCTTCATGGTTTTGTGAAAGTTCTTCCACAACTTTTAGAGATATTTCGGGAACACACACACACACACACACACACACACACACACACACACACACAAAACTGCATTGCCTCCCCTTGCCAAAAGTGGACATTAAAAATCATTACTTGTAGCATCCCAGCTCTGTTTCCGAGTATGGTAACAGTGTGTCTTATAAACATGTATGAATATCAATCTTTAATGCCAGAATTATGTCAAATAACAAGCAGGGAAAGAGGAACCCTTATTGTAACATGGATATGTAAGTGATCAATTTCTTTTGTTATTTTCCTCTCAATCTGCTTGGTAAAGAAGTTACTTTTGTTATAACAATCTCGTTACTCCATCCGAATCAGATGTTGATAGCCCTCCAGTGACGATTCCACATGGTACATTAACATTCACACGCTTGGTAATATCTAATGTGGTTCTCACCTCATGCCGGGCAATTCCTCGGAAACTGCTGCAAATTGCTTGTTTTCAGACCTTAATATCTCGGAAACTATAGGACTTAGGGAAACGAATTTACAACCATTTTACTCATCGACTCCTCTTCTTGCAAATGAAAGTATCCCTATGTCCCTAGGTCCTTGTGTTGATGAGTACGTAATGACGTGAGGAAGAAAACTGATTTTCGGTACGAGTGAGGAGGTGTTCGTGCGTCTGCCTGTGACACCGACTATAGCTTTACTCTCAGTGTAATAACTTACTCTTTGCTAGATAAACTAGACAATGTTGCATCCAAGACATGCCTTATGGCACTGTCAGTGAGCCTTTTTCCAGGCAAGGGCAGATGATGCAAGGGTCCACATAAGGTGGGAACAGAATCGGATGAGAGAAGTAAGGAAGCATCATTTACACCTGGCAGAGTCGCGGTGACGACTGAGGTATGCTTGCCTCGGGTGCAGGGAGGCTATCCCACCCTTTGGTGACGAGATCAAGTGGGGCCACTTCAAACTGTGACGCAAAAAACACTTGTGGTTATAGTCATCACCCAGATATTAACTGTGACGTGGCACTTAAGGGTTAGGCAATTTTTCCACATAAAAGATCTGCTGTATCTGAAATCGTCTACCAGCACAGGTAGTTGACACTTAGTTGACAGAGCAGTTCAGAATTATGCCAGACATGACTTTGTGGTAGATTGGATATTTCCTTCAATTTCCCAGCCTACCCTTTTCCCCTAAGGTTATTTGTACTTCCTTTTCTGTGGCCTTTTTGCTGGTGGGTGGAGAGAGCCTTCATCTCTTCTGTTCTTTCCTCTCAATAAATGAGCAACAACTAATACCTGGTAAATTCATTCATGGTACCTCTGAGGTGTAGGTCATAAGACCATGTGAGATACTACTTCCCCTTGGAAATTCCCCTCCCCCCCTCTTCCTGCGTCTGTTTAAGAAACATTTCCTATACTGTGTTATCCCAGGGATCTTATAGGCGAAAATTGGTAAAATCTGTCTATACGCTGACTATATTTGGGATGCAGAACAGGTGAAGAGTTATCTTTGATGACTAAAATATGCATTTTATAATGCACAGTAAGAGCCTCGAAAAAGATCACTTAACAGCAAAACTGGTGCTTTGAAATCTTGCTTCATAAAGGCATTTTATTAGCATAAACAAATTAAAATGCAGTATAGTGCCACGGGGGGAACCCAACATGCCCAGAAGGAGCCCACAGAGGAGCAATGACAGTGCGCCAGGACTCAGGGAGACAACAACTTAAGTCCACCCTGGCCGCGTGCCCCTACGACCCGGAGCTCGCCCACTGCCACCATAGCAGGAATACAAGACTACCTTCCGGGCAAGCCTTCCCCAACCAACATCGGGGTGGAGCTGTTACTCCAGCTCCAGTCAGCACCCCTGAGACAGCCAGTAGCCTCTCAGCCCTCCAGAAGGAGACGGCCTGTAGCTGCTCTCAGGGAAAACAGGAGACTGCTTGCAGCCACTCCCGCCTTCGTCAGGAGACGGCCTGTAGCCACTCTGAAGGTGTCCTTTCTGAGACGGCCTGCAGCCGCTCAACCCTTCTGAAGGAGATGGTCTGTAGCTGCTCTGAGGGAAAACAGGAGACGGCCTGTAGCCGCTCTGAGGGAAAACAGGAGACGGCCTGTAGCCGCTCTGAAGGTGCCCTTCCCGAGACAACCTGTAGCCACTCAACCCTCCTGAAGGAGATGGCCTGCAGCCACTCTGAGGGAAATCAGGAGACGGCCTATAGCTGCTCCCACCTCCATCAGGAAATGGCCTGTAGCCGCTCTGAAGGTGCCCTTCCCGAGACAACCTGTAGCCACTCAACCCTCCTGAAGGAGATGGCCTGTAGCCGCTCTGAGGGAAATCAGGAGACGGCCTATAGCTGCTCCCACCTCCATCAGGAAATGGCCTGTAGCCGCTCGGAAGGTGCCCGAGTTGGTTTGTAGCTGCTCCCTTCCCCAGGCCACAGCCAGTAGCTGGGCCTTAGCGACAGCCTGTAGCTGTGCCACTAGAAGGCCACGGCCAATAGCCCGGCCCTACGGCAGGAGACGGCCTGTAGCCACTCCTCTGTCAAGTGCTGACTCCTGTTCACCAACCTACGACTCAGAGGGAGTCCCCAGCCTAAAGGAGGACTGGAGAGGCCCCATGACTTCCCTTTGCCTCTTCTCCCTGCAGCCAGATCTGGAGAGGACTCTCCTCATGGACCCCGATGTAGGCCGGTGCTGCAGCCCCTTCTGGACGGCGCCACCAAGCACTGGGGACCACAGCCCACGGGACACTCAGACCGCCCCCAGGACCCCTGGGCAGGACCTCCCTACACGCAGATACCGAAGATCTTCATCCTCCGTCAGGTGCCTGAATGTGAAGTTCAAGCAGTAATTCAGCCCCAGCCCTGAGGGCTGTACTCCGGCCCCAAGCCCCGAAAGTGCGGGGTTCATCGCCACCTGCAGCCCCGGACGAGAGAGGACACCCCTACATGTGATCCCGTGGCCCCTGAACACAGAGGCCCCTGGCAGAACCCAGCCCCATCAGTAGTGAGGCTGGGTCACCTCTGCCGCCCTTGTAACTGACTGCCACGATGCCCAGACCCGAAACGAACGACGGTGAAAGCACAGTGTCCGTGACTTAGTGACATGAAGGCAGATCAGTGAATTAACCATAAAAAGGAAGTCAGTGAAAGAAGCACCAGTGACAATATATAAGTGGTGGAGTGAATAAAAGTAGCAGGGAAACCATGAACACAGCCAAGCAGTGAAATATGGGTCTATTACAGTGAATACGCTACCATCTGATAACGCCACATTGTACTAAAATCATACACAGACCGCAGTGTTAACCCGCCCCATCCTGTTGATGTGAATAAACGTCCACACGTTTTGTCATTGCCAATCCCTTTGATGTACATAAACGTGAATCAATTGCAAGGTCCCTATTTTGCACAATTTTCAATTTTCGCGAGTGATTTTTGGTACGTATACACGGGACACCTTCCTCTACAAGATGCCAGGCAGGGACAATGCCTTACCCAGCATGACTTCCTCCCCCCCCCCTTGCACGCCATTGTCTCGACAATTCATCTGTTACCAGTGACCTGGCCAGTAAAGACATGTTGTGCCACGGTACGAAATTCAGGGCCAGAGTGATTCCCCAATCGATGACAATATGGAGGACAAACTTTACGTAGCATTAGAGGAAGAAACAGTCAGAAATGATGATCAGCTAATGTCGCCAAAAAAGGTCAGGTATGTTGATGTGTTTGGTGAGTGAAACAATGCTTATATTGCCTATATTACTGTGTGAAAACCAATATACTTTCGTACTGCCTATACATCCTTACCAAATAAATAAATAAATACCGTTTATGAGTGGTGTGGAATGGTTACCCTCTCATAGAACTCGTTTTCTTTGGAGCCAGCCTGATAGAAAACACAGTAAGGTGAGGAGGTACTGCTACCTGTATCGAGTATTTTAAACCTCAGATGAGCGATTTCTCTATGAATTTTCGATGTTTCTCACCAAAAGCAGAGGTTTGAGCCAAAATAATGTTTTTCCAAAAATGGTCGGGATTGGGGGCAGTCAGTCGTGGAAAAGTGGTCGGGATGGGGCGGGTTAAAGTAATAATTGCCAACAGTGAAATAGTACCATCCACTCCACTTGGACTTCCTGCAATATAGTATATAAACCTCTGCCCTAAGTGCTATTCTCCTTGCCCGACCTTGATCTGGGTGGTATCCTGCGCGATACTAAGAACCCATATCTAGGCCTAAGAATTATAATTATCCAGTGTATCTGTATTCGTGACATCTACCTGTTCCACTGTAGAATATAGTAATACAGGTGTAAGGTTACTTCCTTGAGTTTTTGAGTCCTGCCTCTCTCCTATTTGTCTAAGCTCCGGTTCAGAAAGAGAGCCCAGCTACACACTAGGCATTAGAGGGACAGGAAGCCGACCCTAAAACACCTAGCATTACACTGGTGGACATTGGTGGTTCTTGACCTGGGCATACGAGAGAGGTAATCAGGAAATACTGGAAAAATGGCAACCAAACTGCATGTGCAAATACCTAAATTCAACCCCAAACAGTATGATGTTCACACATGCCTGGCAATTATTAAACCTTTGCTAGATATCGGTTTTGAGGATGACAAGCAGAAAATTGCAGTCGCACTCCCGCTACTGGGCAAAGAGGCAGCTAATACAGCACCCAAGATCATCCTGGAGCTCACCTGGCAGAATTTCACAAAACTCGTGATTCATGCCATCACCCCATCACTAGGTAAAGTGGTGGCGCTATCTCAACTGGATAGTTTAACTTTCGATGGCAACTTGAACTATACTTTAATCCAGACTAGACACCTGGTCACTGCTGCCTACTCAGAGGAAGATTATGAAACCCGGGATCAACACACCTTTAATACTCTTCTGAGAGTGCTCCTCAGCATGGACAAGGAGCACTTTATGATTCATGACCCGAACGGAGACATGGATAAGGTTTTTTAGCTGATACGCCACCTCCTGACCTCCCGCCCAGCACCCCAGCAAATCAACGTGATAAAAAAGTTTCCCACAAATATTCCGGCTCTCCTAGTCAAGCCACATCAGCCTATGCCCTGCAACAGTCCCACCCCAGCATCCAGCCCACCAAGGGCACACCCCACCCAATGGCGCCCCAGCCACAGGGAGAACCCCAACCTCATCCTAGTGAATCCCTGGGAGTTCTCCCCGTGCAGCTCCAGGTGCCCACTGCATGATGTCAGAGATCAATTGAAAGCTGCATGATGGAAACCCCCCCCCCCCACAGGCCAACGTAAAGTTTCCTCTCTAGAGAATGAGGTAACAGAGGATGTACCCACACCTGCGGAGGAGACCAAATCTGGGGAACAGGAGCCGAGGGAAGAACAAGGAGGCCCCAGACAGTTGAATTTTTAGGACCATCCCCGCACCTTCCCACGGTGGTGGGGGCCACTTCCCTAAATATCGCCTCTCAATTTACAATGAGATGAAGCCGAACAGGGTGAAAGCCAGACTTCTGGTCGATACAGGAGCAGCCAGATCCTGCCTGTGTAGCCACTATTTTTCCCATCACAAATTGACCTTTGGCCCATTATTACCAACAGCTACTCACCTTATGGATGCGGGGGTTGGCCCCCCTGCTAATCTGTGGGGAAAGACAGGCCCTGCACGTCGACATCCATCAGCCGGTGTTGACCCAGCGTAAGTTCATGGTATTCGACTCTTCCTGCTGCAATTACGACGGATACCTGGGGTTGGACCTGTTGCAGAAGTTAGGAGCCACTATTGATTGCCGCAACAGACAGCTCCAGTTCCGAACATCAACCGAACCCCCTCTCCCCCTCAGGCCATCTGCACCTGCACGCAACAGCCATGGCTGGAAGACTGCACCCCCCACTCCTTCCCCTCCCCCAACCACCCCCCTCCCCCCCCTTCTTTTCCCTCCACTATTTCCTCCACTGTCACCATTCCCTCCACCATGAACCCTGGGTGCCCCTCAACCAGCCCTCAGGCACCTCTGTCCTATTCTTCCCATTCCTGCCACCTGGAACCCTCTCGGCCTGTCTTCTTCCCCAACCTTCCTTTTCCCTCACCACACAGCACTCCAGATTGCCAACCTCGCCCCCTCGCCCATCACCCTCTCTAAAGGGCTCATAATCGGTGAGATGGAGGAAGTCGAACCCTGCGTCCCCTCCCTATCCCACTACCCCGTCCCCCTGCCCCCCATCCCCAACCATCTCTCCACTCACCAATCAGACACCCTTTGCCGCCACCTCCTGGATTTCCAGGATCTGTTCCCGGTGGGAACAGCTGAAATTGGACACACAACCTACCTGGCTCACGAGATCCATACGATGGGCCCACCGATCCAGCAGCCATCCTGGCGGAAGAACCCCAAACAGCAGGAAGAGGAAGACCGCCAGGTACAGGAGATGAACGAAGCCGGAGTCGAATTCCCCTCCACCAGCCCCTGCTCCTCCCCCGTTGTCCTCATGAAGAAAAGGATGGCACAATGCGGTTCTGTGTCGATTACTGCTGGCTTAATGACATAACCACCAAGGACGCCACTCCACTCCCGCACATAGACAACTCCCTGGATTCCCTATATGGCGCCTCCTGGTTCTCTACCCTTGACCTCCAGTCAGGATACTGGTAGGTCCCAGTGCATCCAGAGGACGGAGGGAAAACCCCCCTCTCGACCAGCATCGGGAAACATTATGAATTTAATGTTTTGCCCTTCAGCCTCTGTAACGCCCCTGCCACCTTCTCCAGATTTATGGAATCCGTCCTCAGCGGCCTGACGTGGGAGATCTGTCTTGCGTACTTGGATGACGTCATAGTCTTCGGCCAGACGTGGGCCACCCACCTGCAGCGCCTCCACCGGGTTTTCATCAGGATCTGACAGGCAGGCCTCAAACTCTGGCCCACCAAGTGTGTCCTGGCTGCCAGAACCATCTCATTCCTGGGGCACATCATCTCCCAGGCTGGCATATCTCCCAACCCAGACAAACTCCGTGCCTTCGCGGACACACCCCCACCACAAGATGTTCACGGGATTCGAGCCTTCCTCGGCATGACGTCCTATTACTGCTGTTTTGTGAAGGGGTTCACCCACATTGCCAAGCCACTCCACGACCTGATTCGTAAGGGAGAGCCATTTATCTGGACGGACGAGAGACGAGCTGCCTTCCAACAACTTAAGGATAAACTCGTTTCTGCCCCCATGGTGGCCTTTCCTGATTACGGCCTCCCATTCTGGCTCTACACAGACGTTTCCCTAATTGTGATCGGCGCTGTGCTGGCACAAGTCCAAGAGGGCCATGAGCACATCATCGCCTGCACCAGCCGTACCCTCAATCAGGCAGAAAAAAATTATACCGCCACCAAGAGGGAGTGTCTGGGCATCATCTAGGCACTTGAGCACTTCCGGGCGTATCTATCAAGGACCCAAGTTACCATCATCACTGATCACCAGTCCCTCCAGTGGCTGCGGCAGTCTGATACCCACAATGCCTAGCTCATCCGGTGACATGAGACCCTGGAGGAGTTCAGCTATGAAATCTCGTACTGCCCCAGCAATATCCACACCAACTCGGATGCTCTCTCTCAGCTCCCCATCAACGCCGCCCAGCTGGAGTTAGATCTCCTCCAGCAGTGGCATCGCAAGGAGTGACCCCCCTGGATCCTCCAACACCTTTTCAAGAAACTGTATCGCCAGGGCGACCATCTGCTTACCCCGTCCAGGCATATCCTTGTAGCCCCTGACAACGCCCGTGATGCCCTCCTACACCTGCACACCCACAATGGCATTCATCTGGGCACGAAAAAACTCCTGAGGTCTTTAACAACACCTACTAGGTGCCCAATCCCTCTGCCCTCACCAAGGAAATTATCCAATCCTGCCAAGCATGCACCCTCGGTAAAGACATCATTCGTATTGCCGGTCCATCGGGCCAGATTACCGCCCACAAACCTTGGTAGCTATTGGCGATCAACGTATTGGGATCCTTATCCCCGAAATCAGGCTATAGGCACGTGATCACGTTCATCAACACATACTCCAAATTCGTCATAGGTTTCCCAGTGAAGGAACATCACACTGTCACAGTGGCCGACGCCCTGATTCGGCACATATTCCCGTACTTTGGTATCCCACAAGTTATCCACTTAGATAATGCACCCGAGTTCACCAGTAAGATCTGGGAGGAGCTGGCCCACATATTCGGTTATAACATCTCCCATTCGTCCCCTTACTGGCCCCAAGGAAATGTCATATGCGAGCGAAACCATCGTACGCTGATGACTCATCTCTGGACCCGGACAGAAGCCACCAAAAATGACAACTGGCCCCCCATGTTAAAATCGTGCAATGGGGCATCAATTCCTGCCCCCCAAAAGACGGGATTTCACCGTACGAACGAGTGTTTGGGGAAACACCCCTGCTCCTGCCCCTTCGGAAGCAATTGCAACCCCCCACTTCAACCCCCACGTCAAACCCATTACACCATCTCAAACGTCGACTAACCCACCTCCAAAACAACCTGGACCTCCATCCCAACACTGCCTCCCACCCCTACAAGCCGGGCGACACTGTTATGATAGCGCAGCTCCCCACCCCCCACAAGCTCGCGCCATGCTTCATGGGTCCCCACACCATCATCCGCGCCCCTAACCCCTATCAGGTGATCGTCAAGTACCACGGCACTCCCTGCAATCTCCAAAACCGGCATGTGCGCCTTTTTCGCACTCCATCCCCCAACGCCCTGGCCTCGAGCCCTGTCCCACCCACTACCCCAGCGCCACTTCCCTCTACCTCCTACGATTGCTTTGTCTCCCCCTCGCCATCTCTCTCTCCCTCCCCCTCCCCCACTGCCTCCACCTCACCTTCCGTTGCACTGCATCACACTTCACCTGACAACCCACCGATGCCACCAACTCCTCGACGCTCCCCCACCTCCTCACCATCCACCGCCTCCTCTCCCATGCCCAGCACCACGTGTCCCACCCACACCCCTGCACCCAGTCTGCCCATCACACCCCCACCCCAGCCATCGCCCACCACTGCCACTGCATCTCCCAGCCCACCGCCCGCACACGCCCCCTCGATCCTGCCCGAACTGTCCGCTGCCCCCAGCTCCACCTGCGCTGCCCACGCCCCCACGACACCACCACCCACTCTCCCTACACCCTGCTCCCCACACCATGCCACCCACACTCCTACCACCCCACAGCCACCCTCGTATGCCCCGCGCACCTCACACACATGCCGACACTGCACACCTACATCACTGCCCACACCTACCCTTAAAACAACCATCACACATTCCAGCCGCCTCTCTCGCCCACCCGCCCGATACATCCACTCTCCCACCCCGCCTCGCTGCAAAATCACACCCCTACCCCTGCCCTAAATCATCTCACATTCATGATATACCAGGCACAAATCCCGGCCACCTACACTCCCCAGAGATGCCATGCCGCATTACCCCGGCATAAAACCCCACACTCACCGTCCATCTCCAGCATTCAACACAGCCCTGCATAGAGGATAACACCTAGTGCCATAAAGATTCGATGAGCTGTATGGGCGCTGCCCTTTGGATGGAAACAACGAGTCTGAGGACCTCACCACCTCCTACGACTCCTCTGTTTTTCCACCGACTCATCCACCCTCTTCATCACCTGTGACGAGCAGCTAGACAAGAACTCAGCCACCACAGCCTGGCACGCCCTCCTCCAACAGTTACAGCCAGTCTACCACACCTATGACACCAAAGTTTACCACCTCCAGTCACAGGGACGTGACTTTTTCCCAGCAGACGGTGGTAAAATGCAGTATAGTGTCACAGGGGGCAGCCTAACGTTCCCAGAAGGAGCCCACACGGGAGCAACGACAGCACGCTGGGACTAAGGGCGACAACAACATAAATCTGCCCTGGCTGCGCGCCCCTATGATCTGGAGCTTGCCCGCCACCACCGTAGCAGGAATACAAGACTACCTTCTGGACAAGCCTTCCCCAACCAACACTGGGATGGAGCTGTTACTCCAGCTCCAGTTAGCACCCCTGAGATGTCCGGTAGCCTCTCAGCCCTCCTGAAGGAGATGGCCTGTAGCTGCCCTGAGGGAAAACAGAGACGGCCTGCAGCTGCTCCCGCCTTTGTCAGGAGATGGCCTGTAGCCAGTCTGAAGGTGTCGTTTCCGAGACGGCCTGTAGCCACTCAACCCTGTTGAAGGAGACAGCCTGTAGCCGCTCTGAAGCAAAACAGGAGACGGCCTGTAGCCACTCTGAAGGTGCCTTACCCGAGATGGCCTGTAGCCACTCAACCCTCCTGAAGGAGACGGCCTGTAGTAGCTCTGAGGGAAATCAGGAGACGGGCTGTAGCCACTCTCGCCTTCGTCAGAGGATGGCCTGTAGCCATGCTCCTAGAAGGCCACGGCCAGTAGCTGGGCCCTACAGCAGGAGACGGCCTGTAGCCGCTCCTCCGTCAGGTGCTGACTCCTGCTCACCAACCTATGACTCAGAGGGAGTTCCCAGCCTGAAGGAGTACTGGAGAGGCCCTGTGACTTCCCCTGGCCTCTTCTCCCCATAGCCGGATCTGGAGAGGACTCACCTGATGAACCCCGATGTAGGCCGGCGCTGCAACCCCTTCCTGACAGTGACACTGAGCACCAGGGACCACAGCCCTCGGGACCCCCAGACCGCCCTCAGGATCCCCGGGCGGGACCTCCCTACACCCAGACACCAGAGATCTTCGTCCTCCATCAGGCGCCTGAGCGAGAAGTTCAGGCAGTTATTCAGCCCCAGCCCTGAGGGCTGTACTCCCGTCCCGAGCCCCGAAAGCGTAGGGCCCTTCGCCACCTGCAGCCCTGGACAAGAGAGGACGCCCCTACGCGTGATCCCGTGGCCCATGAACACAGAGGTCCCCAGCGGAACCCAGCCCCATCAGTAGTGAGGCTGGGTCGCCTCCGCCACCCTTGTAACTGACCGCCACGATGCCCTGACCCGAAAGGAGTGACAGTGAAAGCACAGTGTCCGTGACTTAGTGACATGAAGGCAGAGCAGTGATTTAACCATATAAAAGAAGTCAGTGAGTGAAGCACCAGTGACAATATAAAAGTGGTGGAGTGAATAAAAGTAACAGTGAAACTGTGAACACGGTCAAGCAGTGAAATACGAGTCTATTACAGTGCATACGCTACCATCTGAACATGTCGCATCATACTAAAATCACACACAGACCCCAGTGTTAAAGTAATTATTGCCAACAGTGAAATAGTACCACCCACTCCACAAGTATATAAAGCTTAGACTTTCTGCAAAAATGGTATTTAAACCTCTGCCCTAAGTGCTATTCACCTTGCCCGACCTTGACCTGGGTGGTATCCTGCGTGATAATAATAACTCATATCTAGGCCTAAGAATTATAATTGACTAGTGTATCTGTATTCGTGACACCTACCCGTTCCACTGTAGAATTTAGTAATACACGTGTAAGGTTGTTGCCTTGAGTTTTTGTGTCATGTTTATCTCCTATTTGTCTAAGCTCCGGTCTAGAAAGAGAGCCCAGTTACACACTAGGCGTTAGAGGGACGGGAAGCCGACCCCAAAACACCTACAGTAGCATTACACTAATAAATGACTGATTTGCAAGAAGTGTTAACGGATCTTGTCCCAGTGGCTGTTCACAGAAGCAGGTTTGTAAACAGTTTTATCAGTCCGTGGCTGGTGGCCCTTGAAAATGTGACACACGACCAGTGTAGCCCAGACATGTTATTCATTGAAATTTATACCTGTATTCCCCCAGTAACAGTGAAGAAACATTGGATTAAATCAGACGGCTTTATAAATCACATCAGTTCTATATAGGCCTATGCACCGAAGAATGATCATTATTAAAAGTTCAAAACATGAAAATAATGTTTTAAATTAAAAGAATGCTAAGAATTTTGAGGGTGGTTAGCATTTACTTGTAGTCTGTACTGGTAATGTGATGTAAGGTTCATGCTTGAACCAAAGCTATATGACTTAATTGAGATAATCTGTTCCACAGAAGACTCTGCCCAGTGATTAAACACCGATAATCTGTTCCACAGAAGACTCCGTCCAGTGATGAAATACCAGAGTTTTACACATTTTTGCTGAATGAAACTTGAAAATATGTCAGCATTCATATTTTTAAAAAGTGCTTATTTATATTTTTCACTCTGAAACAAAGCAAACATTACTTTCAAATGGATTATACGGTATCTAGTATAGGATATTTTGCAGCATTAAAATGTATTGGCCCTCATTTCATTGTGCCAAAATATCTTTTTTGATTTTACGAAATACTGCGCTGTTTATCGTATTTGTATGATTCATATGCACCGTACCATTTTCCTCAAAGAGTATAAAAAGGATAAATTGGTGACGAAGAGTACGTTCCCTAATAATAAGATAAAGACGTAATTACTGATGGTGCGGCCTGACTGTTCAAAAGTATGACACATAGGGACAAGTAGCGGCCACATTATTGATGGTCACGAAATGATATATCAAAATAGTCCAAACGGGCTGACAAAATGAGGTGATGGTAAGACTGAGTACAAGGGAGCAGTACAATATTCTTAGCTGTAGCCTGAACTATGGCCTTACCAGCCCTGACTGATGCATTGTACTTAATGATTTTCCTCTATGAGAGTTGTAGAACAGAATCTTAAATTGATTCTAAACATGCTGCATTGTCATTAAACACTGTGCATGTACCAGTATACATAAATTCAGTATGTTAAATGCATCAGAAGACAAAAGGGTGAATGTAAATGTTATAACACTGTTAAGAGATTCCTAGACGGTTTACATAAAAACTTAATACATTTGGACCTAACGAAGTCTATTTTAGGCTCTTCCATGACTCACTACTGCAATTTTCTGTTTTCAGGCTGGTCTATATGGGCAGTGGAAAAAGGAAACACTGGAAGCTGCTGCACGTGAAAGTCGAATAAAACAGAGGGAAGAAATAAAACAGCAGGGACAGGATGGAACAGAACACAGCCAGACTAAATTCAGGAGTCTGTCAATTATCCATATACAGGGACCTCTGCTGCTTCTCCTGGTGGGCATCACCCTGGGCAGTGTGGCCTTTGTAGTGGAGAGGCTGCTGGTGTCGGGGCCTCACCTTTCTACACCGGGACCTACGAGACTAACACTAGACTGATTGATTTTCCATATGATTCCTGAAAGTAATTTTTTTTTTAATTGATATAAAACTGCCCCGTAACATAGTTTAAAATTTGACCTCCTCAGCCTTAGGGCATCATTACTGTTGCATTGATTCTACAATTAGAAATCATTTGGTGGTAACATGGATAATGTGGAAAAGGCATCGAGAGGTACACTGTGTATTAATATTGTATTTTGAGCGCTAAGGAATAAAACTGGTTCACAAGTCCTTATACTCTTTTGATGTGTATGCAACATCAGATTCAGAAAAAATAAAAACGAAGTAATTCACATGATTTTTTTTTTTTTCAGATCTGTGATAGCTCGTAACAGAAAGGTGTTAACATTCACTATTCTATATATACAAAAGAGCTGCGTTGATTGTATGTTTGTTTGTGTGTTTGTCCTTCAATCACGCCCAAACCAAGGACCAGAGACTCCCAGACCCATATATATTCTGTATCAGGGTGACCCAAGGATAGTTTTAGGGGTCAGATTTAAGATTTGGGTCATGTGAGGTCACCGGTAGTGTTTGCTTGTTTGGCCCGGGCAACGCCGGGGACCCCTACAGCCCAAACTTTGGCATGGAGACTCACATGACTTCCAGTTCGGACATAGGCTATGTGAGGTTGCTCTGAGGTCATTTGACGTCACTGGTAATAAACACTCGAACAGCTGGACATAGCAGCCCAATTTTTTGGTGTGGAGACTCGCATGACCTTCACTTCGGACACGGGTTATGTGAGGTTGATCTCTAAGGTCATTTGAGTCACTGGTTGGAGGTCATGAGGTCACTGGTAATACACGCTCAAACAACTGGACCCAGCAGCTCAATTTTCGGCGTGGAATCACATGACCTCCAGTTCGGACATATGCTACGTGAGGATGACCTCCGAGGTCATTTGAGGTAACCGGTAATAGTGAACAAGTGCTCACAAATACTGTGTGTTAGTCTGTGAAAGCTGAAATAGAAAGTTCATGAATTTCTTATAATCCCTCTTCAAAACCATAAGAGGATACGTGGACTTTCTGGAGTAGAAAGAAAGATTGAAATAGAACAAATAGGATTAAAGTGATCGCCTTTTTGGCCCGGTAACGCCGGATTCTCTTCCTAGTATACTATATAATGAAAGTGATATAACTCCAATTGTCTACGCTCCTTTAACCATTTTATTTTTAGCAGAATATACAAAATGCGTTTTTTTTCTTCACCAATCAGGGCCGTAATTCCTGATGGGACTAGAGGGGCTATAGCCCTCCCCCCCCCCCCAATGTTTTGTGTACATTGATATGTCAGAACTTAAGACTGAGGGTTCCAAAACAACTCATGAAATTGATCTAGTTTGCAAGTAAATTGTGATACTAGTGTGTCGAATATTATCATAAATCTTGTTGGCACGACTATTTCAGACACACCACGGTAGTGTTATGTTTTTCAAAGTTTACGTTATGTAGGTAGGTGGAGGCGCCCATCATCCACCAACGTGGTGTAACGGTAATCTTTTTTAGGGCAGTTCTACATTGAGTGGCAAGCCAAATAATTTCCTGTAAACCAGGAAATAATTTACAATGCTGGGTGATAACCTTATAATTTACCAACACGTGTTCCCTGTTTGACAACAAATGGGGTGGCGGAGGGTTAGTGCCCTTGCCCGGAAAACAACAAACTAAAAATATAAACAAGAAACCTTGGACCAGGACTGACCAACAGGTGGCGACTATAGACCGTACAAAGGACGTGGCACGGATTGCAACATGGAATGTAAGGGGTGCGAATGATGAGGTGAGAGAGAGAGAGAGAGAGAGAGAGAGAGAGAGAGAGAGAGAGAGAGAGAGAGAGAGAGAGAGAGAGAGAGAGAGAGAGACAGACAGACAGACAGACAGACAGAGAGAGAGGGAGGGAGGGAGGGAGACAGACAGACAGACAGACAGACAGATTGCCCAGGTGTTTGAGGATGTAAGAGTGAATGTATGTGGAATAACTGAGGTAAATGGATATGTGAGACTGTGAGGAAATGGGAGTATGGATGGAGTATATCTGCGAAAGGCAAGAACAATGAGCCATCCTCGAGAGACTTATATGAATCCGGAATTTCGATGCCGTTCCAAGACACTGGACGAGCTGGTTTTCCTGATTTTTTTTTCTCCAGTTTTGAATGTTACGTGAAAGTCCTTGAAGTGAGGGCAACTGTGACCTCGTTATCTCATCTGGTGGCTTAATGGCAGCAGCAGTAGTTTCCCGTGTGGTAGTTCCGACATCTTGAACAGTATCTCGCACTGCATTCACTACCTTTCGAGCTTCAACTCTTGCACAACTCACCGGATGTTGTGAGCGCCTGCCCTAGCACTCATTATGGATTCCTCTGAGTCATAAGCCATATGAACCCAAGCTCTGCAGCCATTATAAAAATGTTCACATCGCCAGTATATTTTCGTCTTGGTAGAGTTGTCTTCATGCTTTTCATAAATGTAGGATTCCTGATTGCAGAGTTTCTTTAAGCCTTTTTCAGTTTTAATGAATGACAAAGGCATCTTGGTTACATCAAATAGCAGCGCGTCACAAAACGGAGATAACCTGCCTGAAGTTCAGGACAGCCAGCAGACAACTGACAGACAACCCACCTGCAGCTTAGGACAGGGTAATAACCTAGTGAACGATCTGTTAGCTCAAAACAACTGTTAGATGGGTGAATCATCGGGTGAACGATCTGTTAGCTCAAAACAACTGTTAGATGGGTGAATCATCGGGTGAACGATCTGTTAGCCCAAAACAACTGTTAGATGGGTGAATCATCGGGTGAACGATCTGTTAGCCCAAAACAACTGTTAGATGGGTGAATCATCGGGTGAACGATCTGTTAGCTCAAAACAACTGCTTGATGGGGTAATCATCGGGTGAAAGATCTCTTAGCTCAAGTCAACTGTTAGATGGAGGAATCATCGGGTGAACGATCCGTTAGCTCAAAAAAGCTGTCAGATGAGAGAATTATCGTTGGGGAAATTTATCATGGGGGAAATTATTTGGGGGGAAATCTTGTGAGTAGAATGTTCGTGGGGGGATCTTACCTGGGGGAAACTTGCGGTGCGTGAGCGCGTGCGTGTGTGTGTGAGTGTGTGTGTGTGTGTGTGTGTGTGTGTGTGTGTGTGTGTGTGTGTGTGTGTGTGTGTGTGTGTGTCAAATACATGTTATGTTATGGAAGATGGGTGACCTTTAACATGAAAGAAAACAACGTTGGACTTATAAGGCTGAACTTGAAAATAAAAATGAAGAAACCAACAAGTGTATGCGTGTTTGATCGAATATTTCTAAACAGATCCAAACTGACCATAAACTAAATCATAATGGTACTTAGGTTTTGATTTATCATTTCCAAAAAAATAAAGGCAGGGCGGTATATTTCAACCTGAATCCGACCGCAGGCGTGTAGGAACAATCTTGATAAGGATGCACCATACTGCAACAAAAATATAAAATGGTCAGATTATTAAACTTAGTCACAGTTTGAATTGAAATTTCAGATTTGCAGAAAGTGAGACCTTTTATTTAAGCACTCAACTCTTTCACTAAACATACATGCCTCATTTAACATCAACTTTTAAGAAAAATCAAACTGAAAAATATCAGGTGGTCTGCAAACTTGTGCATTTCGAATTTTTTTTTTAAGTTTGTAGTACGGAGGTATATACAAATTGTCTGGCTCCCCCCAAAATAAATCTCTTGAAAATTACGGGCTTGTTCATGCATTGAAATGGTGACAGTACAGCAAGACAGAAAATGTGTTCTTGACATTTGACAAGCCTATTATCATGAGAGGTTTTAGAGAAGGAAGCCTTCATGATGTGGCATCGATTTAATTGGGCAGTTCCATTGCCTTTCTATAAACGTCCTTTAACACCCTGTCCCCTGAAATGGCGATGCTGGATCTCAAGAAAAGAACAACTATTTAATTCAGTCTGTTGGGTATATATTCAAACGAACCTGTAGCAGCAACAAAAATAATGAAACAAAAGCATTTGGGAGCCGAATGCTAATCGCCAGCCAGAATATGCTGTTGGCCAAGGTACGAGCTATTTACAAACCAAATGTGAAGAAAATCCGCAAAACCCGACGAAATTCAGTCACCGCGTTTCACAAAAAGCCAATCCATACTAAAACTAGTTGCCCTTTGGCAGCCATCTTGGTGACCTTGATCTTGACCCCGAGTGCCCATTTTCGAACTTGTCCAAGATTTTGGCCATATCTTAATATCCTGAAACATTCTTGTTGATCGCTCAAGCCTTTCATGAGATATATAATGGTAACAGATATAAACATATGGTAACAGAGACACACATACACACACAGACAGACAAACAGATGCTGGCAAAAACATTATCGCTCCGCCGTGTTGAAAGCGGGCGATAACAAAAACAGAATCACCACCACCACCATTACAAACAACAGCAGTATCAATGAAGCAGATAGTTCAGATAAAGTCATCAAGTATTTCAGAAACTTTAATTCAACTTTAAAACATGCAAGTAATTAGTGTCAGTGTGCCTCACGACGAAGCACGAGGAAACTTACCTACAGTATTAAACAAGCACAAAAGTACTAAACATTTGGACTATACGGGATTTTGTTAAAGTCAGGTACCATGTAGGGATTTGCAGGAGTTAAAAACTTGTGTGATAAATCCTTAGTGGGCTACACTGAAATATAAGATCGGGCTTGATAAAGCTGAGCTCATTGCATGGGAAAATCCTTAGTCACTAAAATAAAACACTATGTCAAGTTTCGTTAAAAATTAATCGCCTTGAGTGTGAAAATCCGTAGTGGTGACTGAATGACTAGATAGTTCCACATCTCGTATGGGCAATGACCGTCCAGTAAACCTGAAATCTGTGGTGCACAATCATGATCATCAATAAAGGCACAGGGAGAATGTCAACAGCCCACTGATAAACAATGATTCTGTCCAGTGCCAAAAAAATATCCGTTTCCCATGAATTTTTGCACGCTGAATCCAAATATGTTTTCAGAATTTCTCTATCACCCATAGTTTTTTTTTTTTTTTCCAATATACTCGCATATCATTACATATAGTATATATGTAGCGGTGCTCTATGGGGCATTTGAAACAAAAAGATTAACAAACACAGCTATTTTCATTGTTCGTGAAGTGCAATAGCTCCTTTTTGAAAGCACAAGCCAAGTTAAATGAGTCAAAAGGGGCCTACAAAAACACCACTGGACATGTTGGGACATTCAAACAGTGCCCACTCCTGAGCAGCAGTTCTCTGTCAGCTGCAGGCTGGAACTTAATGTCTAAACAGTGCCTTTTCCACTCTGTTGACAGAGTGTGTTTTTGTGTATTCATATGTTGTGCTGATACCCCATCCATCATTATAATGCCGAGAAACTGTAAATAGTTCGAATTCTTTCTGCTACATCTACGGTGAA
The DNA here is from genome assembly GCF_032717465.1 of Coenobita brevimanus. Taxonomy (NCBI): domain Eukaryota; kingdom Metazoa; phylum Arthropoda; class Malacostraca; order Decapoda; family Coenobitidae; genus Coenobita; species Coenobita brevimanus. The sequence goes on from NC_136986.1 coordinate 14,340,964, forward strand.
TTGGCATTCATAACGTAAAAACGTTCTTTCACACCCCTCATTAACGAAATGCCATGAGTATTACTTTGGTTATAAAGTGGGTGACCAGGATAAAAGTTGAACTCTCCATATTTGATGTGTCACATGTGTCAGGCTTCTCACAGCACGGACAAAAGGTTCACGTCGAATGCCTTTTGCCATTCCTGTGGGTTAGAGAGAACCCAAAGATCACGCTTCAGATTGCTGCTTCTGCCTGACAAATATAAATGGTCTCTCTATCTATCTATCTATTGCAAGACTCCTTTATCCCGTAAAGGATGGCCACAAACAAATCACCTCCATGTCGCCCTTTCCAGTGTCATTTCACTGTCCTGCTTCCTGATCACACACCCCTCTCCCATATAATTCTCCACTTCATCCCTCGACCACATCTTTGGCCTCCCACTCACTGTCCCCCCCCCCTCCACCTCTCACATACACTCTCCTCGTTTGTCTGTCGCTCTCCATCCTCTCCACATGGCTAAACCACCTCAGTGTATTTCTGTTAATGTTTTCTATCACATCCACATCCACATTACAACAATCCTTCGCTTCCTTATTTGTCAGCCTGTCTCTCCATGTAACTCCACATGCTCCTTTCAAATAACTCACTTCCACTGCTCTCATTCTTGGCTTGTGTTCTTCCAATAAGGTCCAAGCTTCATTTCCATACGTTAAAAGTGGCACAAGACTGACATGCAGCGACTTTTTTTTTTTTTTTCACTTCCATGCTCACTTCCTTGTTTCATATCACTGCTCTCAAGGAACCAGCAACCATTCTTCCCTGGTGTACCATTTCAAGCACTGCACCCTCCAAATTTCCATCCTTACTCATCACACTACCCAAGTACTTGAATGCACTTACATTTTCCATTTCCTCATCAACCAACATCACTGTACATTCAGTGACTTCATTTCTCTCGAAGGCAATAACTTTACTCGTTCCTACATTCACCTCTAAATTCCGCTTCTTACACACCCTTCCAAACTCATCCGCCAAATCATGCAGTTCCCCTTCGTCTTCACTTAACAATATGGTAACATCTTCAAACAACAGTACAGAGACTTTCCAAACGTTGCCCTCACTCATTAAAGCCGCACCAACTTCCACAGCCCTACTTTGTATCACATTTATAACCTCATCCATATACAATTTAACAACCATGGAGACATGACATATCCCTGTTTCAGTCCAATATTCTAACAGAAAAATTCACTCAATTTACTATCCACACGCACTGCAGCCTTAGCACCCTCATACATGCTCATCATGGCAGTCAGCAACTTTCCCCTTTTACTCCACATATTCTTAATATTTTCCACATTCCTTATCTATCCACCCTGTCATATACTTTCATCGGATCAATGAAGGCTGCAAATAACTTCTTTCTCTTCTCCAGAAACTTTTCCACTAAAGATCTGAAAATGAACATATGATCTATGCAACATCTTCCCTTCCTAAAACCTCCCTGTTCTTCACCAGCTAAATCCTATGGTAGTTTCCTCACCCTGTCAATAAGTATCCTACCATACACTTTTCCTATTACACTAAGAAGACAAGTGACCCTATGACTACCACACACTTCTTTTTCCCCTTTTCCTTTGTACAGAGGAATAATTACACTTAACTTCCAAGCCTCAGGGACTCTACCTTCCTCCCAGGCCAATCTGCACATCTTCCATATCCATTCTACTACTATCTCTTCCCTCATGCTTCAGCATTTCACCACAATCCATCAATTCCTGGGGGCTTCCCTCATTTTGACTTTTTGCATTGCTTCCTCTACTTTTATCCTACTGATTTCTTCCTCTTTTCTCATCTCCCTCTTTCTCCAAGCCATTGCGCAGCCACTTATCCTACATCACTTTCATTCTCTACATTAACCGTTCTTGAAAGTATTCCCTCAATCTGCTCACTTTTTCTTCCTTCTCGACTATCAATCTACCAGTTATTATCTTTCAATCGCCGACTAATTTCTTAATCACGCTTTTTTACTCTCGTTACCTCATTCCAGAACGTTTTCTTACATGCCCTCCAATTTGCACTCAAATTCCTTCATAATTCCTCATCAACCCTCTTCTTACTCTCTCTTACTAATCTTTTCGACTCTCTCTTCCTTTCTGCACATAACTCTCTCTTCCGTCTCTCAACTTCCTCCACGCCCCTGCTTCCCATCCACTGATTATATGCTCTTTTTTAGTGTGCCACAGCTTGTCTCACCTCTTCATTCCACCATGCTCTTCCATGCACCCCCTTTCGTCTTCTCTTCACCCCACACACCACCTCATATGCTGCACAGATTTCTTCCGTGATTATCTTGCTATAATAACAAAATCCCAGGATACTGTTAAAAATCTTAATTTATATGTGCTATGAGGCCAGTACCTCACAGTCAAGAATTACCTGTGCCAGAGCCTCCAAGAAACCTGACACTGAGTGATGATGAGTCTGGAGATGAAACAGTATACCAAACAGGGGACAATATGGATCCAACATTTGAAGCAAGCTGTTCTTCATGTGAACCACATTTGCCGAGTCAAGGAGATTTTAATGACCTCGTCCGCGACCTAAATTTGTCTAAGAAGCATGCCGAACTTTGGGGTTCCAGGTTGATGGGTTGGAATCTTCTTCGGAATGAAACTAAAGTTTGTTTTTATCGTGATCTCCATGACGTTTTCAAAGAAATTTTTAACTTTAAAGTTGGTCTGGTGTTTTCCAATGATGTTCGTCCTGTTATGGAGGCACTTGGGCACGATTACAACACAGTTGTGTGGCGCTTGTTTATTGACTCATCAAAAGTACACTTGAAAGCGGTTCTACTCCACAACTGAAATAAGTTCCCTCCCGTTCCTTTGACTCATGCAGATAACATGAAGGAATCGTACGATATCATGAAGATTCTTGTAAAAAAAAAAAATAAGTATGGGGACTTTAAGTGGAATGTATGTGGTGACCTAAAGGATGTGGCACTTTTACTCGGATTGTTGTTTCTTCTGTGAGTGGGACAGCCGTGACATGAACAATAATTACGTAAAGAACGTGTGGCCAAAACGCACATCATTGACTTCAGGGAAGAGGAATGTCATTAATCCTCTTCTTGTTGATCCTGAGAAAATTTATCTGCCTCCTTTACATCTTAAGCTCGGGTTGATGAAAAACTTCGTCAGTCATGGATAAAACTGGCCATGACAAACTGGAGGAATAAATTCCCCAGAATCAGTGGTGCAAAAATCAAGGAAGGTATTTTTCTAGGACACAGATCAGTGAACTGCTTCGAGATAAAAATTTCGATGGAGGGCTAAATGAAGTTGAAGAAACTGCATGGCTGTCATTTAAGAGAGTTTGTAAAGACTTTTTTCTTGGGGGGGAGGAAACACAGGTCAGAAAACTACTGTGATGTAAAAGATCTGTTGACTTCATACAAAGCTCTGCGGTGCAGTATGAGTCTAAAAATCCACTTTTTAGACTTAGACCTTTTCCCGGAAAATCTTGGGGCAGTCAGTGAAGAACATGGCAACAGATTTGACCAGGACATTTTGGACATGGATAAGCGGTACCAAGGAAAGCGGGGCCCCTCTGTGTCGGCAGATTACTGCTGAACACTAAGGAGGGATATTCCTGAGGCCAAATATATCCGAAAATCATAACTTACCGGTATATATTTTAGCGGTAATTATTACACTTCCACGTTTTAGAGGTAATTATTGTGCAATATCATCCTTATTTATGAATAATATACACTTATTGTAAAATTTAATTTCTCTGTCACTTAAACACCATTCGTGATAAAAAAAAAAAAAATCTAAAAACAGGTTCGGCTTTAGCATAAAAAGTACTAGAAGGTTCACGTATTTCAGTTCGTGGGACAAAAGAAATGGTTGACCAGTGTTATATAGTCCGCCACTAGAGGGCAGATTAATTGCACACGTCCACCTCTCCCCCACATGCACACACAAACACCCTCCGTACTGCCACCAAAGCACTGATTTGCAAAGTGGATAAATCGGAGATCTAAAACTCTCTCTCTCTCTCTCTCTCTTTCTCTCTCTCTCTCTCTCTCTCTCTCTCACGCCGCATGTAACATTAGTTTCATAATTATATCGTATTAGTTGTATTACTACGTGCACAGATCTACTCTTAGTTCCATGTGAAGAAATTACTTTGAAGTTTTAGCAGCTTTCTTTAAAATGACCCAAGTGTATAAAGTGTGGTATTCAAATATTTGTCCATCGCCTTCTAACTAAAATCAAGTAAGAGAAGCATGTATTATGATTACTAGCCGTATAAGTCCCTCTCCTGCATTGCCATCTGGGGAGCCACATATCCACCCGCCCACTCATCCACCTACCCACTCATCCACCTACCAACTCATCCACATACCCACTCACCACACCAAACACAATCCACTGACCCCACACCGGCCGTTTTTTTTTTTTTTCTTCGCTAGCACTCATTCACTCAGTCTTATTGGCAACGTTGGAGTGAGATCTTATTGGCAACGTTGGAGTGAGTTCAGTATAAATGATTCGGCAACATCGCACCTTCCCTTGTGAATAGATGAAACAATTCGGCTAAGCAAACCAAACCAAAAATCATCCAAAGAGCTGTGTTTTGACATTTAACCAACCTATACCTAACCAACCTAGGCCCAACTAAGTGGTAACCTCCCATAATACCTTATTTTGTTTGGGGAGATGACCAACATACGACATTGCCGAGTCTTTTCTCGATAATTCGATGCGACGTGCCAGTATGATTGGATGACCAGTTATACCCAGAGAAAAAAAAAAAAATGCATCCTGGCCATGCACCCATCCATTCTACCTGGACGACCCACCCTGTCCCCTGATCCTGGTCATGCACCATGCCCACCCACGAATACTACCCATCAACCTCACCCAACAATGGCACCAACACATCCATGCACTCACCTACCCACCTTGCCCAATTTCAACCCAACCAACCAACCCACAGCGCCCTGATCACGCTGCCATCTCAGTCACCCTGTGACCCACTCTGCCCAACCATTCCGGTGACTCATCTTGCCCACCGACCTCGACGACCCATCCTCCCCACCCACGAATGCCACCAACCCTGCTCACCCAACAATGTCATCCACCACATTCACCCACCCAACCCTCCCACCTTACCCACCTACCTCTCCCTGACTACACACCCACCCCGCCCACCCAATTCAACCTGGGCATCCACCCATCATACTCACCTACTGCTCTCACTGACACACACGTCCACCCCGCCCACCCACACACCCAACTACCCTTCTTATCCAACCCCAGTCACCCCCTATTCGACCAACCATTCAAACCCTACACATCCATCGATATCACTCCATCCAAATCTAACACACCATATTCGACCAACCATTCAAACCCTACACATCCGTCGACATCACTCCATCCAAATCTAACACACCAACCCTTCCCCGACCACTCACTAATGCAGCCACTCTCCCACCCAGCCCACCCCACGCATCCACATACCAATCCATCTACCTTTACAACCCACCCCAACCCACTCGATACACACCACCGAACCAACCCACCCTACCCTTATCACCCATCCTACCCGTTCACAGTGATGATGCACCGAACCACCACACCCACAACTCCAACCTCACACACCCTGACAACACACCCACACCTACTCAACCACCCACCAACTCCCCCCCCCCACACACTATCTATCTATTACCAGACGCCTTAATCCCGTAAGAGGGGGGTCACAAATAAATTGCCTCCATGTCGCCCTGTCCCCTGCCATTTTAATGCCGTCCTCCCAGCTCACATCAACCTCTCTCATATACCTCTCCACTCCATCCCTCCATCTCATCCTTGGCCTCCCCCCTCCCTCTCCCCCCCTCCACCTCACTCACATATATTCTCCTCGTCAGTCTCTCACTCTCCATCCTCTGCACATGGCCAAACCACCTCAGTGTGTTTCTCCTAACGGTTCCTATCACATCCACATCCACACCACAACGCTCCTTCACTTCCTTATTTGTCAGTCTGTCTCTCCATGTGACTCCAAATGCTCCTCTCAAATAACTAATTTCCAATGCTCTCACTCTTGGCTTCTGTCCCTCCAACAAGGTCCAAGCTTCATTCCATACGTTAGAGTTGGTATCACAATAATATCATATAATAGCTTTTTCACTTCCATGCTCACTTCCCTGTTTCTTGTCACTGCTTTCAAGGAACCAGCAACCTTTCTTCCCTGCTGCATCTTTTCAAGCACTTCACCCTCTAAACTTCCATCCTTACTCATCACACTACCCAAGTACTTCAATGCACTCACATTATCCATTTCCTCCTCATCAAGCCTCACTGTACATTCACTACCTTCACTTCTCTCGAAGACCAAAACTTTACTCTTCCCTATATCCACCTTTAGATTCCGTTTCTTACACATTCTCCTAAACTCATCCACCAAGCCTTGCAGCTCTCCTTCGTCTTCATTTTACAACACAGTATCATCTGCAAACAACAGTACAGGGAGTTTCCAAACACTGCCCTCTCTCACTAGGGCAGCTCCAAAATCCACTGCCTTACCTTGTATCTCGTTTATAGCCCCATCCATATACAGATTGAACAACCATGGAGACATGACACACCCTTGCTTCAATCCAACCTTCAAATAGAAAAATTCACACAGTTCACTATCCACACGCACTGCAGCCTTAACACCCTCATACAAACTGTTCACAGCCTTCAAGAACTTCCCATCTACTCCATAATACTATTAATACTTTCCACAATCCTTGTCTATCCACCCTGTCATATGCTTTCTCCAAATCCATGAAGGCCACATACAGTTTCTTTCTCTTCTCTAGAAACTTTTCCACTATAGATCTAAGATGAATATCTGATCTACACAACCTCTTCCCTTCCTAAAACCTCCATGTTCTTCTCCAACTAATTCCTCTCTTGTTTCCCTAACTCTGTCAATAAGTATTCTACCATATACCTTTCCTATTACAGTAAGAAGACAAACGCCGCTATGATTACCATACACTTCTTTTTCCTTTGTACAGGGGAATAATTATACCTGACTCCCAATCCTCCGGGACTCTACCTTCCTCCCATGCCAATCTGCACATTTTCCACATCCATTCTACTACTATCTCTCCCCTATGCTTCAGCATTTCACCATACACTCCATGAATTCCTGGGGCTTTCCCCATTTTAACTTTCTTCATCGCTTCCACAACTTCCATTCTACTGATTTCTTCCTCTCTTCTTACATCCCTCCTTCTATCAGCCATTCCCCGGCCACTTATACATGCATTACTTTCATTCTCTGTGTTCAACAATTCTTTGAAGTGTTCTTTCCATCTGCTCACTTTTTCTCCCTTCTCCACTAGTAATCTACCATTTTTATCTATCACTCCCCAGCTAACTTCTTTGTCTCCCTGTAGTAGTTTTTGGGGTCGGGATGGGATGGGGCTTGCATCTGTGCTTGAGGATACAGGGCACTGCGGTTCCCAGGTTGTCGCTTCCACCCAATAGAGAGGGGCTCGAACTCGGAAGTAGCGTCCCAGGAGGCTGCCCTATCAGTCGATGTATAATAGCATGGCAGTTACAGTGCCAAGGTGCACTTGGAGGGCGTGCCTATAGCTGTCCTGGCAGGGTGCTCTGAGGCCACTGCCACTGCCATTGGTCACGGCTGATGGGCTCTTGCTTTCAGGTCCCATGCCTGGACTTGGGACTGTGCAGGTGGGTGGGGTATCAGGTCTGTCTCTCTCTCTATTTAATATTAATGTCTCTGGCAAAAAATGAGAATAATGCGGAAGCCTGACGATACTAAATCACCCAAGGGGATCAGAATGGCAGCTTGGAATGTTGGTAGTTTCATGGGTAGAGCAGGGGAAGTGGTTGAGATAATGAGTAGAATGTGAGTGGAAGTTGGCCATGTACAGAAGGTTGGATATAGTAGGCGATCAGCCAGAATGATTGTTGGTATAAGTTATTTCGGCAGGGAAGAGTAGATGGATATGGTGGTGTGGCTGTGCTGGTTAAGGAAAAATGGGTGGATTACGTGATGAGTGTAATGAGTCTGTGAAAGCATTCATCCATCCATCCATCATCCAATCCTACATTGTACTGTCACCTCTGCGATCCAGACTCTTACATGGTCAAAAGGGGCAGAAAACAAGTCACTATTGATGACCATTGTGTGCTGGAACGGTCAGGAACTCAGACTGATGGAGACTCTCTCCCATTAGCGGCCTTTTTGGTTGCGTTTATTATATTTCAAGTGGTCAAGTTAAGAATGGTAGCATGCCTAAATGACGGGGCCAGTCTCCAACTAGGCCAACCCAAGCCCAACCTTCGCAGTTTCCCAGAATGCTTCTAAGTTGCACATAAACAAACTACTAGGTAAGCTCTATACCACCAGTTCTCAAGGGTTATACAAACGATAAAGTTCGAGTGGGAGGGAATGTGTATTAACATGACCAAAAAGTAGAAATCTTCCCCAGCTACATGCTTTACAGATTAAACATGAATCAGTTGGCAAATTGTTCAAAAAATATATCTCTATATGGTCCTAATATCAAATCCACACAACTTAGCTCCTCTGTCCCGGTCCAATGTGTTTCTTCATAATCGTCCTTCTGAGCACAAATTTCACTGGTCCAGTCCTCTGCAACTCCCGACCTTAACTTCCACACTGGGACCTTGACTCACTGGGACTTCGACCTTCACCCCTGGACTTTGACTCTCACTGGTACTCAGACCTCCACACTTGGACCCGCTAGAAGTTAATATGTATAATGAATAACTGTTCTCCCCAATGCAAGTAATCCCTTCACATGATCAGGAAAATCTCATAATAAAGAAACATGAGTTACAACACTCGGCATCTCAAGTAATAACAGAATAACACATGGCACCACAGACACACAGGTCTGCTCAAAATAATACTTATTGTAGGGATAACATGGAAGAAAAAAAATACTGTAGCATACACAGTAAGCATAAATAACTGTAACTCCAACCATAAAAATCATCACTGTATCAATATCATTGTGCCTCACAAAGTAACTATGTGAACATTTACTCACAACATAGCCCTAATAAGTACTGAATTACCAAGTCATTTCAACACAATAATAAATAATTCACAGTCTCTGGGCACCTGATACTTGGCCTACAAAAATTACACATTTATCTGAGGCTCAGACAGAACTAGCAAGCATTCTCATACTCCAGTTACTGAATAATAATACTATACAGTACAGATATATGGGAAGTACCTCACTATCCAGCTCAAAAATGTAGGGGAGGTGAGCGGGAACACAGGACTCGCTTCTCCAAAGGGTAATGGCGTCACCGTTACACTTCCTGAGGAATGACAACACTTGACTCTACCTGAGTCCGTTTCTTAATTTCGTCACTATTATCACTCGTGGGATATCACTATTCGCGCTTGAACATACCAGACATACCCTTAATATCAAATTACTTACAGAATTCCTTGGAGGGGGGGGGGAGAGGATGACGACAGTACCGACCAACTGCCACTTACCACGGCCGGTGAGCGAGTGAGACACGCCAAAACTGCGTATGCAAAGGCAAGGGGGGGATGACGGCGTACGCAGTTTACGATTATAATTATTACAGACTCGAGATAGACTCAGTGTGATGTCTTTCCCCTTACAATCGATTACTCAAAAAAAAAAAAAAAAGAATTCTCTAGATACAATAATTACTCAGCAACCTCTCTCTCTTTATACTCTTACGTCGAAAAATAATGAAATCGTGCTTTACATCACTTTGCCCACGCGTACATTATGCTGGATCACGTGACCAAAGGCACATGTTCCCATCTCACTCGAGTGTTATATTATAAAGAGACTTAATACTAGTAAATTACAGTAGGAAAAAAAAAAGTGACTTAGCAACTAGGTAATTAATCTATGTTCTGATAACATCCGCATGGAAACAGCCATGCCTCGGCCACTCTCTCTCACTTAACCAAACTTTTGGTCATATAAAATAAACTAGATACAACTCATTATCACTTCCGAGCACTACAACATTGCCCCATGAGGAGCGTAGGAGCCCGGGGCTAGGCAGTTGGTCCCGACATTTAAGATGAGTGACCAGCCTCACTCATCCCTGAGTGGCATTACATGAGCAATCAACCTCAACCATCCCTTGGATATAAATCCGATTGGAGCGCAATAATTACTCACTAAACCACAAGGTGCCAAAATTTGGTTATATGTTACCACCCAACATAGTAAATAGTTTCCTGGTGTGCAGGAAACCACTTGGCTTGTCACTCAGTGTAGAGTCACCCACAGGCAGAAGGAAGAGGAAAGAATGAAGGAAAGAAAGACAGAAGAGGGAGTGTAAAATTACCCATAGGCAGAAGGACAAGGAAAGAATGAAAGAAAGGAAGACAGAAGAGGATGGAAGGAAAGAAGGATGGAGGAGAGGAAAGGGCAGACGCCCGACGGCAGCATTACATCGAGTGAGTGGAAGGTGAGCGCCCACACGCCCCCACCTGCCACAACAGTGAAAGTATTACAGCAGTGAAAATTTTGTTCAGTAGGGTCACTTTTTCATTTATATTGGCGTATGCTCCACAGGCTGGCTCGAAAATGTAGAAAAAGATTGATTCTGGGATGACTTAATACATGCGGTAAGTGGTATGGGGGATGATGAAAATGTAATTCTGGGAGGGGACTTATATAAATGGTCATGGAGGTGAAGCAGCTCAAGGATATGAAAGGGTTCATGGGGGATGCACATATGGTGCAAGAAATGAAGCAGGAGAAAAGATTCTCGAGTTTGGGGAGGCAGTGAACATGATTGTGTGCTATATGCTTTTTAAGAAATGAAAGAGTAATTTGATTACATACTGTACGAGTCTGGGGGAAATAGTAGCCAGGTAGACTATTTCCTGGTCAGAAGGGCTGATGGGAGGATGGTAAGGGATGATAAAGTTATAGGGAGTCAAGAGCATGTGCAGCAACTCAAATTACTGATACATGACCCAGTGCATATGGAGCAGATGATGAAAAAGAAGACCTGTGTACCTAGGAGGAAAATATGAAAGTTAAAAAGCCAAGCAGAAAGGGATGTCTTGTATAGCGAGATGATCAAAGCGGTGGCTGAACAGGGAGCTGTTAACAGAAGTGTTAATAAACAGTGCAGAACTCTCAAGAACAATCTGCTGAGAGTTACTGATATAGTGTGTGGACAGACAAGGGGTCCACTAAGACATACAGTAAAGAGTCTTGGTTGTGGGATGAGGGTGTAGAAGCTGCAGTTAAGGACAAAAGAAGACTTCTCTGTGAATGGAAAAGGAGTGGTAACAATGAAGAATACTTGGCTGCCAAGTGTACTGTAGGCCTAGAAAGAGGTAAACAGGGCAAAATCTGAATCTCAAGGACTTTTACTGGATAGCCTAAATAGTGAGGAAAGGAAGAGTATGATATTTAAGAAGGTAGAGAAGATGAAGAGTGAAAAAAAAAAAGATGTCACAGGTGAACAGTGTGTAAGGAATGATTAAGGAAAGGTAGTGACTAACAACGAGGATATAAAGACTCCTGGAGAGAGCATTATAACCGGTTGCTGACTTAAGTTTTGACTGGAACTGGGAAGGTTTAGAGTCAGCAGATCAAGTGTTTGGCCCTTCACCTTTGATTGGTGCTGCTTCTGTGAGCAGGGCAATGGGCAGGATGCAGGTGAGGAAGGCAGCAGGAGTGTCTGGGTTGACTGCTGAAATGATGAATGCCTCAGGAGATATAGGAATGTGTTATATTTCTGACTTAATAAAGTCAATTATATAATTATGAGTGTGTTGTCCCAGATGATTGGATGAAGAGTGTGACTGTAGATGTGTACCCAGGTGAAGGGTGATGCCCTGGACATAGGAACTTATAGATGCATAACACTTTTGGACAAGATATTGTAAGTAATGGAGAGAGTTCTTGAAAGTATGATTACAGAAGGAGTGAATATTGGTGAGATGCATTTTGGATTTATGCCAGGCAAAGGGACCACTCATGCCCTAAGCATTGGTCGACAGCTTCAGGAAAAGTATATAGAAAAATGTTTTTGTTGATTTGGAGAAGGCATTTGACAGAAACCCTAGGGCGGTGGTGAAGTGGGCAATGAGACAGCTTGGGATCGAGGAGCTGCTGGTTAGACTGGCTATGGCTATGTGGGTGCTTGCACCCAGGTGAGTCATTGGAGATTTAAATGTTGACATTTCCATGAATGCTGATGTGCATCAAGGGTCAGTCTTGAACACATTGTTTATCATGATGCTTGAATCCCTCTCACGTGACTTCAGAAATGGACTCCCATGCGAGAGGTTGTATGCCAATGGTTTGGCGTTGATTGCAGAGAATGAAAGGGAGGCAGAGGAAAGATTTAGGAAGTGGAGAGATTATACATGGCACAAGGACTTGAGAGTAAAAGCAAAAAAATTAAAGGTTATGGTATCTTGGGTTGGTAGTGGTAAAGTCAAAGAAGAGAGAGAGAGAGGCTATGTGCAGTTTGCCACAAAAGCCTGGGAAGCAATTTCATTTTGTGCAGTGTTTGTGAGACGTTGGTGCATATGAGATGTAGAGATGTTAGAGGTTGACTACAAGATAATACTTATTTCATGTGTGCAGTTTGTCGGAGAAAGGGTGTGGAGATTGTCAGGTGTGAAATGATTAAACTTGCTAGTTAGTCTCTCAAGTGTGTAGAAGAGTTTTGTTACCTGGGAATTTTATGTGCTGGAAGCGGAGCTGGAGCTAGCTCTCTGGCTAGAGTGAGGGGATGTTGGAAGAAATTCGGAGAGTTGTTGATACTTCCTGACATTGAGAGGGCTATCACCCCATGCTTAGAGATCTTTCTATGCAGCATGTGTTAGGAGTGTAATGCTGTATGGTAGTGAGATGTGGGCAGTAAAGGCATAGGATATTCACAGGCTGGATTATGTGGACGTGCAGTCCGTACTTGAATATGAGGCAAGGGGGGGGGGGGCTAGGTTTACGATAGAAGAGTTAAAATATAGGACGGGACAGGAATATATTGGTGTTGTGATGAGGGGTGGTACATTGACATGGTTTGGGCAAGTAGAGAGGATGAGGGATGACAATACATATATATATATATATATATATATATATATAATATATATATATATATATATATATATATATAGAGAGAGAGAGAGAGAGAGAGAGAGAGAGAGAGAGGATTAGTGCCCCTCCCTGTAAAACAATTAACTCTAAGCCCTTGGCCACCCAGTTTGGGATACATGGCGTCTGGCAACGAATGAATGAATATATATATATATCATTAGAGCCCAGGTATATTTAGCATGAATTTTTTTTTATGGTATTCAGTATACTAGCTGAGAACAGTATTTTGAAGGTATATCTTGAGTAAGCAGAGGATTCCAGCAGTACTTTTGTTATATATATATATATACCACCCAAGTATATTTTGCATGAATTTTTTTCTATGATATTCAATATACTAGCTAAGAACAGTATTTTGAAGGTATATCTTGAGTAACAAGAGGATTCCACCAGTATTTTTACTATAATCAAGAAGAACATATATGACCCACTGGGCGGAAGCAGTATCTTTCGGTAATAGTCTAACCTGATATTATGATCTTAGTTAGGGAATACATATTATAGATAAATTTTTTCTTTTTCATTGCTTTATTTAAGTAAGTAATAAGGATTACAATAGCAAGGTACAAAAAAAAAAAAATCAATGTATTTTGTCATAGGAAAAAATATATATACACTAGAAACTAAAACAAACATGTACTGAAATTTCTCTAACACTGAGATAGCCATTGTTCTTGACAAACTGAACTAGAATTAAAACTATTGATATAATACAAATATCAGTTCTGTTATGAATTCTAAAGGATATATGTTATCATTGCTTACTTTTCAGTGTGGAATGCAACAAAGCAATCCAGGCACACACAGCTATTTTACGTTTTATGCAATGTGTTGAGGATTTTTTCATACATCCCTGCAGCTGACAACGAAGCCGACGACTTTCTTCATTCTCTGCAATAAAGTGGTTTACACCATCAAATTGTAAACCTCCAAACAGGGTCACTTAGGACATCCAAACGTCTTTTCATTTTGGGGTGCGATGTTGTATATTCAGGCTTGACCAATTCCTTATTTGTTTAATTGTCACAAACAAGAATTTCAACACTACCAGGGACTTCTTGAATATTTGGTGGTGAATTGCTGTCTTCATCACCTTCATTTTCATCATTTATACTGTTGTCTTGAGGAATATTTACTAACTGGATTTCACCATCATCACTGTCTCCACAGCCAAAATTTTCACTAGTGACAAGTGCAACAGCTTCTTTGAGACTCAAACTCTTAATTCTTCCTCTAGACATGATGTGCAAGTGAACACGCACAATAATCACTGTAAAAGTTCAGAGGCTACTACAGGCAACTACACATGACCAGTGTCCGACCTTCACTGAGCTTGTGATACTGCATATGCCCAGTGGGTCATTATTGTTCTCTCTTAATTTACCATGCTATTATCCATCTGTTATTCTGTAGGCATCCAGGGGCAGGATCCCACTGCTACCTGGCGCATTCCCGGGTGGCGGATAGGGGAAGGCCTTGTAGATGTATGATGTACTGTCTTAGACGGTGCGGCCCATGGGACCCCTTATTGATATATAGGGCTCCATCGAATATAACGAATAAGGTGGCACAGAAATAACATCTTACCAGAAACTATGTGGCAGGGAGGTGAGATTATTTGACACAATCCTCCCAACCAAACATGAGTTCTATTGCAAATGATTTGACTGGCGTTCCTGTTGGATCATTGTCCACTAAAGGTCCAACCGCACTGCCTCCTGTGCTTACGGGCAGTGTGCCACCGAAAGTGGGTAGGCACTGTGTTGGAAAATTAGACTCTTGGATATTAGCCCCTACACCGCGGTCATGTTTTTGCGCCCCTTGCGTATCCAGCAAGGATATTCACACTCCGACTGACTTTTTAAAAATATTGGCCAAAAATCAGTTATTAGTCCTAGAATATTATAATTAAATGTGCATCTGGCACATACCTTCAGCTTTCTCCTGTGATGTTTGTTGAGCCTTCGTCGAGTACCGTAGGACTTGTGGAGACTTCTGAAGTTGGGTAACGAATTCTCCACTTTACACTTCCCGACACCATGTAATATGATTACCACAGCCTGATATTATCACTAGAAACACTATTCTATGATTTTCAAGTAGTTTGGAATCCATACACACACAAAAAAAAACTGTGAAAGGAATGAAAATTACGAGCGCGTACGAGCTCCCCGCTTTACGAGCGCGTACGAGCTCCCCGCTTGAGCTCGTTCCCTGCTGGTATTCTGTCATTTATTATTCATAAATACACTCACACTTTATATTCCTATTACTTTATTACACTTATATATATATATATATATATATATATATATATATATATATATATATATATATATATATACAGTATTTATCCATAAGTTTCCTTCAGTAATAGTAGTTTATTTTCATTCTCGTTCAGTAAACTAGCGTAGAGAGCAAAGCTTTGACTGTTATTACTCCAAGTATTTGTACTCATATTCTTATATTAGTAATAATTTACATTTCTATTTTATTTACACTACGTTATACACTGTCACTTCCAGTAACTAAGGGCTCCTTTCCCTTGGAGCCAGGATGAACTTGGGACTCTGAAGCACTAGCAGTTTATCACCATTTCCTCCACTGGCTCATCACACGATTCACCAGAAAGGCTGTAGTCACTGTTCATCATTATGATGGATAAATTAGCCAGTTCACGCTCCTTTACCCCTTCCCACACGAGGTTTAGTGGGGGTAGAGGTCACAGGGCCCACTAGAAGCGGCGGAAATGGAGGGGGGCGAGTGCTCCGCGCTTTCATCTCAGGAAACAACACTGAACTAAATGACGAGGCGGATATGGGGCCACCAAGGGTTGACAACGTCAGCGAGGTGACAGCTGCTAATTTTTATGCTGTGAAATGATTGGCAGGAACTTGGGTAGTTCCAGTTGAATATAAATATCACTTAGGCATCTCTCTTCCTTTCTTATATATATTTTTATTACGAGAATAGATTATACAGCATATTTCAAGGGAAAATTACCAGGGAAAATTAGCGAACAAGTGCACATGGGGTGTTGCCAGGTGATGATTAGCCAAGTCCAGGTGTATGGCACTATCAGTTACCTTATTTTTTTTTGGTATATATTATTTTGTATAAGAATAGGGCATAGGGCTTATTTCAATGGATGATATCAGTGGAAAAATCCGGGGAAGATTTGCTTAGCGCAGTGCGGCGGGCAGGCAAGAGGAGAGGGTAATGGAGGGGAGGTAGGGAGGGGAGTCAAAAACGGGGATAAATAACTAAATTGTCAACAATGGATGGGAGTACAGATGACATTAGCAGTGCTGACTGTTGTTGGACACTGGCAGTACTGATAGATGATACAAGCCACCACTTGAAAGCCCGGGAGAATTCAAAATAACACAGAATCGCAAAAGTGACGCCCTGCGGTATGATCCATTGCTCCTGAGCATCACAAAAGTGATGCCCTGTGGTTAAGGGGGTAAACAAATTGAAATCCATGAAGATCTATGCATACAATGTAAGAAGCTTCACAGATGATTACAAACTTGATAACCTAATGACTGAACTGGAAAACATTAGTTGGGATATTGTAGGCTTGAGTGAGATCCACAGAAAAGAAGAAAAAGTAATTCAGCTCAAAGACAGCAACCACCTATTTTACTACAGAGGAAGGGAAAATGAAAGAGTTAGTGATGTAGGATTTCTAATTAACAGAAATCTTGCAGACAACATGGTTAAATTCAGCAGTGTATCTGACAGAACAGCATTTGTTGTCATTAGACTGTGCAAAAAATACACACTGAAATTAATACAAGTATATGCACCAACTTCTCAAAGCCCAGATGAAGTAATAGAAGCATTCTATGATGACATCATCCAGATTATGGAAGAAGAAAAGACAACATATACTATACTCATGGGAGACTTCAATGCAAAAGTTGGGAAGTCGAAAAATGGAGAAGAATGTATGGGAAAATTTGGAGTAGGAGAAAGGAATGAAAGAGGAGAAATGCTGGTAAATTTTGCTGAAATGTTTAACTTGAGAATAATTAACACATTCTTCCACAAAAGAACATGGAGAAAGTGGACCTGGAGAAGTGCAAATGAAGAAACAAAGAATTAAATCTACTTCATTATAGCAGATAAGAATAATACGATCACAAATGTCACAGTAATCAACAAAGTAAATATAGGAAGTGATCATAGAATGGTGGGTTGCACAGCCAGATTCAATTTCAGAGGTAAAAGAAAGAAGATGCTTAAAGATAAAAAGATATGCCCAATAATAGTAAACAAAAACAAAGCAGCCTTTCAGTTGGAAATAAAGAATAGATTTCAGGCTCTAAGTAATGCTGAATGTGACAGTGATGAGCTGAATGACAGACTAACAAAAGTGCTAAGAGAATCTGCGGAGGTAGTAGGAAAACTTAATGAAAACAAAGCCAAGATATATTAAGAAAAGACACTCGAGCTTATGAAAAAACGAAAGGAAATGAAAGTAAAAACAAAGAAAGACAAAATAGAACGAGCGGAATTAAATAAGCTTATCAACAAAAGACAAAAAGAAAAAAAAAAAGAAAGAAAAATGGATCGGATCAAAGAAACCATAAAATATGGAAAAAGTCAGAAACAGATCCGAAGTAAAATGACACTAGGGAAGCAACAAATGACATCACTGAAAGAAAAAAATGGTCAAATCATTAAATGCAGAGATAAGATAATGAAGAGAGTTGAAGAATTTTACAGAGAACCGTATGCATCAAAGACAGTAGAATCAATAGCTAACTTTTTAGTTGACACAAGTGAAATACCTGAGGTAACACCAGACGAAGTAAATATTTGTCTTAAAAATATGAAAAGAGGGAAGGCTCAGGGAAAAGATGGAAAAGTAACAGATTTACTGTTGGATGCAGGAGTAGAAGTACAAACTAGGCTTGCTCATTTATTTACACACTGTATAGAACAGAAAAATTCCCCTACCCCTGGGGGTAGTTTTTTTTTTTTTCAAGAATACTCCCCCAGTATCTCTGCTTGTCGTACAAGGTGACTAAATGGCTTGGCGGAGGGTTAGTGCCCCTCCCCGGAAAACAACTAACTAAAAAGACGAACAAGAAGCCTTGAACAAGGACTGACCAAAAGATGACAACCAAGGACCGGACAAAGGACATGGTAATAGCAACATGGAATGTAAGAGGTGCGAATGATGAGGTGAAAGAGAGAGAGATTCTCAAGGTGCTTGAGGGTGCGAAAGTTGATGTATGTTGAGTAACTGAAACTAAATGGCTGGTGAGAGTGTGAGAGAAAAGGAGTATGGATGGAGTATATGTGCAGGAGTAGGTGAGAATGAGAGGGCAAAAGAAAAAGTGTGTATAGTTGTGAGTAAAAGATAGAAGAAGAACATAAGAAAGTATGGATCAGTTGAGTCAAGGATCGTGTGGGTAAGATTAAAAGTTGGAATACAAATGTGGGCAATTGTGTGCGTGTATGCGCTAATGCAAGATCGTGCAAGCAGAGTGAGAGAAGGTTTCTGGACTAATGTGGAAGTGTGCATGGATAAGTCTGGAAGGAATGAGAGAGTGTTTTTGATCGGTGATATGAATGGTAAAGTAGGGAATGTGAAGGTGGATGGAATAGTTGGTGAGTGGGGAGTGCCTGCTGAGATAGATGAGAATGGCAATGCGTTAGTGGACATCTGTGCTGGGAGGGGGTTGGTGATAGCCAATACCCACTTCAGGCACAAAATGATCCACAGGTATACATGGCGAGTGATGAGAAGGGTGGGTGGAGAACTGAATGAAAGGAAGGCAATGATTGATTATGTGTGTGTGGATGAAAGGATACGAAGATGTATAATGGATGCAAGAGCTTATAGAGGTTGGGGGAGTGGAGTTTCTGACCACTACTTGGTGGTGGCCAGAATAAAGATCCAAGTAAGATGGAGAAATAGAAAAAAGGAAGGACAGGAAGAAGGAGTATTTGCAAGGAGAGTGGAAAGGTTGCAAGAGGATGAGAAAAAGGCAGAATATAAGAGAGAAGTGGAGGAACGATTGGGCAAATATGAACTGGAGCAGATGGGGGACGTGGAAGGTGTGTGCAGGATATTCACAGAAGAAATATGTGCAGCATGTGATGTGGTGTGTGGGATGAAGAGAAGACGGAGGGGGGGTGCAAGGAACAGCGTGGAGGAATGAAGAGGTGAGACAGGCTGTGGCACAAAAGAAGAAAGCATACAATGAATGGATGAGAAATAGGGGCGTGGAAGAAGTTGAGAGGTGGAAGAGAGACTTATATGTAGAAAGAAAGAGAGAGGTGAAAAGATTAGTAAGAGAGAGTAGGAAGAGAGTGGATTGGGAATTCGGAAGGAATTTGAGTGTAAAGTGGAGGGTTTGTAAGAAAATGTTCTGGAAAGAGGTGAAGAGAGTAAGACAGGGTGGAAGTGAAGTTAGGAGGGGAGTGAAAGATGAAACTGGTAGATTACTAGTGGAGAAGGGAGAAAAAGTGAGCAGATGGAGAGAACACTTTAAGGAATTGTTGAACATAGAGGATGGAAGTAATGCGAGTATAAGTGGCTGGGGAATGGCTGGGAGAAGAAGGGAGGTGAGAAGACAGAAAGCAATCAGTAGGAAAGAAGTTGTGGAAGCAATGAAGAAAGTTAAATTAGGAAAAGCCCCAGGAATTAATGGAGTGTGTGGTGAAATGCTGAAGCATGGGGGAGAGATAGTAGTAGAATGGATGTGGAAGTTGTGCAGATTGGCCTGGGAGGAAGGTAGAGTCCCGGAGGATTGGAAGTCAGGTATGATTATTCCCTTGTACAAATGAAAAGGGAAAAAAGAAGTGTGTGGTAATCATAGGGGCATTTGTCTTCTTAGTATAACAGGAAAAGTGTATGGTAGGATACTTACTGACAGAGTTAGAGAAAGAACAGAGGAATTAGTTGGAGAAGAACAAGGAGGCTTTAGGACGGGAAGAGGTTGTGTAGATCAGATATTCATTCTTAGATCTTTTGTGGAAAAGTTTCTAGAGAAGGGAAAGAAGTTGTATGCGGCTTTCATGGATTTGGAGAAAGCATATGACAGGGTGGATAGACAAGGATTGTGGAAAGTATTAAAAATATAATTATGGAGTAGATGGTAAGTTGTTGAATGCTGTGAAGAGTATGTATGATGGTGCTAAGGCTGCAGTGCGTGTGGATGGTGAACTGAGTGAATTTTTCTCTTTGAAGGTTGGATTGAAACAGGGATGTGTCATGTCTCCATGGTTGTTCATTCCGTACATGGATGGGGTAAAAAAAGAGGTACAAGGTAGGGTAGTGGATGTTGGAGTGGCCCCGGTGAGAGAGGGTAGTGTTTGGAAACTCCCTGTACTGTTGTTTGCAGATGATACTGTGTTGTTGAATGAAGACGAAGGGGAGCTGCAAGGCTTGGTGGATGAGTTTGGGAGAGTGTATAAGACACGGAATCTAAAGGTGAATGTAGGGAAGAGTAAAGTGATGGTCCTTGAGAGAGGTGAAGTCAGTGAATGTACAGCGAGGTTGGATGGTGAGGAATTGGAAAATGATAGTACGTTTAAGTACTTGGGTAGTGTGATGAGTAAGGATGGAAGTTTGGAGGGTGAAGTGCTTGAAAGGGTACAGCAGGGAAGAGAGGTTGCTGGTTCCTTGAAAGCAGTGATAAGAAACAGGGAAGTGAGTATGGAAGTGAAAAAGTTACTACATGACTGTATTGTGATACCAACTCTAACATATAGAAATGAAGCTTGGACATTGTTGGAAGGACACAAGTCAAGACTGAGAGCAGTGGAAATGAGTTATATAAGAGGAGCTTTTGAAGTCAGAGGGAGAGATAGGCTGACAAATGAGAATATAAAGGAACGTTGTGGTGTGGATGTGGATGTGATAGGAAGCGTTATGAGGAACACACTGAGGCGGTTTGGCCATGTGGAGAGGATGGAGGGTAAGAGACTGACGAAGAGAGTGTACGTGAGTGAGGTGGAGGGGGGGAGAGGAAGGGGGAGGCCGAGGATGAGATAAAGGGATGGGGTGGAGTGGTATATGAAAGAGGGGGTGTGTGAGTTGGGACTGGGTAGTAAAATGGAGGGGGACAGGGCGACGTGGAGGCGATTTATTTGTGGCCACCCCGAACGGGATTGAGGCATCTGGCAATAGATAGATAGATAGATAAAACAGAATAAAATTCCCAAAACATGGTGTAATGCAACAGTTATTTTACTCTATAAAAAAAGATATTAATAACTATCTACCCATTTGCTTATTATCAGTCATTTACAAACTCTTCACTAAAGTCCTTACGAACAGAATAACAACAATTGGGGAGGGGGGGAACTCGTGAACAGGCAGGATTCCGAAGCGGGTATTCGACCACTTATCATCTATACACAATGAATCAGCTAATTGAGAAAACAACAGAATATAATAAACCACTGTGCTTAGGTTTTGTTGATTACGAAAAGGCTTTTGATTCAGTGGGGCACATAGCAATTATAAATTCTTTGCGAGAACAAGGAGTGAATGAGAACATTATGAAACTGCTCGAAAACATATATAAAGAGGGAACTGCTACAGTTAAATTACATAAGGACTCGGAAAAAATTAAGATTGAGAAGAGCGTGCGTCAGAGAGATACAATTTCACCAAAATTATTTACAGCATGTCTAGAAAATATTTTTAGAAACCTGGACTGGGAAAGCAAAGGAGTGAACATAGATGGAGAAAAGCTAAACCATTTAAGATTTGCAGATGACTGTCCTAATCTCAGAAACAGCGAAGCCATTGCAAGAAATGTTAAATGACCTGCACAGAAAAAGTCAGAAAATAGGGCTGAAGATGAACCGGAGTAAAATTTAAGTAATGTTTAATCCACAAGCATCAAAGAGTGTCATCAGAATAAGCGATGAAATTCTTGAAGAACTTAAGGAGTACAACTACTTGGGACAAATACTTAAATTAACGAAAGATAATGATAGCGAAATAAAAAGACGCATTACAGTTGGAAAGAAAGCCATCGGTAAACATAGAGACATTATGAAAAGTAGCTTACCAGTTTGTATGAAACGGACAGTATATAACGAATGTATAATTCCAGGTATGACGCACGGTTGTGAAACCTGGAAACTGACAAAATCAATGGAAAATAAATTCGTTCTCAGAGAGCAATGGAAAGGTCAAGGTTGGAAATATCTTTAAGAGACAGGAAAAGATTAACTTGGGTGAGAGAGCAGACTAAAGTCAAAGATATAGAAGTTATAAAAGTTCAGAAATGGAGGTGGGCAGGCCATATAGCAAAAATAAAGGATAACCGATGGAGCAAGAGGCTGACTGACTGGACACCAAGAGATTGTAAGCGTAGCAGAAATAGGCCAGACAGGAGATTGAGAGATGAGATAGAGAAATTTGCATGGAAAACGTGGCAAAGGTGGCTCAGTCAAGGAATTCGTGGAGAAGGTTGGGTGAGGCCTTTGTTCAGCAGTGGACTAGTTATGGCTGATGATAATGATGATGATGATGATGATTCTGTAGGCATAATATAATACAATACTATCTATATGTAACTACGGTATGCAGCTATTTAGACATAGGTAACAATATGTAAAACAGGTAGTTATATCTGAGTTCTCCAGGAAGAGTTATAGAATACATCCCCTTACCCAAGACTAAGCAAGAATGTCAGACACCTCTGATCATGTGTCGGAAACATGACAGACATACACACGCACATACGTATGCGCACTTACGCCCACACACTTTAGCTGGAAGCTAGAGGGAGATATAAGTCCGATATCACATGCAGGAAGGTTAGAAGATAGTAGAAGACAGAGTGAGACAGAGTAGGACAGGAGAGAACAAGAGTTAGACAAGGGGAGAGCGACAGGTAGCAGGAGAGTGAGAGTAAAGTAGGAGGACAGCAGCTAGCACAAACTGCTACTAATCATAGGCCATACAGGTCACGCCAAGCTCTTAACTTTTGTTCAAGTAACTGTCTCACAATAAACTCAGTCGACCCAAATCTGCCTATTTCATCATCCCACTTAATATACGAAGAGAATAACGGAACAGAGAAGGCCTACACTGATTATCTCGTACACGCATCACCATTACTCTCTCCTGGTGTCTCTCCATCAACAAGATAACCTGCTCTATAGAAATACTTGCACTGGTGGCAAGCGGTAATAACGAACCTACTACGATAAACCTACGCCATCGAGATTGGTGAACAATGGATAACTTTGTCTATAAAGCTGCATACCGTAGTTAAATATAGTATTGTTATATAAAACCTACACATCATCCACATCTGATGATACTGTTGTGTGGTCATACAAGTAAAACAGTAGAAAAGAAGTAGCAAAACAATTTCCCTCCAGCTGCAATTCACTAGAGGAAATGTTACAATAAACACAAACATCTTACATGTGAGACAAATAGCTAAAGTTTGCCACCATCGAATCATAGAAAAATGGTAAAAGAAAACGTTGGAAACATCTTGAGCTGGTTAATCTATTCTATTCCTATTTGCAAAAATGATTATAAGATAATCTTGAAGTACATATTATATGTAATCTACAGCAGCTTGAAATGAGAGGCCAAAAATGACTCACTGCGTGCTAATTGGATATATATATATATATATATATATATATATATATATATATATATATATATATATATATATATATATATATATATATATATATATATATATATATATATATATATATATATCTGTCTCTATATCTACATATCTATATCTATATCTATCTATCTATCTATCGATATATCTATATATATCTATTATATATCTATATCTATAACTATCTATCCATCTATCTATAAATTTATATATATACATATATATCTATATCTATCTATCTATCTATATATATCTACATATGTATGTATGTATCTATTTATATATATATATCTACATATGTATGTATGTATCTATTTATATATATATATATATATATATATATATATATATATATATACATCATGTGGAGAGGATGGAGGGTGAGAGACTGAAGAAGAGAGTGTATGTGAGTGCGGTGGAGGGGGGAAGAGGGAGGGGGAGGCCGAGGATGAGATGGCGGGTTGGGGTGGAGAGGTATATGAGAGCGGGGGGTGTGAGTTGGGATCAGGGCAGTGAAATGGTGGGGGACAGGGCGACGTGGAGTCGATTTGTTTGGGGCCACCCCAAACGTGATTGAGGCGTCTTGCAATATATATATATATATATATATATATATATATATATATATATATATATATATATATATATATATATATATATATATCATTTCCTGTGGCACCCCACGGGATGCATAGGGCCTCAATGAACTCTCTCCATCAATATTTGTCTCATGCCATCTCCTTCAGGTCCCACCAACACTCCTCTCCTGCTTCTTTTTTCATTGTCCTCAACCAGGTTTCCCTCGGCCTACCTCTACCTCTTCTTCCTCTAGCAGTCCACTCTGGCACATCCTGTATTAAACTACCTTCTTTTCTGTATATGTGCCCCAGCCACTTCCAGCGAGACAGTCTCACATATTCATTAACTGGTTCCGATCTCGTAATATCCCTTACTCTTGCATTTGTAACTCTGTCTTGCCACTTTACCCCAAGAATCCTCCTCGGTACTTTATTCTCAAATCCTAATGCTCTCTGATCTGTTGTAATTGTAAAGTACCATGACTCATGCCCGTAAATTAAAATTGGTCTAACCATGGACTAGTAGATTTTCACTTTAGTATGTACCGAAAGTATACTATTATTCCAAACAGATTTCAACATTCCAACAGCTCGCCAAGCCTGTCTAATCCTCTCCTCAATTTCACTGTTTAATGATCCATTAGATGATACAATCGTTCCCAGATATTTAAAGTTATCTACATTTTTCTCTACATTATTCCCAATTACACAATCGATTTGGTTCTTCACGTTCATATTAATAATTTCAGTCTTTCCACAATTTAGTACCAATCCCACTTTTTCTCCTTCCTCCACCAGACAATCTAGCACCCTCTGCATCTCGTAAATACTTCCGCAAATCAGTAAAATATCTATCTATCTATCTATCTGTCTATCTATCTATTTATCTATCTATCTATATATATATATGTATGTATATATATATATATATATATATATATATATATATATATATATATTTATATATATATATATATATATAATATATATCTATATATATATATTTTATATATATGTGCATATATATATATATATATATATATATATATATATATATAGAATAAACACACTATATATATATATATATATATATATGTATATATATATATATCTGTTTTCTTTTTTAAAGGCTCCAACATGCTTCCATGTTTCGGCCTTGGTCACCTTATGGTGGCTCTCCAAGCTGCACGATCCATTGCAGCCTCCCTGTTCATTCCCTTAACCCTGAGGTCACACTTAATGACCTCGTCCCATGTCTTTCTCGGTCTACCCCTTATAACCCCAGCCCTAATATTAACACTTCTCACCTTCCTCACCCAGTCATCATCCCTCATCCTCTCCACATCTCCAAACCATCTCAATCTACCTCTCCTCATCACAACACCAATACACTCCAGTCCCATCCTATCTCTCAACTCTTCCATTGTAAACCCAGCCCCTCCAGGCCTTAGATGCAGGTACGCACTGCACATCCACCTAATCATTGTCATTTCTGTATGTCTGAGCCGGCGAATATCTTCCTCCTTCACTGCCCAGGTCTCACTACCATACAGCATTACACTCCTAAAACATGCTGCATGCAAAGACCCCTTAGCACGTGGGGAGAGTCCTCTCAATGTCAGGAGAGTTAAGAGCTCCCTGAACTTCTTCCAACCACTTCTCACCCTAGCCACAGAGCTAGCTCCAGCCCCACCTCTAGCACACAACATGTCTCCCAAATAACAAAACTCTTCCACACACTCAAGAGATTCAACAGCAAGTTTAACCCTTTCACGTCTGACAATCTCCACCTGCTCACCCCGACACGCCGTACACATAAAATCAGCATTATCTCGCAGTCTACCTCTGATACCACTACATCTCTTATGCATCCATTTATCACAAACACGTCACAAGATGGAATTACTTCCCACGCCCTTGTGGCAAACTGCACATGGCCACTCTCCCTCGTCTTTGAGGGTACCGCCAACAACCCTAGATATCATCACTTTTGTTTTATCTGCATTTACCCTTAAACCCTTGTGCCCCATACCGTCTCTCCACTTCCTAAACCTTTCCTCCGCCTCCCTTTCTTTCTCTGCAATCAACACCAAATCATCAGCATACAACAACTCCCACGGGAGTCCTTTTCTAAAGTCACGTGACAGGGCTTCAAGTACCATGATAAAAAACATGGGACTCAAGACTGACCCCTGATGCACACCAACATTCACGGAAAACTCATCACTCAAATCTCCATTCACTCTTACCTGGGTGAGAGCACCCACATACATAGCCATAACCACCCTAACGAGCCACTCCTCCAAGCCAAGCTTTCTCATTGCCCACTTCACCACCTCTCTAGGGACTCTCTCAAAGGCCTTTTTCAAATCAACAAAAACAAAATAATGATCCCTTCTCCTACCAATATATTTTTTGTGAAGCTGTCGAACAATGAATATAGCATCAGTGGTCCCCCTACCTGGCATAAACCCAAACTGCATCTCATCAATATTCACTCTTTCTCTAATCATACCTTCTAAAACTCTCTCCATTACCTTCATTATCTGATCTAAAAGCTTTATACCTCTATAATTTCCTCTTTCCAGGGCATCACCCTTCCCTTCATACACATTTACAATTACACTCTTCAGCCAATTATCTGGGACAACACACTCATAAATAATCCTATTTATCAGGTCAGTGACTAACCTCACTCCTATATCGCCTGAGGCCTTCAACATTTCGGCAGTCAACCCAGACACACCTGCTGCCTTCCCCACCTTCATCCTGACTATTGCCTCACTCACAGTAGCAGCATCAATCAAAGGCCAAGGGCCAGACACTGGATCTGCTGGCTCCAAACCTTCCCTGTCCCAGTCAAACTCCTCATTCAACAACCGGTTATAATGCTCTCTCCATGCATCTTTAATATCCTCACTGTTCACCACTACCCTTCCTTCATCATTCTTCACACACTGCTCACCTATAATATCCCGATTATCCCTCTTCATCTGATCTGCCACCCTAAATATCATATTTTTCCTTTCCCCATGATTTAGGTTATCTGTGACTCAGACTTTGCCCCTTATACCTCTCTTCTAGCCCTCCGCTTGGCAGCCAAATATTCCACTTTGCTACCACTCTTCTTCCATTCCCAGAAAAGCCTTCTTTTCTCCTTAACTGCAGCTTCTACACTCTCATCCCACCACCAAGTTACTTTATGTCTTGGTGGACCTCTTGTCCAACCGCATGTTGCATCAGTAACTCTCAAGAAATTGTTCTTGAGGGCTCTGTACTGTTCATCAACGCCTCTGTCAACAGCTCCCTGTTCAGTCACCACTCTCCTCATCTCACTATAGAAGGCATCCCTTACTACTTGGTTTTTCAGCTTCCATATTTTCCTTCTAGGTACATAAGTCCTCTTTTTCATCATTTGTTCTTTAAGCACCATATCACAAATCAATAGTTTGTGCTGCTGCACACACTCCTCACTTCCTATAACTTTAACATCCCTCACTAACCTCCCATCGGCCCGCCTAACCAGAAAATAATCTATCTGACTGCTATTTACACCAGACTCATACGTAATTAACCTACTCTTTCATTTCCTAAAATATGTGTTGCACACAATCATGTCCGTTGCCTCCCCAAACTCGAGTATATATATATATATATATATATATATATATATATATATATATATATATATATATATATATATATATATATATATATATATATATTGCTGAACCTGTTCATTGTTTCAATAACACAAAGAGTAGACCAATATGCTTTCCATGACAAGTTCCTTTAACTGTCAAGACCACACTGCGTGCATATAACATACTCCACTTCCTTTTCAAAATTTTGTAAAATGTCATCGCAACACCAAGCCTTGGAGTCCTTGGGGGAAGGGGGGGGGGCGATAAAAGCCCCCACCCCTCTCCAGTGACGACCATCTGAGTTGCCTGGAACCACTAGCTGACTCATGTCTTCTTCATTTCTGCAACATTCATGGGCTTTCCTATAACTTTCTCTCTGTTGACCACCACCTCGCCTCCTCTAAACCTCATTTTCTCTTCCTCACAGATTCAACTGTCAGCGACAACCGATAGCAAACCCGTCTCTGTATCCTCCTACTTTCTCCATACTCATTTCAAAGCCAAAGATGGCTGTCGTGTATATGTACACAGCAACATCTCTTGCTCTCATGTCCTTGAACTTAAATCTTCTGAATTTTCTAATCTCTGACTTCAGGTGTCCTGTCATTCTTTATCTAAATACATCTGTGTCGTTTAATTATCCCCTAATTCTAGTGACTATGAACAATTCTTCGACTAAGTTATTTCTAAGATGGAACACATCATATCAATTTCTCCTTTTCTCTGAAATCTCCATTCTAGGTAATTTCAATGTTCACCACCACCTTTGGCGCTCTGCTTCTTTCACTGATCCAACTGCTGAATAACCTTACATCTTTTGTATCATTAATGACCTGCAGCTGCATGTACAGCACCCTACCCATATCCCTGACTGTCCTGGAAAGAGTTCCAACATACTGTACTTAACCAAAAGTTCAGGCGACTGGACTTGAACCCCTTGGAAATACCCAGTACCCCTACTCAAAAAACTCTGTATATAAATTCACCTACCTGACCAGTCTTCCTCAATAATGCTACTGTCGGGTGTTCCACACGCTTCTTGCTCGTGAGGGGAAACCAGTCTACACGCCTCCAAGGACACCAGCCAACCTGTCCTATACTGCGACTGGGATATATGCATAAGCTCCGTGCTTGAGGACAGTCGGCGAATATCCTGTCCGCAGAAAAAAAAAATTCCTGTACCACAAGTAAATTTTCTCATGCTGCTCTCGATATGCAAACGACGATGTATGCCACTCACAAGGTATATTACTCACAAGGAGAATGCCCTGCTACAAGAAGTAACTTTGTGCTTAGCTAAGAGTAACACGAGCAGCTCCCTGTCCAGAGAGACCGAGTGAAACATACCTACCTTTCCTACCATGCGAGAGCCCCATAGTTCAACTTCTCCAAGCTCTATAGAGAAACTGGAAACTTTCCCTCTCTCTGAGCAATCTTATACTGCAGTTTGGGTATTACATATACTCAGCGCTCGAGGTTCTCAAAGCGAGTAGAAAACCCATAGGCAGACACCTTCAGGTAGGACTGCCTTTCACATGCACAATTCCCTTAATCTGGAAAAAAAAAAGTCCTAACTGTGAGATCTCATTTTCCCTAACTAATCCTAACAATCTAAACTAAAGGAAAAAAGATTAGAGGCAAGGCAAGAACAATGGTCTATACACCATGGTGTACTCGATTTGACAACACGCAGCTTCCATGCCTCATTTCTCCAAAAGCCAGCCATTCCCTAAACAACTACTCAACCCTATTAATCAACCCGAAATTCCAACACATAGGTACAGGTAAAAAAGATAAATACACAAGTACAGTCTGGAGAGACCTGGAAAGGCATACCCGACTCCATGTTCCCAGCCAATTGAGGCAAGGACAAGACATGCTCAGAGAAAAAAAAATGAGTATATACAGCATATACGCCATACACCCATCATCTACGTGTACTGCAACCGCTCAGGCAGTCTCCGGGATCTTACTCTAGGCAGTATCTCCTCCTCTTCCTCACTGGTCAAAAACTTGTGATCCACCGTACTCAATAAGGTATCTCTTTCGGCACATCTTTTGACCTTTTCAGCTGCCCTATTCAAGATGGTGCCATCAAACAGTTTCTAACTCATAGGTTCTACCCTGATCGATAACTTTGACAATCTGGTAAGGACCCTGCCACGTCCATACCAGGTAAGCACTCCTCGGCATAGATTCAAACTATTTCACCTGCTTCTAGAGAGTCATTCCTACGTACCTCATTTGTCCTGTTAAGGAATCCTGCTGTCATCCAACGTTGTGTCTCTTTAAGCATCTATTTTCTCTACACGGTCTTCAACAGTAGGCAACTGAAAATCTACTACCTCGTGATTTGGATGAAGCCCAGAAAAAGCAAAGAATGGTGATGTACCTAGGGACATATGCACTGCTTCGTTCAACACTTTCTCAGTGTCGCACAGGTGCATGGGCC
The DNA here is from genome assembly GCF_032717465.1 of Coenobita brevimanus. Lineage (NCBI taxonomy): Eukaryota > Metazoa > Arthropoda > Malacostraca > Decapoda > Coenobitidae > Coenobita > Coenobita brevimanus. The sequence goes on from NC_136986.1 coordinate 14,371,459, forward strand.
ATGTATTTGGGTGTTCTTGGCTCAAGATTGCCAGTACTATCTTTAAGGTCCTATGTGCTCTCTCAATAACTGAATTTCCTCGGGGATGGTAGGGCAGACAGAATCCTTGCTTAATACCGGCTCTCCTACAAAAATCTCTAAACTCTGCACTGGTGAATTCTCTTCTGTTGTCTATGATGACTACCTGCGGCTTGCCATACCTACAGATGTCCTTCTTAAATTCTTCAGCTACGGCTTTGGTGGATTTTGTACAAAGGGGGTAGATACGTAGGTACCTAGAAAAATGGTCTATCTCTGTGAGACAGTACCTGTGGCCACTCCTACTATTATGCATATCTGTGAGATCTGTCACAATCCTCTGACCATTATGCCAAAGATGGATAAGTGTTACATAAAATTCAAACAGAAGACTGCTGGGGCTAGGGAATTAAGGTTCATCGACAGCCTGAGGTTCATGTCTTCATCACTTGCAAAACTGGTCTCCATCCTCAGAGATGAAGATCTTAAGTTGCTGATAAAATACTTCCCAAAAGAGCCCAAGACACGATGAGCTCAGGCTCATGCAAAGAAAGGATGTATACCACTACGACTGGATGGGTGATAAGAAGTTTCAATAGGAGCACATACCTTTGAAAAAAGAATTTCATAGCACTCACAACAATGAATATATCTCCAGTGAAAAGTACGAGCACGATGTGGAAGATATTCCAGTGTAAGACATTCAAAAATGCAATATGTTATATCTGATAACAGGTACTTTCTTTACTCGCTGATACGTTTGAGAACAAAGATATTTGCATGAAGATGTACGGGCTGGATCCGCAAATTATTCAACCTCACTGGGGCTATCCTGAGATACCCTGACTTGCTCCTGATGATGGAGAAGGGGATCCTACGAGGGATTTGTACCATTACCCACTATTAAACAAAGGTTAGTCATCTAGCTATGGATGAATATGATCCAACAAAATTTTGTTGATTAATTGACTAATATGATGCCAACAATCTCTTTGGCTGGGCAGTTTCTTAATACCTATCCACGGACAACTTGAGAGTAGAAGAGAGACACGTACAACATATTTCCAATGACTCAAAGGAGGGTTACATCGTATAGATGGGACCTGTAATATCCCCAGAACCTACACGACCGCCACAACGACTATCCTTTAGCAACAGAGATCGAACTGAGTTAATTTAATAAGCTTGTTCCAAGTATACGTGAAAAGAAGAACTATATTCTGCACTATAAACCTGTAAAGGAATGCTTAAAGTTTGAGCTAAAGATAATACGCCGAGTGTTAGAATTTGATCAGAATCCATGGATGAAGTCATTTATCGGGCTAATTACAAAAACACGAAAAGAAGCCAGGAATGAGTTAGAAAAAGGCTTTTACAGCCACATAAAAAACTCCGTCTTTGTTAAGACCTTTGAGAAGGAAAGGGATCGGGTAGACGTAGAATTGGTGAAAATACCAGCACGAGCACAGAAACTCTTTAGCAATCCAAGCTGCAAGGGTTTTACCAATTTCATGGACAACATAATAGCTATCCATATGAACAGGATGAATCTGATGTTCAATAAACCGAATTGTTTAGGCACGTCCATCTTGAAGCTGTGCAAGATTTTTTGTATGATGTGCACGATGGGTACATGAAAAATGTCCATGGTGAAAAATCACAGCTCTTACCCGGTACTCAAGATATGAATTCCTTATACTAACTTGTACAAATGGATAAACTGTTCAAGGACATGGGGCAGCGATTAGACCTCTTTGACATCTCCACTTGCACCGCAGATCACAGCCTCTTCTCTGACAAGCATAAGAAGGGGTAGGTGAAACTGAAGGATAAGACGACTGCTAAACCATCAGTGAAATCTGTTGGTTTGAGAGCAAAGCTATATGCCCTCCATAGTTTAGGCAGTGAGAAGGAGAGAAGATAAAAAATATTTAACAGTCTCTGGCCATAAGAGATCATAAGACACCCTCTTTAATGGTAGGGTGATGACAGGGAGAGCTGGAGCTCACGTTTCATCAGCCCTCGGGACGAGATCCTGACCATCCCCCTTTGCTGAATTTTTTTCAGTGTTCCAGTAACACAGAGAGTAAACCAGCATGCTCTCCAATAGAAGTTTCTTTAACTGTCAACACCAAACTACATGCACAATACACACTACACTTCCTTTTCAGAATTAAAAAAGAAAAATGGTGTCCAATAACCAAGCCTCGGAGCCCCCAGGAGGGGAGGAGGGGCATAAATGCCCCCACTATCCGCCCCTTTCCCGATGACCACTCAACGAGCTGCCTGGAACCACTGTCTGACTCACTTCTTCATTTCAGCAATATTCACGGCCATTCCTCTGACTTTCTCTCTGTTGATCACCACCTCTCCTCCTCTAAACCTCACCTTCTCTTTCTCACTGAGACTCAGCTGTCTGAGGCAACTGACAGCAAAGCCTTTTCTGTATCTTCCTACTTTCTCTTTACTCATTTCAAAGTCAAAGGTGGCTGTTGTGTTTATGCAAGCAACGACTTATCTTGCTCTCGTGTTCCTGAACTTGATTCTACTGAATTCTCTACTCTCTAGCTTCGGCTTCACTGTCATTCTCTGACTAAATATATCTGTGCTGTTTACATATCCCCTGATTCTAGCGACTACGAAAAGTTCTTCGACTATCTTACTTCTTTGAGGGAACACATTCTGTCCATTTCTCCTTTCTCTGAAATCTCCATTCTAGGAGATTTCTATGTTCACAACCGCCTTTGTCTCTCTTCACCTTTCACTGATCCACCTGGTGAACATGCCTACTTCTTTTCTATCCTTATTGACCTAAAGCAGCTTGTACAGCACCCTACCCGTGTCCCTGACTGCCTTGGAGAGAAATCCAACATACTTGACCTCTTCCTCACAACTAATCCTTCTGTTTACACTGTTAATCTTTCCTCTCCGTTGGGCTCCATCGATCACAACCTTACTACCTTAACCTGTCCTATTGCTCCAGTGTGTCCTGTGGACCCTCCAAAGAAATGTCGACTGTGCAGTTTGGGGCTGCGGATTGGGAGGCCCTCAAGCAGTACTTCTTTGATTTTCCCAAGAATGATTATTGCTTCCATGGCAGGGAGCCACCTGAGTGTGCCTTGCGCATTACAGAGGTTATTTTCTTGGGCTTAGAAGCATACATTCCCTTCTCATATCCTCTGATCAATGCAAGAAAACCTTGGTTTAATCACGCTAGTTCTAATGCTGTCCACAACAAGGAGAAGACCTATAAAAGGTACCAAGGCCTGCCCACCCTCCCACCCCAAACCACATCTTTTTTGTTTCTGCTCAGAATCGTGTTAAGTCTGTTCTTCACTCTGCTAAAAACAATTGCATCCGTACAAAAAGCTCTCAGCTCTCCAATTCGAATTCTTCCCACTCCTTCTCGCACCTTGCGAAAACCTTTCTAACAACTTTACCTCATTATCCTTCCCTCTTCTTTTCTACCCTGATGGCTCCATAGCTATTTCTTCTATTGATAAAGCAGATCTCTTCACTCAGATTTTCTCTTCCAATTCCATCTTAGATGATTCCATTGCTGATCCTCCATCATTTCCCATCTCTGACTTCCTCATGGCTGACATTAAAATTTCTCCAGCTGATGTATTTTCTGCCATCACTGGCCTCAATACTAACAATGCTTATGGGCCTTTCCTTCCTGATGTCCTCCAGAACTGTGTTTCTGTGCTTACACCCTGCCTACGTAAACTCTTCCGCCTTTGTCAACATATACCTTTCCTTCTTGCTGGAAGTTTGCTTTCACTCAGCCAGTCCCAAAGAAGGGTGACCATTCCCAACCCTCCAACTATCGTCAAATTGCTTTAACCCTTTAACCGCGGGTGTCATTCCAGAATGACATCGACAAAACTGGACCAAACCGCGGGTGTCATTCTGGAATGTTCGTGAATATTTTGAACACAGCGCGTTTTTCCTGCGCGCAAATTGTCTCACGCAAGAGTAGCTGTCGAGTTCTTTCATGCCAGCTATCCCACACCTCCCTCCTCCCACCCCGAGGGGGCCCCCCCACCCCTGCCCTGACACGCATCAGTCAGTATCTGTCCAGCTCTGTGCGTGATAATGGCGCCCCGTCCCGACTCATCGTCGCTCACTTCCTCCTCGCAAATGATTAGTGCTAGTGTGCCTTCGACCTCTACACCGAGGAAGGAACTGCCGACGGCAAGGCAGAAGGGGTTGAGCACTCCAGAAATTAGAACAGAGCTGGACAAAACTGTAAGTACAACTCTGGATTGTGGCAGTGAGAGTGATACACTTACAGCAAGTAGTGACGATTTTGCAGTGATTGGTGGTGAACCCTTTAGCATTGACAGTGACAGTGATGAAAGTGAGTGTGTAGTTACCCCCCCACCACCCACAACTTACTCTGGGAAAGGAAAGGCGCCTATGGGGAAAATTGGTGTTGCACGTGGGAAGGGAGTGAAGTGCAGACTTATGTCTCCTACACCAGGCTCTAGCAAGCATTTCCCACCACTTTCCCGTTCCCCTAGCCCTATTGCCCTCACATCATCTTCATCTTCTGCCGTGGCCTCTCCTCAGTCTACATCATCTGAGGAATATGAATTCCCAGAGCCTGCACAGCGAGGGAAGGCAGGCCGTGCAGGCCATGCAGGCAGGGTAAGCAAGGCAGGCCGGCCTAGAACAAAGGGGATGTGTGGCAGTTGGAGGGCAAAGCTGGGTGATAAGCGAGGTGATAAGCGGGGAAGAAAGGGTCAAATTTCACCATGCACCAGGTCAGTAACCCCCCCCCTGCCCCCCGCTCAGCTCCCTCACCCTCACCACCCCCCCACTCACCATCCCCACACTCACCCCCCTTCCGCTCGCCTCCTGCCTCACCTCCTGCCTCACCCATTGCCTCACCTCCTGCCTCACCCATTGCCTCACCCATTGCCTCCACCTCAGCTCCTTCTCACGGGGAAACGAGTGCAATGCGACCTGCCACTTCCACTGAACCACGCACAGGGAAAGTTGATGCATTTGTTTGGTCTGACGGTGCAGATTTTCAGCCACACAATCCGCCATTTGATATGACAAATGCTGGAATACAGCCTGCCTTTCCATGCAACGCAGGAGATGATTTTGTTGACTACTTCCTGGCCTTCATGGATGACGAAATCGTGCAGTATGTCAGCGATGAGACCAATAGGTATGCAGCTCAGTGTGCAGCAGAAGGGCTGGGACCTATTGGCTCACCAAAGCAAGTGTCATGGTTGCCTGTCGGGATCAGAGAGCTGTATGTGTTCTTTGCACTGATGTTCTTGATGCCCCATATCAAGAGACATGAGTTGGAGGAGTACTGGCTCGTGGATGACATTACTTCTATCCCAACATTCGGGAAGTATATGTCACGGGATCGGTTCCGACAGCTGCTAGGATACCTGCACTTCGCTGACAATGGAAACTCGTCCCAAACTGACCCTTTGTGGAAAGTGAGGGATTTTCTCAACAGGATTAGGGATCGATTTATGCGATTTTTCCGTCCTATGCAGAAAGTCGTCATAGATGAATCCCTGGTATTGTTCAGAGGACACCTCAAATTCATGCAGTACATCCCCAGCAAACGCCACCGCTTTGGGATAAAGTTCTTTGTGCTGTGTGACTGTGAGACGGGGTATATCCTTGATTTCGTGATCTACTCTGCAAGCACAATGGACGTGAACAGGAAAGACCCCCTTGGCTTCTCTGGCTCCATTGTAAAAGTGCTGATGGAGAGGTATTTTGGTGGGAATCATGTGCTGTACGCAGACAATTATTACACAGCACCGAAACTCTCCAAATACCTTGCTGAACACGGCATTGGCACTGTTGGCACTGTACGGAGCTATAGGAAAGAGTGGCCAAGTTTCCCAGAAGCATCATCCTCATCCAAGGGAGATGTGCACCTGAAGAAGTCAGACAAGCTTCTGGCGATCAGGTGGCATGACAAGAAGGTCGTGAATATGATCAGCACCATCCACAAGGGGGAATTGCAGAGAACTGGGAAGGTCAGCTACAGGACGGGAGAGCCAATCATGAAGCATGATGCCGTCACTGATTACAATGTGAACATGAGACTTGTTGATAAGTCTGATATGATGATTGGCGAAATAGACTGTCTCAGGAGAAACACCCGATGGTACAGGAAGGCTTGCCTGCACATGCTCGATATGTGCATGCTCAACGCCTTCATCCTCTACAAGACACAAGTCGGGGGCATAAGGCAACCATCCCTGAGACAGTTCTCCAAGACTGTCGTGCAGCAGCTGCTTGCACGATTTGGTCAGGTGACGGCATTGATCCCGAGGTGACACTCTGACACACAACCTGACCGTCTTGAGTGCCGCAATTACATGAGCCGGCACCAGCTTGTGAAATTGCCTCTTACCGCAGGCAGCAGGTTGTCACAGGGCCGCTGCAGAGTATGTCATAACACCACACGGAGGCCTCGGACGAGAAAAATGAGCACGCACCAGTGCCAGGAATGCCAAGTCGCTCTCTGTGTGACTCCGTGCTTTGCCGAGTACCACTCTCTGAGTAAATACTGAAAGTGACAGTGATATACAGTGATGCGACAGTGACGTGCTTTACCAATAATTGTATAATGGATAATGTAGTAATAAGGGATATTTTGCCTAGAAAAAATTGTAAATATTGGCCAGTATAATCAGTGATATTGTAATAAGAGAATCTGCGGCACTTGTGTAATTCTGCGGCGCTTGTGTAATTCTGTGATGCGACAGTGACACAATATAGTAATAAGTGCAGTGTAAATATAATGTATATTGCCCAGATTATATGTAAAATAATATTAGAAGTTAGAAATAATGAAAACATCGCCGCTAACCAAACGTCAGTGAGCGGGTGAAGCCGCAGTGAAGTGCGGGCAATTACAGTGCCTTTTACCTACCTCAGTGAACACAGAGTGGGTGTTTATCGTATGTGCAGTGTTCATATATGTTTATATTACTATTATCAGAGAGTGGTTGGCATTTGGTACTGGTGTGTGGGGAGTAAAATAGTGATTTTACACCCCTCACTTCTAACGGCACTGCCCGTCCTGTGAAAGTCAACAAAGTCATGAAACCTACATCAATGGAAAGCTGAAGATTAGTACTTTCTAATGGTACCTCATTTTTTTCTCTAGCTTTATTCTGTGCAGAGTTATTAAGGTTTAAAGGTTTGTTTACATTTGCCTGAAACCCCCGCGGGAGAGGACAGTCAGGCCAAAACAATGCCCGCGGTTAAACGGTTAACACCCTGTGTCTCCAAAGTTTTCGAGTCCATTCTTAACACAAAAATTTTAAAGCATCTTTCTGATTGTCAGTATGGTTACCATCTGGGACGCTCCACTGGGGAGCTTCTCACCTGCCTTTCAGACTCCGACTCCTGGTCATCCTCGTTTTGGAACTTTGGCAAAAGCTTTCCCACTGAGCTTAACATCTCAAAGGCATTCGATCGAGTCTGGCATAAATCTGTAATTTCCAAACCGCTCTTTTACGGTGTCTATCCTTCTATCAGTGCCTTCATCTATAGCTTCCTTTCTGGCCGTTCTATAGCCACTGTTGTAGACGCCCGTCGTTCTTCTAGATCAATCAAAAGTGGTGTTCCTCAGGGCTCTGTCCTATCACCAACTCTCTTCTTGTTTTTCAATGACCTTCCAAGCTATATATCAAACCATATCCACTCGTACACTGGTGATTCCACCCTTCACCTTTCCATTCGGCTCCCACAACGTCCATCTCAGCAGTTACTTCAACAGAAAAGGGATGAGGCTATGGCACACCTAATGTCTGAACTGACTCGAATCTCTGGCTGGGGTAAAAATTATTTTCTTGCTTTTACTGCATCAAAGACTCAGTTTTTACACCTATCAACCCAACAGTATATTCCACAGGATTACCCAGTAATGTTTATTAATTTCCAGCTCAATCCTGCATCATCCTTGAACATGCTTGAGTTTCATTCACTCGGAACTTATCTTGGAAAGATCATATTAAATCTCACGTAAAATCTGCGTCCAAGAGATTAGGTGTGCTAAGCCGACTCTGTACCTTCTTTACCCCTGCACAATTGTTGATTTTATACATGGGTTTTATTCTTCCCTGTGTAGAGTACAAGTCTCGTGTGTGGGGAGGCTCCCCACATGCAGCTTTTTCAATAGTGTGGAGTCAAATGGTTTTCGTCTCATTACCTCTCATCCTCGTACTGGCTCCCTTCAACCTCTGTCTCTTTACCACACTGTTGTATCTTTACCTCTTTCTATCGCTACTTCAATGGTCACTGCTCCTCTAAACCGTCTGCTTGCATCCCTCCACCTCTGTGACGGGCGCTTAGCACCCGCCTAGCAACAAACTCTCATCCCTTTTCCGTCCAACTCTCTAATGCAGGAGTTAACCTTCACTCCCACTCCTTCATTTATGCAACAGGTCAACTGTGGAACTGTCTCCCTCTGCCTATATTTCCTACTGCCTATGATCTCCAGTCTTTCAAACTCAGTGTGTCCAGGAATCTCGAAATGAACGGATATTGAATTTGACCCTCATTTTTATTGTTTTAGTTTTTCTTTTCTTGGAAGGAACGGTTTGCGGGTCCTGCCTTTAGTTCCTGTTTCCTTTCGTTTAAAAAAAAATCGCTTGATGAACAATATCCAGAATAAGCGTTATGAAATCTACATGACTCAGATTAATAAAATAACATTATGAGAGAAAGATGATGAATGCCACATCCTCAGTGACACCATCAAGACACTAGCTCTCGGTCTCTATAAGATGATTAGCCTGTCAGAAAAACATGCTCTCGATTAAGGGTACTAATCCTAGTATAAAGTATTAGGTTATGGGTTTTATCTATATAATAAAATGAGAGTCGAATCCAAAAGTATTGCACTAATCAGCAGTATGTCTAATTAAAAGTGTGACTTGTATCCATTCATTCACCTTCAAGCATGTGGAAGAAATGAGATTATACTTCTCAACACTGATATGTACCACTTGGTTCCGAACATCGCCGATTCCGACAACCAGTGGTATATGAATACGAGGAAAAAGAGTTTACCATCACCTTTCCAACTCGAGTTTATGAGATTCAAGCCATTAATGACAATACTAAGGCAACTCTCACTCAAGTCATGAAGCTGCATTTGACGTCACAGGGAATATTATTACCCTCAAATATGTGACTTACATTACGAAACGCCACGTCAGAATATTCTTCAGCCACCCTCACTCATTGCAATACCTCTTCAGGTTTGGAAAGCACGTTCTCAACAACCTTGGTATACATGAGGCCGAGAACTTAGTTGACATCTTATCCGTAAACTCCGTCCCAGTCAACTGTGATATATATCATTTATGGATTTTACGTGAATGGATCGCTATATCCTTTTCTCTACAGGTTCCTCCACGATGTCCCTCCTGCCTTAAAATAAGTGAAAAACCATTCCCCCATTCCCTACAATTTACCAAACCTTTACTTTTCCTGTGATTAAGTCCATCCGTGAATGGCTAAGGGATCAGAATCAGTATGAAAATACTTATCTTATTATAACATTTAAGCATCGCAATTCTGTTCCTTAGCTAGATAAGGGGACAACCTTATATATATTATTAAATTTTCACATTAAATCTGACTGCCATTTTGCCTTTACAACATTCCCTCAGTCTCATATACCAAAACGAGCTGCCGTGAAATTTCTTCTCCCTCACTAGATGTCTAATGCTCCTAAAGGGTCATAGGAACCATGGGTGCCCATCTTACAGATCTGAGGGCATCCTGGTGGGTAAGGTGGCATGGAGAAGACTATGAACGAAAACCAAATTTTCGATGCTCCCGTTATAATGACTGGGGTTTGCTCCATCTTGTAGTACAACACACCTTGGTATTTTTAACTTATTCTCGTAACAGCCAGATTAGAGTAATAAATCAAGAGGGTGACCAAGAGACAAAAAGAGAGGGAAAGAAACTAACCTGATACACGGGTATAAAAATAAATAATGTGCTTTGGTGACTGGGACAGACATTAAAGCTGAATATATATCAATGGAACATTGTGACACACACACACACACACACACACACTTGCTCAGACCACTGTGTTTTCCCCTTGAGTCCTCACGCCACCCTTAGAAATTACCCAGTCTTCCATAGGGAGATGCGCTCGCAGGGTTGGGCACTACTAATGTAAATAATAGTCAGGTGTGATTATATATATATATATATATATATATATATATATATATATATATATATATATATATATATATATATATATATACCAGACAGCCTAAGCCACTTGGTAGAGATATATTGGCTGTATCGTCCCCGTTTCTGTTGGGATAGACCGGTCTGCAGTGGACACTCAAACGGCTTTTTTTTTTTTTTTTTTTTTTTATGTGACCGACTCTGGGCATACGCTTCACAGCCTGCTTTCAAGGCCCAGTAGTCCTCCTACGTACCGCACATCTCTACATGTTACCACTTCGGCGCTAACACCCACCGTCCATATTGACTACATGCAAGGGCTGTCTCATACAGGACTGGTGTACTGGTATTGTCGGGGTTATTTTTATGACATGTCGGCGAGTCTTCTGGTAGATTAGTAAAGTATGATTTTATGAAATTCAAATCCTTAAACTGTTCCCTGCCCCAGCGGGATTTTTTTTTTTTTTTTTTTATGCGAGGAAGAAGGAACCAAAGGCCATGAGCCCGCAGTAACAGTTCCCTCCAAGAGAAAAACAAAATACAATAGAGAGCCAAATTCAAGATCCGATCATTTTGAACCCAGGTCAGTTAGGACTGCAGACCAACTCTCTACCGATTGAGCCACCGCCTCCCCCTGATGAGTTGAGATGATATATATATATATAT
>NC_136986.1:14387357-14404857 GCF_032717465.1 Coenobita brevimanus
ACGCGAGAGGAAGTGGACGCGGATAGTGGTTGTTCATGTTAGCTGCACTACGGTCGATCAGTTAGTCGTCACACTCAGGTAAATCAGACGTCTTGTTATGTTGTCACGATACATTTTCTTTTACCATCATCAGTAATACTATGAGTTATTCTCTTTGGTTGTACTCTCGTCTCCCTGTCATGTTTCCATTTTTCTCGATGTAAAAGAGACAAATAGTTGTGACATTTGTTTCCTTCAAACACACCACCTCCATACAATACATTTCTATGAAATATAAGAAATCCCAACACTACGTGAATTCCACTTTCTATGTCTGTGATGTCTCTTTTTGTGTCATAATGGTAAATAGTTTACCCGTGTTTCATACTGACACGAATGTTCATCAAATATAAAAACACTATATAACTACTTCCATGAATAATGCACTTGTAATGTACTGTTATATGATACGCCAAGGTCATCCACTTAATAGTCATAATTCTTCTAAAATACAGAAATGTCATAACATGATTACACAGTTAGGCTACTATTAACACGATAAGTGTCAAACCCGTCTTTTCCCTTGCATAAATTGATTCAACATATACATGCAAGCAATAATATCAAAATCCTTGTGAAACTGACAAGTACACAACGTATCTCTTATAAAGGTGATCGCGCCTGCAAGTTCTCTTTAATCATTATTAGGTTTCCACACCATACTGTGGTGTTATCTTCTTTGTTATTTTTCTTGGAGATCTTTGACTCTTTCTTACATAATATAAAATATTGTGGACACGTACTGCTTCCCCAGTTATTTTGCTCCAAACATTTTAGTATCTTTATTTCTAATTATTTTGCTTCATATTTGGCCCAGTTTCTTCTTGGGCCAGTACCTCCAGACACAGTGCTCCATTTTGTTTATCTCATTTTTTATTTACACTTTTTAAAGGGATATGAATCAAACGTCAAGCCAAATTAACACCAATTTTGGGATGCTATAGTCTTGTATGATTCTTAATCATCATCACACTTTGCACAAAAATATGTCACTATATTATAGCTTTGAAGAAACCACCTTGTACTTCCTTGTAATGTTGGTATTATTTTTATTTCAAAGGTGTTTCACACACCAGAATCTTTGGCCACTATTCTTATCTTCTAACCAAATTTTATTTTTAGCATATATATATATATATATATATATATATATATATATATATATGTTGTATGCTGATGATTTGGTGTTGATTGCAGAGAACGAAAGGGAGGCGGAGGAAAGCTTTGGGAAGTGCAGAGATGGTATGGGGCACAAGGGATTTAGAGTAAATGCACATAAAACAAAAGTGATGGTATCTAGGGTTGGTGGCGGGACTGTCAAAGACGAGGGAGAGTGGCCATGTGCAGTTTGCCACAAGGGCGTGGGAAGTAACTCCATCTTGTGCTGTGTTTGTGATAAATGGTTGCACAAGAGATGTAGTGGTTCCAGAGGTAGACTGCGAGATAATCCTGATTTTATGTGCACGGCATGTCGGGGAGAGCAGATGGAGATTGTCAGGCGTGAAAGGATTGAACTTGCTGGTGAATCTCTTGAGTGTGTGGAAGAGTTTTGTTATTTGGGAGACATGTTGTGTGCTGGAGGTGGGGCTGGAGTGGCTAGGGTGAGAAGTGATTGGAAGAAGTTCAGGGAGCTCTTGCCTCTCCTGACAGCGAGAGGACTATCCCTACGTGCTAAGGGGTCTTTGTATCCAGCATGTGTTAGTAGTGTAATGCTGTATGGTAGTGAGACTTCGGCAGTAAAGGAGGAGGATATTTGCAGTTTCAGACGTACAGAAATAACAATGATTACGTAGATGTGTAGTGCGCAGCTGCATACAAGGTTTGGGGGGGCTGGGTTTACGATTGAGGAGTTGAGAGGTAGGATGGGACTGGAGTGTACTGGTGTTGTGATGAGGAGAGGTAGATTGAGATGGTTTGGGCACGTCGAGAGGATGAGGGATGATAACTAGGTGAGGAAGGTGAGAAGTGTTAATATTGGGGATGGGGTTATGAGGGGTAGACCGGGAAAGACATGGGACGAGGTCATTAAGTGTGACCTCAGAGTTAAGTGACTGAACAGGGAGGCTGCAGTAGATCGTGCAGCATGGAGAGAGTCGCCATTAGGTGAACAAGGCCGACCCATGCAAGCATCTTGGAGGCTGCCTGAGTATTTCGGAAGAAAATGTGAAGGTGAGGCACAATTGAAGCCAGTTCGTTAGAGCACTTAGGGTAAAAATATCGATAAAATAGTGCTAAAGAAGCAACATCTCGACGTACTGATAACGTACGAAGGTCCTGCGTTATGGCAGGATTATTAATTAATCTAATGGCTTTATTTTGAATTTTGTCCAACTGCCTCAATGCAACCACTCCACATCCACTGCACAGTGGTGAACAGTATTCGATCCGAGAACGCACATGACTTATTGTATATTGTGGCCATCTGGTCGTCAGTGAAGAACTCACGAACTCTGTACATAAGTCCCATATTTTTAGAAGCATTTTTAGCAAAGGATTTAACATAAGCTGTCCAGCTTAGGTTGGGGTTTATAGTAACACCTAGGATATCAATTGTAGTGGATTTGGGAATAATGACATCATTTAAAATTATGTGTGAGTCTGAAGGATTCTTTCTATTGGAGAAATTAACGTATTTACTTTTCTGAGCATTAAATGAGACCAGATTTTTTTGTCCCCATTTATTAATATTAGAAAGGTCCTGGTTGAAAGAAAATGCTGTGTTTATTTGGGAATTTATAATATCAAATTGTGCAAAAGAAATACTAAATGTAAAAGAACTATGAAAGGTCGAGTCATCAGCATAAGAGTGTATTGGGTTGTGCGTGACACATAGGAGGTCATTTATATGAATGAGAAAAAGTGTTGGCGCCAAAACTGATCCCTGAAGTACGGCAGCATTTATGGAATGAAACTAAGAATAAATTCCTTCTACTATGACCCGTATTTTTCTACTATGAAGGTAAGAAGAAATTAGAGGAACCAGTGATGCAAGGCCAGAGTGTGACATCTTAGACAATAAGGCCTGGTGCCATACTCTGTCAAATGCTTTTGAAATATCAAGTGCTACTGTGTGTGTTTCACCATGTTGGTCTATTGTTTTGTTAATCTGATGGGTAAGAAGGCAAAGAATATTTACAGTTGAACTTTCCTGTCTAAATCCATACTGCCGATCATTGATCAATTTATTGATTTCTAGATGCCTGACTATGTGTTTGTTAATTAGTGTCTCAAAAACTTTTCCGAGAACGGAAATTATTGCAATTGGTCTATAGTTTGATGGATCAGAAGTTGCCCCCTTTTTAGGAACAGGATGAATATTTGCTTCTTTCCAAGGGGCTGGAAAATTTGAGGTAAGGATGCGTAAGTGGAAAAATTTTGCTAATACAGGAGCCAACACTGAGGAGCAATTTTTAAGTACTACTGAAGAAATTTCATCTGGACCAGTGGCTTTGTCTGCTGTAGATTCTGTAATACGGCTTGTACATATGTGGTGTGAATCATGAAAGGAGGTATTTGAGGGGAATCAAAATCAAGTACAGGAATATTATGATTTTCTGAATTTAGGGTTGAATTTGTTGAAAAAATGTTAACAAGAAGGTTGGCTTTTCTGCGTGGGTCACTTACTAGATTTCCATTGGAGGACTATAATGGTGGAATGGAAGAGGTGTTAATGAATTTAGTTTTAACCCGTCACGTCCCGAGGTTTTCCGCACCTCCGACATCACTCAGTCCCTAGCCTTTTTCGAAAAAATTATTTTTGGCTAAAACTTCCGCTTTGGTTGAGAAACGAAGGAAAATCACCAAGAAAGGGCTTACCGTGGTCTATAAGGGGTCAGAACAGGTGAGGTCCCCCGCGCCAGGTATCGTATTCTGTCGCTGACGTGTCAGGCGCTCACGTTTTTTATGGTAGGGAATACTGGGAGAAACAACACACAACACCTCTATATTTATTGAATTTGAACTAATACACAATAACAGTAGCAATATAATGGATTTCAGACACATATATATGAAAAATAAGCATTGTATCATCACGCGAGCATAGCGAGTTAGGTCCGAGTCGTAACATGCTATATGCTAAGTTTCTTGTATCAGTCAACTTATCATTTTTTCTACTTGTATACTTCTGTTTTAATGACATTTTACCAATTACAACTGTTTGTAAGTGTTTTCAGATGTTTTCATTCATTCTGATGACATGCAGCATAAGTTTAGCGCACATCAGCTTAGTAAGCACACTCGCTATGACTCGTATTTCAACATACCCAATTGCTTTATCACTTTCCTATTATTTTTCCCATTACATAGAACCTTTCCTCCACCACTGTAAAGGTTTTCAATTATTTACATTCATTACGAGGGCATTTAGCGATATGCTAGAGCATATTCACGTAGCAACCACAATCTCAAACACTCGTGTTTCATCTTCTACTTTATTTATTCACTCCAATTATACTTTCCCACTTACATTACACAAGTTTACACCCCTATACTGCACTGTACATACTTACTGGAATTATTTATTCAAGTGAGCGTCAGAATATCGCATGAAAATACCCTCGCAATGAATGTTTCGACCAACATAATACTCAAACACTTATATACTAATTCTTCACATATAATACACACTTTCCCACTTGTTGACTTCTATTTTCATTATTACGGGCCTTATTCATTGAACTGAGCGTCAGGATATCGCATCTCTATACACACGCTATGAATATTTTGACTTAGAATATATTTCAGCACTTACAATAATTTGAACTTATATTATACCCGTTAGCATTTCCAATAATAATAATTACATATTTACGGGCCGTATTTATTGCACTGAGCGACAGAATATCACATCATATAACCCTCGCTATGTATGTTTCCACTTACAGCATATTTATACACTTACATACAATTTTTGCACTTATGTTATACCCGTATGCACTTTATACTAATATTTGGAGATCAACATGACTGATAATTTCACTGAGCGTCTGTTTGTCGCATTTACTTCATAGTTTCAGCGTCCTGTCGCATTCACACCATATCAGAATTGTATCAACGTGTGATATTCGCTGAAACATGGATGAATACAGAGACCCACGTCACACTCCACGCACTCATAGCGGGTGTCCTTCCTCTGTGTCGTGAGTCTCACCCGGGAATTGCTACACACGTGACACCTGCGTTGGGGTCTAGGTCTGTTTGGCTGGGGAGGGATAGGAGTGGGGAAATGGCGGTCGGATATTCTCAGGGGAGTTTGGGCAATAGGGGCAGTGCGGGTGCGATGTTGGGGCCTTTCAACAGCATAACGTGCAAACATCTCTCTTGTGAGCTCCCTCACAAACCCTTCAAAGGTTTCCTGAACTCCTGTTGTCATAGTGTGAAGGTGGTGGCAATTCAGAGCAGTGATGTCTAGCAAGTGAAAGAACAGTTTCTTATACCACTTCATCGTGGTCCTGGCACACTCTACCGTCGATATCATGGAGTCTGACTGGTCCACCAGGCGCATGTTTATATTATAGTCCATGACACACTCAGGTTTCCAAATGTGACGCCTGTTCCCGCAACGGTAATCTACGGAATCAGTACGGTGCATCAAGGGGCAGTGAACCGTTGACAAGAGGCTTACTTCTCTATTGTGGTTCCACATAGTTGCAAGGATGTTGTTGGCTTTGAAGAAGACAACCTCATTCCTGTCAAGTTTCCGCCCTACCTTGGCCATGTGACGCCGGTTCACCTTCACGGTTCCATAGACTCCCGTTTCATGCATGTGAAGATAACGAGCGAGATGAGGGCTAGTGTACCAGTTGTCCAGGTAGAGGACGTGACCACGATGAAGGTAGTCTTCTATCATTGTCTTTACCACTGCTCCCGACAGTCCAATACTTCTATCTTCTATTATGTCTGTCTGTGCACCGGTGTATAAGACTATGTCTTGCACGTATCCAGTCCTACAGTCGCACATAACAAAGATCTTGAACCCAAAATGGTTCCTTTTGCTGGGTATATACTGCCTAAATGAAATATTACCTCTCCACAACACGAGACTCTCGTCTATGACGAGGTCTCTATAGGGATCAAATGACGAATGAAAGGTTTGCCTCAGGTGATCAAAGACCAACCTAATTCGCCTCATTTTATCTGTGTCGTTCGCATTTGCAGGATCATGAGCATCATAGAAATGGAGGCGACTTAGAATTTGTTGAAACCGATTATGGCTCATCACTTGCCCAAAAATTGGGGTAAACCTAACAGGGTCCCTTGTCCAGTAAGCAGGAATTCTGTTCTTTCGTATAATACCCATCAAAAGGACCAGGGCAAAAAATAGGAACATTTCTGAAAGAGAGACAGGGTAATCATATATGATAGAATGCCTACTCCTTGTTCCCAATCTTTCACTCTCAAGGCGCTGGGTGCTTGCAAATAGGTTGGTTTGGTATACAATCTGCTCCACGAATGCCTCACTAAAAAACAGGTGGAAAAAATCCAACCTGGTAGAATTACGGTGAATTCCGGGAGCAATGCAGCCAGAGCGCCCCTGCTCAGTGAAGGGGTGAATGAGGGGAGAAAAATCACTCCCATCCTCCCAATTCCATCCCACAAATCCATCGTCCCCATCATCCCCATCACCGCTTTCATCTGAGAGGGGAGGAGATCCTGGTGGGGGAGGTGGGGAAGGAGTGCGGAGGGCTTCCCCACTGTCACTCCTCTTCCCTCTGCCTTTACCCTTTCCCTTTCCCTTACCCATACGGCCTTGAGGAACATTAGGGGGCTGTGGGGATGAAGTAGGGGAATACTGGGGAGCATAAGACGTGCTGGGGAGTGGTTCCTCCCCACCTTCCCCCTCCATGACAACACCATGTGATTTTTCACGCACTCTAGCTCGACCATGTGATAGGGGATATTGGGGAGCATAAGACGTGCTTGGGAGTGGTTCCTCCCCACCTTCCCCCTCCATCACAACCCCACATGATACTGAACGCACCCACACTCGCCCACGTGATACACTCCGCCGCCTTTCACTACCTAGGGAGAGCAATGACTCACTCACGTCACTCTCACTTTCCCTAATCCTCCCTGCACTTTCCCTTTCACTCCCTACTCCCTCCACGGCACTTCCTAACTCCCCAAACAAAATACTAGGCCCATACCTGCTCGTCTGACATGGAGTGCGCTCTGGGCCATGATGAGTTATTACCTCACGTCCATACCACGTGGCAGCACGTCCCACGACTCCATCCTCGTCCTCGAAATCTGGTTCCACATCACGTTGGGGCTGGGCATAGGATGTTGCACGTGATTTCTTGGCCGGCTTCCCCTCTCTAGCAGCACGGTAAGTCACGTACTGCCACTTCCTGGGGGACGGGACTTCTTCATCACTGTTGGTGGTTTCTTCCTCCTCTGGCTGCACATAATCTTTATCCACAACCTCATCGTCCAGTGGGGAATCACTGTCGCCTGTAAAGGCGTCTAGGGCGGCTTGAATTTCGCCCTCTGAGAGACCTCTCTTAGCCATGTCTGAGCAGGACCATTGCTACCAGGTGAGTGGATGAGCGACGGGTTATTGGGGGTCGCGCAGGGTCGCCGAGTGTCCCCACCTGGTGGCAGGCAGGGGAAGGTCATGCAAGGATACGTACCACAAATCAAGCGCGAAATTTGAAAATTGTCGAAATTATGCACTTTGCAATTGCACGACGTACCGGTACATCGCCGGGACTGGCAAATGCAAATCGTTGCAATGTACCCATACGTCGACGGGATGGGGCGGGTTAAATGAATTAAGAGTTGACCAGAATATTTTGTTATCAATTGGATTGTTTAGTAGTTTGTTAGCTTGTCTATGTAGAAAGTTTGATTTAGAAAAATTGATAATAGTTTTGGCAAGGTTTCTGATATTTTTATAACAGTTAAAGGCTTCTTTGGTTTTGGTTCTTGTATAAGTGTTATAGCCTATTGTTTTATGTTCTGTTACTCTAGCACAATTGTGGTCAAACCATTTAGGTAAATTACATCTTTTTCTGTAACTATGATGGGGAATGAATGTTTCCATGCCAACTTTAATGAAATCTTGTATGTGGCCCAATGTGGAATTTGCATCATGGGAGAAAAAGGAGGTCCAAGGAACATCCATGAGAAAATTTTGAAGTCCCTCCCAGTCTGCCCTGTTGTAGTGCCATTTAGTTATCACGACAGGTTCAGAGCAGGAGGGTGTGGTAGGTGGGGATTTTGATCGGGGTTGTCTGGTACACGGGTGGGTTGACTGACTAACTGGGTGAGATTAAATGAGTCTGCAAATAGCTCACATTCAAGACCAAAGTCATCAGTTCTTGGTGAATAAGTGAGCCATTCGACATTATGGACATTAAAATCACCCAGAATAGTAATTTCTGATGCAGTATTAATGTTGAGAACACTTGGTTGTGAAGACAGAGTCAAATAAACTCGACTCTGAAGAGGCATTAGGGGAACGATAAACACAACAGAAATACTTAATTTTATCAAAAGAATTTAATTTGTATATGGAATACTCGAAAAAAGGACAATTAAATTAAATAATCTGCTCCAGGACAATTTCTGATTTAGTAAGGGAACATACGCCTCTTTTGCATCTGAAATTTTGAATCAAGATATATCCAGGAAAATTGAATCTAGCTAAATCAGAGGTGGAGCTTACTTGTGTCTCTGTCAGAAATAGCAGATCAAAGGATTCAAACTGGAGGAATTATGAACAGAGTTGGTGTTGGAGTGAAGTCCCCTAATATTGCAAAAGGAAATTTTACTGTACGGACGAGCAGATTTAGGGTGCCACAACACTGAAAGTGGCACAGTCGCTTGATGACGACAGGGAGGGCCCTGTGCAGACAACCCAGCCCTGCCGGTGGTGGTCACCCGAGAAACCACCGCACTGATTCCTAGTATAGCAGCAGCCATGGTTCCTTTTATGGGGGGGAAAACAGGGATGTGTTGGGGAATGTGTATGATATGTAATGACAAGATCGGTGTTTTTTGGAGAGAGGATAGCTGGTTTAAGGATGTAATATAATGTGGATGTGAGTGTTGTGTAAAGAGGGCAGCCTGATGCCCTCCGGTGTGTGAGGCAGAAAGATGTGTAACCAGCTACCAAGGCCTAGGAGAGAAAATGGAATCCAGGCTATTCCTTGAGTCTCCCGTGACCTTGGATATATATATATATATATATATATATATATATATATATATATATATATATATATATATATAATCATCTTCATCCGGACCTCCTTTCCCACCCTACGGCAGGGTGGGGAGAAACAATGGCCAGACAGTCCAAATTTGCCTAGTCCAATGGGTCACGCTTCCATTCACTCACCATTCAAGCCCCCAGAATCCTGGCCCTATCAGATAAGCCAAAAACATTCACCACGTTCTGTAGCTTCACATAAACGTATCTGATTGAGTCAAACTGGACGCTGCCACGTTAAAAAGGGGTACCAAATCCCTGGTCATGCACACAACGTTCATCCAGCCAGCTCGATCTCTTTTCAGGCCCCTAGCCTCACTTACTTGTAAACCTCTCTTCCTCACACACCATATCTCTTCACCTTCTCCTTGGCCTAACTCGCCTCCTCCCTCCTTGAAATTCGCTCAGATATACCTTTTTCACCACTCTATTGTTATCCATTCTCTCCACATGACCATACCATCTCAGCACACTCTCTTCGATTCTGGTGTCCACCGACTTCCTCACTCCACATCTTTCACGAATCAGATTATTTTGTATCCTATCCAACCTCTGTACTCCACATACACTCCTCAGCAGTTCCATCCCCACTACTCTTCCTCTTGACTTTTCATTTTCATGCCACAATATTGTCTCACATCCACATGTTAAAGTTGGCACTAACACTCCTTCATGTAAACCTTGTTGCAGCTGCGACATTCAAGCCTCTGTTTCTTATCAAGGCATTCATTGCACCAGCTACTCTTCTTTCCTGTGTCACGCTACTTTTAAATTCTTTTGCATATTTTCCTCTCTTTTCTATCACTGTTCCCAGGTATTTGAACTCTCTCACCAACTCCAGTCTCTCTCCATTCACTGTAATACCTCACTGGGAGTCACCTTCTTTCACGAAATTCCACCAATTTATGTTAGGCTACATAACGGATATACAGTATTTATAATGAGTATTGTCAAAGTTTTGTTTCCTCAGTTTACATAAGATGTTCTGATATAGCAAAGTCATTTAAAACACAGACTAGGCTTAAACTGAAAATATGGGGAGGTTTGCCGCAAACATCAAAGACAGGACTGAAGACATGTACTGTATTGTACGTCAACGATAGTCCAAGGAATTTTAAATACCATTCTAAAACTGTATTGGTTTGTATTTTTGACTAACACGGTTATTTTGCATTGCCTTAAAAAAGAAAACAATATTGGTACATACTGGCATTGGCTGAGAAACCTTGGGTTATTTCTCATTAGGGTGTTAATATTTGATGATGCTTGGAGTGTCCATCATCCACTCCCACGATGTAGGACTATCCATAGTTGAATCTGTGCTGATTTACTAACCAAATTATATCCTGTAAGCCGCCAGGAAATCATTTAGTACGCTGGGTGGTAACCTTATAACCAAACCACGTGTGTTCCCTTCGTGACAAGAAAGTAGGTTGTGGAGGGTTTGTTTCGCACCCCATAAAATTAGCTAACTAAAAATACAAGGGAGCCTATAGCCAGTACGGACCTGCAGTTGGTGATTAAATACCAAACAAAGGACATGATAAAGATAGCAACTGGGAATGTTAGAGGTGCGGATGATGAGGTGGGAGATTGTTCAGATAATTGAGAGTGCAAAAGTTGATATATGTGGACTGATTGAGACAAAGTGATGAAGTGTGTGTGAGAGAGAGTGGATGTATGGGTTGGGTACAATTCCCAGGGCAGATGTAGGTAACAGGGGAAGGGAGGGTGATTGTATTGTTATATGCAAGATGTCGATGGAAAATAGAAGGGAGTAGGGATCATTTGAATATTGGATTCTATGGGTAAGAATAAAAATGGGAATACTATCATGGGCATTTGTGTGTGTGTGTGTGTGTGTGTGTGTGTGTGTGTGTGTGTGTGTGTGTGTGTGTGTGTGTTTCCGCCAACGAAGGATAAAAAATCTGAATGAAAGATGAATTTAGGGGCAAAGTGGATGCCTGCATGGGAAAGTTTGAAAGAGGGGAGGGACTTTTTTTACTGCTGATATGATTGGAAAAGTGGGAACTGGTTGTTGTTGAGTGGGGTGTACCGGCTGAAGTGGATGCAAATGGTTGTGCTGTGGTGGTACTGTAATTTGTGTGGAATATAATTTGTCAGTAACCAAAACTTCTTTATGTACAAAATTACACGCCGGTATACATGGCAAGTGATATGGAGGGTAGGTGGTGAGTTCAATGAACGGATGACATTGAATGATTTCGTGTGTGTGGATGAGGCTTCTGCTCAAGACAGCTTTGGGTCGTCACACAGACCTGAAGATGATTTTTCTTTTAACGCAAGGAAGAAGAAGCCAAAGGCTAGAAGCCTGCAAATTGTTTTCCCCAAGAAAAAATATAAACAATATATTAGAAAGCTAAATTCAAGATCTATTCATTTTGAGATCCATGGACACACTACGTTTAAAATACTGGCTGTCATTGGCAGAAGAAAAAAAGAGAGGATGATCCAGATATGCCCTGTTGCATACATGAGGAACTTGGAGTAATGGGTAACCCCTGATTTAGAGAGATCGACAATAAAGGGATGAGAGTTTGCTGTTAGATGGGTGCTATGCGTCCGCCATAGCGATGGAGGGATGCAAGCAGTCAGTTTGGAGGAGCAGTGACCGTTAAAATAGTTGCAGAAAAGAGATAAAATTCCAACAGTGCGGCAAAGAGACAGATGTTGAAGGGAGCCAGTAAGAGGAGGAGAGTGAATGAGATGAAAGGTCTTTGACATCACCATGATGAGAAGAGCTGTATGTGGGGAGCCTCCCCACACATGAAAATTGTACTCTACACAGGGGCGAACAAAACCCATTTAAAATTTCAGTAACTTTGTAGGGGTAAAGAAAGCACGGAGTCGGCTTAGCACACCGAGTCTCTTGTAAGCAGATTTTATAAGAGAGGTCTTATGATCGTTCCAAGATAACTTCCGAGAGTATGAAATCCCAAACATATTTAAAGATGCTTGGATATTGTTAACAACTAAAAGTTATTCTTGTGGCATATTTTGACTGGCCATTAGATGTAAGAAATGAGATTTTGGTGCATTGAAGACAATTAGATTACTATTACCCCAATCCAAGATATAAAACAACTCAGGCATTAAGTATGCAATAGCCTCATTCCTTGTTTATTAAAGTAACTGCTGTAGGAAGCGGATGAAAAGGTGTCGGGTGGATTCATCAGAGTATGAGTGAATAGGGTTAAATGTACAGCTTAGGAGGTCAATTAAGAGGAAAAAAGCTGGTGATAGGATGGAGACCTGAGAAATACCACTATTGATAGCTCTAGGAGAAGAACGGTGGCCGCCTACAGAAACAGCTATACAGTATCCAGAAAAGAAGTAGAGATGATAGCACAGATAGAAAGATAGGACACCGTAAGAGGGCAGCTTAGAAATTAAAGATATACGCCAGATTCAGTCGAAAGCCTTTGAGAGATCATGTGCAGTGATAAAGCTTTCACCAAAGTCTCGAAAGGAGGATGACCAAGAGTTTGACGGGACCTGTAAAATTGCACTAGCAAATCTGAGTATTCTTTCTTGTTCTTCTCTGTCATACATTTCTGCCTCAGCTTCTGTTCGTTCCTATTTCCTGGCTGCCATTTGTACAGTTAATAATAATATTATTATTATTTAATCCGAGGCTTCCATATTCTACTTACGAACTGACTCTCTTTGAAAAACTTTTTCTTCTGGAATACTGATGAGTAAAAGCGCATCCCTGTGAGCAGTATCAGTCATGTAAACTGCCCTTGAATTAAATTTGGTTATGTTGGCTTGTCTGACACATCCTTGAGACTCGAAAACCTTCCATAATGCAAATGACGAAGGTGTTTGCTGACATCGGGTTCGTACATTGACGGAAAATTTTCATTCTACCAGATTTCCATCACTGTCCTGGATGTGATAAAGATGCTCTCGGTAAGGGTCCTTTTTTTCTTCACAATGATTAATGAACAGGAACTTCAACACCTCTCATGTCGATGGAAGCTTCTGTCTGGGAAGGGAGTGACTGATGTTCCAAAGAGTCCAAATTCGCTTCTTAGAACGACTTCCAGTGGTCATTGGTGCAAACTCTGGAACTAATATTCTGAAAGCACAGACAAAATGGTATTAAATTGTTCTCATAAAATACATAAAAAAAAAACACAAGAGAAATTTAAACTTGATAAGGCATAGACACATTCTGTGTAAAAAATAAAATAAAATAAAAATCTTACGAATAGATCTAGGACACTACACGTACAGTGCTAAAATAACGTCAAGGAATTCTCATTCAGTACTGAAATAGTCAAAATAAACAAGCGAGACTAAAAAATGATAAGGCATAGATACACAGTGGATCAGTACAACCTTCTTTTATCTCGGTCACTACACGTATTGGGTTAAATTTACACGAAGCTTGATCAGTCTCTGAATATTATTTCCCCCATAATCAGCATGCGATAGATTTCACTAATAGTCACAAAGCAGTGACTTTTGCAGATATGATTTCCGAAGTTATACATCTATCTATCTTTCTATCCATATATTTATTTACCTATATACTGTATATTACCCATGGGAATTTTTATATCCAACACAGTCGTGATGAAGTGATAATTAAATTTTACTCTCCCCGACATCGTCCTTGAGCATTTCTAGCAGCAATAACTAGGGTAGGAGAGGACTGGGCGAGAAGATAACAGAGAGAGGTATAGAAGAGAGGCAGACTTGCGTGGTGGAGAGAACAATGGTAGTAAAGGTAGACTTATAATGACTTAGATTAATTTATTCTTTCCTAAACAGACACACACACACACACACACACACACACACACACACACACACACACACACACACACACACACCGTAGTGTGGCGGCGATATATTTGTGAGTGTGTGTGTGTGTGTGTGTGTGTATATATATATATATATATATATATATATATATATATATATATATATATATATCCAGGGGCAGGATCCCACTGCTACCCGGCGGATCCCCTGGGGGCAGCTGGGGGAAGGCCTTGTAGATATACGATGTACTGTCTTAGACGGTGTGGATCATGGGACCCCCTGTAGATATATAGGGCTCCACCGAATATAACGAACGAAGTGGCACAAAAATTACATATCGCCAGATACTATGTAGCAGGGATGTGAGATTATTTGCCACAGTTCTTCCAACCAAACATGAGTTCTATTGCAATAGATTTGACGGGTGTTCCTGTTGGATCGTCGTCTACTACGAGTAAAGGTCCAACAGCACTGCCTACTGTGTTTACGGGCAGTGTACCACCGAAAGTGAGTAGGCACTGTGCTGGCAAGTTTGACCGCACTGCCTACTGTGCTTATGGGCAGTGTGCCACCGAAAGTGAGTAGGCACTGTGTTGGCAAGTTAGAGACTGGGATATTAAACAAACCGAAATCCATAAAGTTCTATACATACAATGTAAGAAGCCTTGCAGAAGGTTACAAACTTGATAACTTAATGGCTGAACTGGAAAACATTAGTTGGGATATTGTAGGTTTGAGTGAGACCCACAGAAAATAAGAAAAGTAATTCAGCTCATAGAGAGCAACCACGTATTTTACTACAGAGGAAGCCAAAATGAAAGAGTTAATGGTGTAATATTTCTAATTAACAGAAAACCTGCAGACAACATTGTTAAATTCAGCAGTGTATTTTCAGGGCAGCATTGGTTGTAATTAGACTATGCAAAAAATATACCCTGACAGTAATACAAGTATATGCACCAACTTCTCAAAGCTCAGATGACGAAATAGAAACATTCTATGGCTCAGTCGATAGAGAGGTGGCCTGCGGTCCTGCCCTGCTGGGGCAGGGAACAGTTTAAGGATTTGAATTTCATATAGAACAGACATTAGCGATCTACCAGAAGACCTGGCGACATATAAAAGTACCCCTGCTAATAGCAATACACCAGTCCTGTATGAGACAGCCCTAGCATGTATTCAATATGGAAAAGCATGTATGGGAAAATTTGGAGTGGAAGAAAGGACCGAAAGAGGAGAAATGCTGGTAAACTTTGCTGAAAATTATAACATGAGAATAGTGAACATATTCTTTCACAAAAGAACAGGGAGAAATTGGACCTAGGGAAGCCCAAATGGGAAACAAAGCATGAAATCGACTTCATTATAGCAGACAAGAATAACACGATCACACATGTCACAGTTATCAACAAAGCAAATACAGGAAGTGACCATAGAATGGTGCGTTGCACAGCCAGAGTCAATTTCAGAAGTGAGAGAAAGATGATTAAAGATAAAAAGACATGCCCATTAAAAGTAAACGAAAACAAAGCAGCCTTTCAGTTGGAAATAAGTCACAGATTTCAGGCTGTAAGTAATGCTGAATGTGACATTGATGAGCTGAATGACAGACTATCAAAAGTGCTAAAAGAATCAGCGGGGGTTGTAGGAAAACCTAATACAACCAAAGCCAAGAAGTATTCAGAAAAGACACTCGAGCGTATGAAAAAATGAAAGGAAAGGAAAGTATAAAGCTAAGAAAGATGAAACAGAACGAGCTGAATTAAATAAGCTTATCAACAAGAGACAAAGAGAAGAAAAAAGAAAAGCACCAGATCAAAGAAACAATCAAAAAAGGAAAAAGTCTGAAACAGGTCCGAAGGAAAATGGCACTAGGAAAACAACAAATTACATCACTGAAAGACAAAAATGGTGAAGTCAGTCAATGCAGAGTTAAGATGGTGAAGAGAGTTGAAGAATTTTATAAATAAGTATATGCATCAATGTCAGTAGTACAAATACCTAACTTTTCAGCTGACAAATACCAGAGGTAACACCAGACGATGTAAATCTTTCTCTTAATAATATGAAAAGAGGGAAGGCTCCGGAAAAAGATGGAATAGTAGCAGATTTACTGCTGGATGCAGAGGTACAAAACAGGCTTGCTCAATTATTCACTCAATGTATAAAGGAGAAGAAAAGTCCCAAAACATGGTGTAATGCAATCGTTATTTTACTTTGCGAAAATGATGACTCAAAATATCTTAGTAACTATCGACCCATTAGCTTATTATCAGCCATTTACAAACTCTTCCCTATGTCCTTATGAACAGAACAACAAATTTGGAGGAAAACCAACCTCGTGACCTGGCAGGATTCCGAAACGAGTATTCGACCATTGATCATCTACACACAATGAATCAGCTAATTGAGAAAACTACTATAAAACCACTGTGCTTAGGTTCTGTTGATTATGAAAAGGTTTTCAACTCAGTGGAAAACACAGCAATTATAAATTTATTGCGAGAACAACCACTGAATGAGAACAATGTAATGCAGTTGGAAAACATAAAGAGGGAAATGGTACAGTAAAATTACATAAGACTGAGAAAGGCGTGCATCAAGGAGATACAATTGCACCAAAAATATTTACAGCATGCCTAGAAAGTATTTTCAGAAAGCTAGACTGGGGAAAAAAAAAAGGAGTGAACATAGATGGAGAAAAGCTAAATCATTTGAAATTTGCAGATGACATTGTCTTAATCTCAGAAACAGCAGAGACATTGCAAGAAACGTTAAATGACCTGAATGGAGAAAGACTCAAAGTAGGGCTAAAGATGAATCGGTGTAAAACTAAAGCAATGTTTAATCCACATACACTAAAGAGCGTCACCAGAATAAGCGAAGAAATTCTTGAAGAAGTCGAGGAGTAAAATTACTTGGGTCAAATACTAAAATTAACGAAAGATCATGATAGCGAAATAAAAAGACGCATTACAAGTCCATAGAAAGCTTTTCGAAAACAGAAAGATTATGAAAAGTATGTTGTTAGTTTGTATGAAACGAAAAGTGTATAACGAAAGTATAATTCAGCTGTGATGTATGGTTATGAGACCTGGAAACTGACAAGATCGATGGAAAATAAATTAATCGGTTCTCAGAGAGCAATGGAAAGGTCAGTGTTAGGAATATCTTTAAGAGACAGGAAAAGATAAACTTGGGTGAGAGAGCAGACTAATGTCAAAGAAAATATAGAAGTTATAAAAGAACAAAAATGGAGGTGGGCAGGCCATGTAGCAAGAATAAAGGACAACCGATGGAGCAACAGGCTGACTGACAGGACACCAAGAGACAACGTAACAGAAAAAGGTCAGACAGGAGGCGGAGAGATGAGATAGAGAAATTTGCAGGGAGTACGTGGTAAAGATAGGCTCAGTCAAGGAATTCGTGGAGATGGTTGGGTGAGGCCTT
>NC_136986.1:14407357-14474857 GCF_032717465.1 Coenobita brevimanus
GTCTCTCACATACGAGTGAAGTTAAGTAAAGTCCTGCGAGCTACCTCTTGTCTCTCTCTCCCTCTCTCTCTCTCTCTCTCTCTCTCTCTCTCTCTCTCTCTCTCTCTCTCTCTCTCTTCCATGTTGCTAAGCCCTTCTCCCTACTACCTGCCTGTTCTATGGCCTGTTGAGCTCTGCTTCCTAAATTCTGGTGTAGCAGGGGTCGTGTCACATGTGTTACACTGTGGTTGGAAAGTTATAGAAACCTGTGTGTAAGTATGTGTGTATGTGTGTGTATGGTCACGAGGCGCTGTCGTGTGCCTATAAAGCATTCCTTGAGTTAAGAGTGTGTAAGCATGTTTAGCATTGCTCGATTCTCGCAGACACAATACTTTCTCATCATCTGACTTCTTGCTTCTATCTGTCTCTCTGTCTATCTATTTATCTATTATGATTTGTAATTATAATATGGAGTCCTAACAAGGAGCCTCCCCACACATGAGAATTGTACTCTACACTGGGGCGAATAAAACCTGTGTATAAGTCAACAACTGTGCAGGGGTAAAGAAGCACGGAGTCGGCCCAGCACACCGAATCTCTTGGAAGAAGATTTTACAAGAGATGCAATACGACCTTTCCAAGATATGTTCCGTTTGAATTAACCCCAAGCATGTTCAAGGATGATGCAGGATTAAGCTGGATATTATTAATCATTAGTGGGTACTCTTGTGGAAGATTTTGATGGGTTGATTGGTGTAAAAACTGAGTCTTTGATGCATTAAAAACAACAATATTATTTTTATCCCAATCAGGGATACGAGCCAAGTCAGACGTAAGGTGCGCCATAGCCCCATTCCTTGTGTGTGTGTGTGTGTGTGTGTGTGTGTGTGTGTGTGTGTGTTTTAATAAGAGAACAGAGGAAGGAAAAAAAATGAACAAAAAAAGAACAAATCCATGCACCTGGTTACTGGTGTCCTCTGTTTATAAAATATCTGTAACAGTTAGACTTGAACAGCTGTAGGTTGAAGTTTGGAGGGAAACTACTCTGGCTGAAGCGAGTTCCAGAGAGATGCAGTTTGGGGAATGAAAGAATTCTGATAGCAGAAGTTCTGCAGTATCGCTGAGTGACATTCCAGTCATGAGCGCAGCCAGATGCCCGTGTAGTACGATGGAAGGCATGGAGAGGTTGCAAAATGGACGCAACTTTGTCTGAGCATTTGCTATAAAAATATCTGTAAAATAACGCAAGGGAGGCAACATTCCTTCTTACTTGTAGGGGAGGTAGTTTGTTAGTAATAGCAGGGTTGATAATAATTCTAACAGCTTTGTTCTGAATTTTGTCTAGTTGTTTTAATGCAACCTCTCCACATCCATTCCACAAGGGTGAGCAATATTGAAGCTGAGAGCAAACATGACTTTTATAAATTATAGCTAACTGCTCGTCAGTGAAGAAGTTACGGACTTTGTACAATAATCCAAGTTTCTTTGAGTCAGTTTTAGCAAGTGATCTGACATGAGAGGTCCAGCTGAGGGCATTGTTAAGCGAGACGCCGAGAATTTCAATGCTTTTGGAAATGGGAATATTTGTAGCATTGAAAGTAATATACGATTCTGCCAATACCTGTCTATTAGTAAATTGTATATGATTAGTTTAGCATTAAATGAGCCAAGGTTGTTTTGTACCCATTCACTGATTGTGGATAAGTCTTGATACAAAGACATGGCTGTACTGAGTTGAGAGTTAGAGATATTAGACTTTGTAAATGGGTGTCTGAGTGTGAATGAACTATGTAGTTTTGAGTCGTCTGCATATGAATGGATGGGATTGTGGGTGACAGATAAGAGATCACTAATATGAATGAGGAACAGGTTCGTGCCAGAACTGATCCCTGCGGCACGCCGGCGTTAATTGAGTGGAAATTGGAATATACATCATCTACTTTTACTCTTATTTTTCTGTTGCTGAGATATGAGGAAATCAAAGAAGCAAAAGAATTTAGTCCACAGCAAGGGAGTTTGGACAACAGGGAACAGTGCCACACTCTGCCGAAAGCTTTAGAAGTATCCAGAGCTATTGCGTGAGTTTCTCCATGTCATTCAACTGATTGATGGATGGTATGAGTCAGGAGATTGAGTATGTCAATGGTGGATCTTTCTTGACGAAAACCATATTGTCTACCACTAATTAAGTTGTTGGATTCAAGATGTTTAACTATGTGCTTATTAATTACAGTTTCAAATATCTTACCAAGAGAAGATGTGACAGCTATTGGTCTGTAATCAGAGGGGTCAGAGGAACTTCCTTTCTTTGGCATTGGGTGGATATTGGCTTCTTTCCATGAATTAGGGAATAAAGAAGTACGTATACATAGTCTGAATAATTTAGCAAGAACAGAGGCAAGTTCTGGGGAACACTTTTTCAAAACAATTGGCAGAATTCCATCTGGGCCAGGAGCTTTGTTGGTAGGTAAATTGTCTAGGATGGATTTCACGTATCTTGTCTGTATTTTAAGAGGAATAGTTTCGGAAGAGTCAAGTTCTATTGTTGGGATTTCTGGCTGGCTTCCTCTAAGGTAGAATTTCTGGCAAACGTACTGGCAAAAATATCTGCTTTCCCACGCGGGTCATTTGTAATATTGCCATCTGGAGATTTTAGTGGGGGAATGGATGATGACTTGTTAAAGTTATTATTGAAAGAATTGAGAGTTGACCAGAATATTCTGTTGTCGTTAGGGTTGTTAAGTAGTTTTGATGCTTGCTTTTGAAGAAAGTTTGATTTTGCTATATTTATTACAGCTTTTGCGTGGTTTCTAGCAATTTTAAATTGGGAGAGCGATTCAGATGTTTTTTATTTTAAATTATAGTTATATACTGATGACTTTTGGGCTGTTGCTCTGGCACAGTTGCTATCAAACCATTTTGGAGAGTTCGATCTTTTAGTGAATTGTTGACTTGGTATGAATAAATCCATACCAGCTAATATTAAGTCACAAATGTGGGACTGGGTAGAATTGACATCATTAGAGAACAAAGACTGTCACGGAATGTCAACAAGATAATTTCTAAGTTCATACTAGTTTGCCCTATCGAAGTGCCATCGGGTCACCCTGACAGGTTCAGAATGGGGAGGTTTGGGTGGGCTAACTAATGAAGCTCTGATGAGATTGTGGTCAGAGGATCCAAGTGGAGACAGTACCTCTATCCTATACTGATCTGGATTATTTGTCAAGAATAAATCCAAGAGATGGGCATTATGGTCAGGATTATCTGGTATTCTGATTGGTTGCTTTACCAGCTGGGTGAGATTAAATGATTCTGCAAACAGCTCGCACCTTAGATCAGCATCGTCAGTCCTGGTAGAATGCAATAACCATTCAACATTATGTATGTTAAAATCACCCAAAATGGTAATTTCGGCGCTAAGGGCAAGATTAAGGTAACTCAACTGTGTGGAAATGGAATAAAATACACTGGGTTCAGAAGATGCACTGGTAGAGTGGTAGACTACACAGATATATTTGGTAATATTTTGACAGTTTAGTTTATACAATGAGTAATCAAAACTGCATGAAGTGAAGTTTAAAATGGTGTCAACTGCATATTGGGATTTGATACAACAACAGGTGCCACCCTTGTGACGGAAGTTTGTGAGGAGATGGTAACCTGGAAAACAATACGGGGATATATCAGTAGTCAGTGAGATTTGTGGTTATGTGAGGAAGAAGGCAAGAGGGGATATGGACTGTAGGAAAAAATGTACTGAATTTAAGTTGGTACTAAGCCCACGGATATTGGTGAAGAATAAGGCGGCATTTTCACTTCTCTGCTTATGAGCATGACCGGAAATCGCACTAGACGCTGCCGGCACGGTTGCTTAACGGCGAAAGGGGAGGACCCTGTGCCGCTAGCCCTACCCTGCCGGTAGTTGCAATCTGAGGTACCACCTCTTTTAAAAGTAAGATTGCAGCGGCCATTGCTAAGAGAGTGGAATAGAAGGTGTGATATGTTATGTGCATGTAGTGTGGTGTAGACAATCGAAGGCAGAGGTATTAAGAAAGCATGCTGGCCTACTCTCTCTGTAAACTGTGTAAATAAAAGCACTGAAAATGTTCAGCGAAGGGGGATGGTCAGGATCAAGTCCTGAGGGCTGGTGAAACGGGAGCTCCAGCTCTCCCTATCACCAGTTTGCCAACCACCTCGGGAGTACTGCCCTGTTCGACTGGTGCTACAGTCTACTCCTCCAAAGTTAAAGTAACTGCTGAGGTGGACGTTGCAGAAACCGAATGGAAAGGTGAAGAGTGGAATCATCACCATATGAGTGGATAGGGTTAGATTTACAGCTTAGATCACTGATGAATAAAAGGAAAATAGCTGGTGATAGGACAGAGCCCTGAGGAACACTACTGTTGATAGATATAGGCGACGAACGATGGCTGTCTATAACAGAAGATACAGAACGACTAGAAAGGAAGCAATAGTTGAAGGCACAGATAGAGGGATAGAAAACGTAAGAGGGCAGTTTGGAAATTAAAGATTTATGCCAGACTCAATCAAAAGCCATTGAGATGTCAAGTGAAATAGCAAAGCTTTCGCCAAAGTCCCAAAAGGAGGATGACCAGGAGTGCGAGTGGTAGGTGAGAAGATCGCAAGTGGAGCGTCCCTGAGGGAACCCATGATGAGGATCAGAAAGAAGGTTGTGACAGCAAAGATGTTTTAAAATATTTATGTTAAAAATATACTCAAAAACCTTTGAGACACGGGATGTTAAAGCAATTGGATGATAGTTACAGGGTTGGGAATGGTCACCCTTCTTTGGGACTGGCTGAATGAGAGCAAACTTCCAGCAAGAAGGAAAGGTACAAGTTGAAAGACAAAGGCAAAAGAGTTTGCCTAGGCAGGGTGTAAGCACAAGCACAGTTCTTGAGGATAACAGGAGAGACTCCATCAGGTCCATATGTCTTGTTAGTATTGAGGTCAGTGATGGCAGAAAATGCATCAGCTGAAGAAATTTTAATGTCAGCCATAAGGAAGTCTGAGGGGGGAGGTGATGGAGGAATAGCAACGCAATCGTCTATGGTGGAAAAGGGGGAGAAAATCTGAGTGAAGAGATCAGCTTTATCAGTAGAAGAAATAGTTACAGAGGCATCAGAGTACAAAAGAAGAGGGAAGGATGATGAGGTGACGTTATTATTTGGCATGCTGCCAGAAGGAGCGGAAAGAATTCGAGTTCGAAAGTTGAGATCATTTAGTATGGATAAAATTATTTTTAGCAGAGCGAAGAACAGACTTAGCACGATTCCGGGCAGAAACATAAAAAAGATGTGATCTAATGGTTGGTTGGCTCCGGTACCTTTTATAGGCCCTCTCCTTGTTGTGGGCAGCATTAGAACAAGCATGATTAAACCAAGGTTTTCTTGCATTAGTCAAAGGATATGAGAAAGGAATGTATGCTTCCATGTCCGAGAGAAGAACCTCCATAATGCGCAAGGCACACTCAGATGGCTTCCGACAATGGAATCAATAATCATTCCATGGTGAATCAAAGAAGTACTTCCTGAGGGCCTCCCAATCCGCAGGTCCAAATTGCCACAGATGACGTATCTTTGGAGGGTCCATAGGTCATACTGGAGCAATAGGACAGATTAAGGTAATAAGGTTATGATCGGTGGAGCCCAATGGAGAAAAAAGATTAACAGTGTAAGCAGAAGGATTAGTTGTAAGGAAGAGGCCAAGTATGTTGGAGCTCTCTCCAAGGCGGTCAGGGATATGGGTAGGGTGCTGTACAAGCTGCTCTAGGTCATTAAGGATAGAAAAGATGCAAGCTTCTTCACCAGGTGGATCAGTGAAAGGAGAGAAGAGCCAAAGGCAGTGGTTGGCATTGAAATCTCCTAAAATGGAGATCTCAGAGAAAGGAGAAATGGATAAAATGCGTTCCATTGCAGAAGTGAGATAGTCAAAGAATTCTTTTTAGTCAATAGAATTAGGAGATAAGTTAACAGCGCTGACATATATAGTCAGAGAATGACAGGAGAGCTGAAGCTAGAGAGTAGAGAAATCAGAAGAATGAAGTTAACCCTTTAGCACGGACTACTCTTCTTTATCATCCAAATTGGTTTGTTCTTATAGAACTTAACAATTTTGATCTAAAACTGAGAATTATGCATGTTTTTTTTCAATTTTGCTCCTCCAATAAGGAAATATGGCACGCCCATTTAAATGGGCTCTATGGAGCAGTCCCTCTTGGTGTGACTCTCAATTTTCATCACTGTGCATTGATATGATAAAATTTATTGATGGATCTGGATTAAATGGAAGAATTATGTGTTGAACCATCTCATTTAATAAATATTTGTTGTAAAGAGAGTAATTAAAAAAAAGAAAATGTATAGCTAATGAAATTATTACAAGAATCTGCCGCATAAATATAAAGTAGCAGTCTATAATAAGATTCATAGCAGTTAAAAAAGAATTCTAGGAAAGCTTACTCCTATATATTTTGAAGCATAAATTCATGAGACTGAGAAATTATGACTGTATATTATTTGCAGGCAATACTAAGAGCTTTGACATAGGCTTTTACATCAGTTGACTGAAAAATACGCATTCCTATTTCTTTGTGTGATACTCCACAAAGCACTGGATGTGCAGTGCCACATCACATTTGGAGCACTTAGGCTTCACATTCTTCTTACACACACCACACCGCCATTGAGTATCTCCCATCACAACATAATGATCTGTTCTGTCGCAGCATACATGCTCAGGTGAAGTTAGGGGCACAAGTCTACGAGGTTTCTCTGATGGTTTTAGCAGAACATTGACAATTTCCCTCAGAAACTCTAGCTGTGACACCTTGTGAATCTTTCTGTAGAGAATCCACCCATTTACAATTGAGCCATTCAGGAGAAAGTGGAAAAGAGGAAAGTTCCACACTCGCTTCCTAAATGACACTCTATACTTTCCCCTAAATTGATCAAACAGATCTACTCCTCCCATTCCTTTGTTATAAAGCTTCACAATGTTTGGGTGAGGGATTACTACCACTTCTTTCTTCTTTATTGACCACCGTTTGCATTTGCCCATTGAGAGAGATGCACTTTCACTTCTGTTTGTTGCCACCCTAACATCGCTGTTGTCATTCCATGTACAAATAGCAATCTTCTTTTCTTTTTCCTGAAACAACTCTGCTTCCCCTCTCTCTATTTTCTTGATGTCTGACACTGGGACATCCTTGACTCTGTCCTTACGAATTGTACCTGTCAGACTAATATTAGCTTCCTGGAAAAACTGGAGAAGAGGCAGTGTTGTAAAAAGTTGTCAACATATCCACTGCTACCCTTAGGTACTGTTTCTTTGGCCAATGCATGGACTACAGATTCACCCATAGGCATTCCTTCCTCAAACCCAGAGTCTTTTCCTTCATACAAGCGGAAATTCATTAACAGTCCTTCATGGGAGCATAGACACCAAAACTTGTAGCCAAATCTCATGGGCTTTCCTCTAATGAATTGTTTGAATCCATGTCGCCCATAATATGGTTCCATGGCTTCATCAATAGCCCATGTCATAGGAAGTGGTTGAGCGATATCCATGAAGAGCTTGTTGAAATGTTCAAAAAGAGGGCGAATCTTAAAGATCTTATCATCCGAAGGCTTCTTTGAGTTGTCCACAAAGTGCAGGCTTCACACGATCTCCTCAAATCGGTTTCTTGTCATTCCACACTGAGTTACAGCCAGATTTCGGGTGGCCGCCTGCTTCGTCCAATACAGCCGTCGGTTTGGAACTGGCTTATATCATGAGAGAAGAAAGATGCCAAGTACCTGATGCAGTTCTTCTTCGGTAACACATAAATCTTTCCCAATTTTAACTTGATGATAACGGTTTGTCTCTGTCTTGATCACCTCAATCAGTTCTTTGTCCCAAAAGTATCTAAATATGTCCACAGGTGTAAATCCTTCATCTGCTCATTTTTCTACAATAGATGGTTTATGTACTTCATGTAAGCTTAGGGCATCACCTCGGGTGTGTTACCCGAGAATACATTGTAATATTGAGAAAAGACCCAGTTATTATATACATTAGTAAAAGTAAAAATATATTACGCAACAAACAATTTTTTAGGATCCTAAATATATATTCATACACATATTGACCCTTGGGGATAAGAATATATCAGATATAATCAAAATAAAGTAACACAAGCATTAAAAGTGAACAAGTATTTTGATTCAAGTATTCTCCTTAGGCAGCAGTGCCCTGACTGAGCTCCATAGAGCCCATTTAAATTGGCATCATATTTTCACTGATAATAAAAGTGACAGAATGTGGTTTTCCCTCAAATCAATAATTTCACACATTAAAACAAGTCTTTATGTGTCATTTTCACCATCACTCACTATAAGAAGTTCCATATGCAGCAATGTATAGACAATAACTTACTTATGTCCAGACATTTTGGTAGAAGCAATGAAGTAGCTCTCCTTCCTTCCTTCATTTACTTGTTGTTTACAAAGTAAGTTAGAATATGAATCACCAGCTAAGAAATGTTACGTTTTCTTTACATCCTGCAACAAGAAGAACGTAAATTCTCTGGTAAACTTAGATAAAATTAGTGTTTCTAAAAAGTAAAATTTCCGCCCATTTAATTGGGCTCTATGCGTTCGTGGGTTAAGGAACACAAGAGCAAGATAGGTCATTGTGTTCATATACACAACATTCACCTTTGGCTTTGAAATGAGTATAGAGAATGTAGGAGGATACAGAAAACGGTGTGCTGTCAGTTGCTTCGGACAGCTGAGTCTCAGTAAGGAAGAGAATGTGAGGTTTAGAGGAGAGGTGGTGTTGGACAGAGAAAAAGTTTGAGAAAAGGCTGTGAATGTTCGAGAAAAGAAGAAGTGAATTAGACAGTGGATCCAGGCAGCTCAAAGAGTCATCACTGGGAGAGGGGTGGATGGTGGGGGCATTTATGGTCCTCCCCCCCGTGAGGACTCCAAGGCATTGTATGGGTGTGCCATATTCCTTTTTTCTTTAATATTTTGAATAGGTAGTGTAGTGTGCACTGTGCATGTAGATTGGTGTTGACAGAGAAACTTGTATTGGAGAGCATGCTGGCCTACACTCTGTGATACTGAAACACTGAATAAGTTCAAGAAATGGGGATGTTCAGGAACTAGTCCCGAGGGATGATGAAATGGGAGTTCCAGCTCTCCCTGTCATCAGCTTTCCATCCACCTGGGGAGTACTGCCCTGCTCGACTGGTGCCACAGTCTACTCCTACTGTGTATATATATATATATATATATATATATATATATATATATATATATATATATATATATATATATATATCAATCAATCAATCATTTCCTGTGGCACCCTCGGGGATGCATAGGGCCTCGATATATATATATATATATATATATATATATATATATATATATATATATATATATATATATATATATACTGTATCTCTCTCTCTCTCTCTCTCTGTATATATATATATATATATATATATATATATATATATATATATATATATATTTATACTGTATATATCTATATCTATCTATCTATCTACCTACTTTTTTTTTTAATGCGAGGAAGAAGGAACCAAAGGCCATGAGCCCGCAGTAACAGTTCCCTCCAAGAGAAAAACAAAATACAATAGAGAGCCAAATTCAAGATCGGATCAATTTGAGATACCTGGACACACTGTGTTTGAAAGACTGGAGATCATAGGCAGCAGGAAATACAGACAGAGGGAGACAGTTCCAGAGTTGACCTGTTCCATAAATGAAAAACTGGGAGTAACGGTTAACTCTTGCATTAGAGAGTTGGACAGAAAAGGGATGAGGGTTTGCTGTCAGACAGGTGCTACGCGCCCGTTGTAGAGGTGGAGGAATGCAAGCAGACAGTTCAGAGGAGCAGTGACCATTAAAGTAGCGATAGAAAAGAGATAATGATGCAACAGTGCGGCGAAGAGACAGAGGTTGAAGGGAGTCAGTAAGAGGAGGAGAGTTAATGAGACGAAAAGCCTTTGACTCCACCCTATTGAGAAGAGCTGTATGTGGGGAGCCTCCCCACACATGAGAGTTGTACTCCACACAGGGGCGGATAAAACCCCTGTATAGAGTCAACAATTGTGCAGGGGTAAAGAAAGAGCGGAGTCGGCTTAGCACACCCAATCTCTTGGAAGCAGATTTTACAAGAGATGTAATATGATTTTTCCAAGATAAGTCCCGAGTAAATGAAACCCCAACCATGTTCAAGGATGATGCAGGATTAAGCTGAATATTCTTAAATATTAGTGGGTACAACTGTGGGAGATTTTGTCGGGTTGATAGGTGTAAGAACTGAGTCTTAGATGCATTAAAAACAACCATATTTTTTTTACCCCAGTCAGAGATACGAGCCAAGTCAGACATTAGGTGTGCCATAGCCTCATCTATCTATCTATATATATATATATATATATATATATATATATATATATATATATATATATATATATATCCAGTAAATCCTCGATATAAGGAACTCCGGTATTGAGAATTTCAGATATAACAAACGGCCTAATCGCGACCGAACTTCTGCCGGATTTTGCAAACTATGTTCGCAAAATCAGGGGGAAGTTCGGAAATCAGCCCATGGTGACAACAGCATCCCTTCCTTGCACAGTAAGTGTGCTTCAACTGCATCCATTCCTGGCACAGTAAGCATACTGTAACAGTACTAAATTATACTGTATTCTTATTATAGGTTTAGTATTTATATGAACAACTTCATACTGTATTGTATTTACATATACAACTTCATAACCATCGAATTCTCTCTGTAAAACATCATAGAGTTAGTTTATGTTTGAGCACGTACGACTGAACGAATCTCCTTACACAGAGAACTGAGTTTGGTAATCCCTAGTAAATACCAACCCCTCGTATAAAGCAAACTTTAGGATATAGCAACCCTCCCCTCCACCCAATGAGTTTGTTATATCGAGGGTTTATTGTATGTTTGTGTATATACTATATATATATACTGTAGGCTGGAGTACTTTACTGAGTGGACTACGTAAGTGCTACCATCGATATTGCTTAGCGCTCCGCTCAGCAAAGTAAAGTACAAGACTCCTAAGTGGTGGAAATCTGGATGAAAAGCAGTGCATAGCAAAATTCTTGTGAATAAAATAATCAATTATTTCAGACACAGTGCATGACCAATCGAGAGTTTGTTAATAATATTACAAATAGGAAGTACTACTATTTTTTGTGTGTCAAGTTCTGAGTGAAATTTGAATTTCTTGGTATTTTCCGTCATCCACGTTACGTCGTTACCCTTTTGATTTATGCCGTCTGTAGTCGTTTCCCCGTCAAAACCCAGACAGTTCTGTGTGATGTATGTTTTAAGACGTTTTCCAGGTGTTTTGTATGTATGTACTTTACTGAATGCATATGATAAATAATGGTTGCCACGCGGCTCAGCTAGTGCCGAATATAATGATAGAATTCGTTAGGAATCCCTTCACGATTTCACGTCGACGAGAGTTTCAGTCAGTCGTTTCCCAGTCAAAACTGGTTAGGTTACATAAGATTATGGTCGGTTCCCCACTCTTCATGCTTGCAAGACGTTTCTCGGTAATTTTCTCCATATACTTAAATGTCTACATGATTATGGCAAAGAATACCATGGAACATGGACATAACTGAATTTAGAACAATCGTGGATCGCTTGCATGACCTTGGTTGGTTGTATCCCCTTCAAAGACTGGGTTTGGTTAGGTTATGGACAATACTCTTTAGATACATTTTCTTGTTGTTTCCTGTTATTCTACACATGTATTCTAATTTGCCGTATGAATATATTACCAGATTATTACCGTGAGGCACAGCTATAGGTAGGCTTTGGAAAAATTCATCAATAATTCCCTGCATAATATACAGTAACCTCAACGTGTCCCGCATTTCCCCATCAAAGCATGGACGGTTCCCCGCACAGTACGCTTGTTATACATGTACGCTACTGTAGTGAATGACTGCGATAAGGAATGGTTACCAAGCGGCACAGCTAGAGCTGAATATTAGGACAGCATTCATTGTAAATCATTTTCACAATCTAACCTTGCCAAGTCCCTTGGTAGGTCTTGACCTCGTCAAAACATGGATAGGTTTGGCTATGATCGGTTCCCCGTATTGTATGCTTACAAAACATTTCCTGGATTTTTAATACACAACCACTAATCTGCTGAATAAACATAATGACTCCTCACCATGGATACAGCTGTAGCTGAATTTTAAGACAAAATTATTTAGCGAATCAATTGCATTACGTCACAAAGGATTATTGTGAGGGTAGTGTGACCTACTATTCTCTGATTATTTCTTTTGCAAAACAGCCACAACATTCGCAACAATACGACTCAATCCTTTTTATATTTCATTGATAAATAAGTTGTAGATGAACAAGGAAAAAAGGTCATAGGGGAAGTAGACATTTGTAAGTTGGTATTGTGATCGTAACGTTCCGATGGTTCCGTACGTACGATCTTCAGCCATGTCGTGCTTTTATTTGTTAACGAGTAATCGTTACATGTTTCTCATAACACTATTTATATTGGTTTTGATGGACAAATACATGAAATGGATGTAAAATAAAGTTTATCGATATTTAAGGAGGGAAAGATAAACCTCTCAAGACCGAGATGGTAGACTCAGCCCACCAATTTTTGACTCTATTTGACTATTATTACAGCCTCTCTTGCTTGTAACAGTGAGTAAAATAATGTTATGCTTTCTCCCTTCCTTGTAGTGACAAAGAGGGCACATAAAATTACCGTGGTTTAGTTTACAGATTTTGATGTCGAAAATTAAATTATCTGGTGAAAAGTGGCAGTTTTTTCTTGGTTAGTGACGTCGGGAGTTGCGGCCCTCACTTCCCACATGATAAAGATATTCGAGAAGATATTAAGGGACAAGATCATTATGTATTTGAAGAGCAATGATCTCCTGACAAATGCTGAGCATGGGAACCAGCCTATTCACCCTCAACAGTAAACACACCTTCATTTACGACTCAAGACAGTCTTCACTTCGTTTCTGGTAAGGATTTTTAGTGTTGCAACTCTTTATAACAGTTTTAATGTCTTTTCATGTACATGTTCATTGTGTTATGATCTTTTACCATTAGTAAACACTCTTCATTTAATTTTGGGTAGGGCTTGTTTCGTGTTATAGTTCTCTCTGTTGGTGTTATGGTGCTTTCTGACAGATTAGGTACAGTCACGCATACTAGTTTTTGCTCAGTGGTTACTCCTTCCTTCCCCCCTCCACTCTCGACACAGGGAAGAGGGGGATCAGAGCTTGGGGAGCTTTTTTTTTTTTTTCCCCTATCGACCATTGGGGCCGGAGCCCCTGCTCATTAAGGCAAAATATACATATGTATTTATATTGACATATATACACATATATATACGAACATATATATATACATACATACATACATACACACACACATCCATGCATATGAACATACACACTTTCATGCACACGTACATATATATATAATAATTTTTATTTTATTATTTTTTGTAGTTTTATTTTTATTATTTTTATTTATTTTTTTTAAACCTTATATTACTTATAATCAAAAATACCTAATCTAAATACCCTAAAACTAACCACCTAACAGACAAATCGCTAACCTATACTAAATCCTAAGAGCCAAATAACTAGACCTACACTAATGTTAAAAAAGCCTCGACAAAGAGAACACCATCGACTGCAGATATGTAATGCCTTTCTACATGACATACCTGCATTCATCACCTGGTGACTGTCAGTCGAGGCACAACCTAATATAGGGGACATCAATATATGAAAGGGAACCAGACGAGTCAGGAACATTTTCATATACGTCAGCTGTCGGCCCTAATTAGAAGAACTTAGGCAAGCTAGTATAATGTATTTACATTATTTGTACAAAAAGTGAAGAACCTCGCCCAGCAGACCACCATCGACTGCAAGTGCCCAATACCTTCCTATATTACACACTTGCACACATCAGCTGGTGACTGTCAGGCGAGGAACTTGGCTTAATGTAGGGGACATCTATATTAGAAATAGATCAGTGGGAGGAGGAACTATTTAAAATATGTCAACTGTCAACCCTAATTAATATTACAGTATATACATATTTACCGTTGATAAAAACCATAACCACACAGTAAAAAAGTCACATCACTCTGATCAGTCCGGTCTCTCTCAAGAAAGCCATCAATTTATCAGTCATAACAATGTCCCCATCACCCAGGATGGTGAAAAGGGTGAAGGGGACGTCTGCTGCGCCGCAGTAATTTACAAGTGAAGCACGTTCACGAATAAATCGCCGACAGCGCAGGATGATACGAGTGATAGTTAACACCACATCACAGATGTCACAGTGCGGTGGGAAGCGTCTTTCCATATAAGCTTTCATATGTGTTAAAATGGTGGCATTGAGACGTAACCGTGCCAACACTTTTTCTTCCAGGCGATTGGGGCGGTTGGCGGTGTCCCAGTAGCCCAGGTACGGCTTACAAGTTAGAATATTTAGTCTGGTCCACTGACTTTGCCACAGAAGATTTATTGATTTCTTTCCGAGAGAGAGACTCGACCGTAGATCACGAGGAACGTCCCAAGTCTCTTCGAGCTCTACAGCCGACTTTGCAAGTAAGTCAGCCTGCTCATTGCCGTAGATACGACAATGACCAGGCACCCAGATCAGCGTGAATGACTTGTTGCATGAATGCAGTTTATTAACGATGCGGCCCTGGATCTCGTGAGAGTCCGTAGTACAAAATGCAATTGCCTGAAGGGCTGATTTTGAATCTGAAAATATGACAAATGAGTCATGCCTAGAATTGAGGGGATAGTCTATGGCTTTGTCAATAGCAAAAAGTTCGGAGGTAAACACAGATGTATGAGTTGGCAACCGATACCTAAGTGCACATTCAGTCGACCACACACTTGCACCCACACATTCACTCGACTTGGAGCCGTCGGTGTATAATTGATGGGACCCCAAGTGACGAACAATGATGTTACGAAACAAGTGGTGGACCTCCGCCTCCGGCGCCTTGGCCTTTGGTGCTGGGAGCCATGAGACATCCACTGTAAAGCCGGGTGGCTCCCAAGGCGCTATCTTTTTAAACACCAACTTGTCACAGTCACTGGGGTCCACACCAAGCTCCTGAGTTAGTAAGTGGAGGCGAACGGCAAGTGGCCGACGCACCCCCCGCAGAAGGTGGTGGTATTGACGCAGGGGGGTACAGGCC
Organism: Coenobita brevimanus; assembly: GCF_032717465.1. Lineage (NCBI taxonomy): Eukaryota > Metazoa > Arthropoda > Malacostraca > Decapoda > Coenobitidae > Coenobita > Coenobita brevimanus. Next base: position 14,422,647 of record NC_136986.1, read on the forward strand.
ACATTGCTGATATTACTTTTCCCGAACGTCCTTACGCCGTAGGACAAGGCCAGGTGGTCACGGCGAATACAGAGTGGAGGCACATTCGCCTCCACTTCCATACGAGCCACACGGGTACACCGGACGGCTCCAAGACACATTCGGAAACATTTATTCTGTAACACATCCAATCCTTTCAGCGTGGCATCGGATGCCGAGCCATACACCTGTGCGCCATAGTCTAGCTTCGATCGAATAAGGGACTTATACACCATTAATAAAGATTTTCTATCGGCACCCCAAGTAGTACCCGCTAGGTACTTGAGGACATTTAATGGTTTATCACAACAAGCAAGCAAAGTATTAACGTGAAGTTTAAAATTTATTCTATGATCAAAATGTATTCCTAAAAATTTTACAGAATTATGAAAAGGTACCGCCTGATTATCCAAAGTTAAGCACAAATTAGGTACGTTACGATTAGTGAAGACTATAGCGGCACACTTACCTACGGAAAACTTAAATCCCCACTGCAAGGCCCATTGGTGGACGGAGTCAAGGGCTGCTTGAATCCGCCCAGCCGAAAATTGTGCATTACGGGAAGAGTGCCATATTGCACAATCGTCAGTGTAGAGCGAGTATTTAAGATTCCTCGGGATGGGAGCTGATGACAGAATATCATTGATCATAATACTAAATAAAGTAGGACTTAGCACACTTCCCTGTGGCACCCCGTTTTCCTGGATAAATATATCCGATGTTACGTTACTGCGCAATTTGACAGAGAAAGTTCTGTCCCTTAAGAAATTTGAAATAAAAATAGGCAAATTTCCTCTTAAACCATAAGCATAGAGCTTCATTAGTATACCGTGTCGCCAGGTCATGTCATAGGCTTTATGGATGTCCAAGAACACCCCTAGTATGAATTCTTTATTGGCAAATGCCTCTGCAATACAATGCTCCAAATTCATTAAATGATCTAGTGAACTTCTGTATTTACGGAAGCCACATTGTTGATCATTTAACAAATTCTTCAACTCTAAAACAAAAAGAAGCCTATTGTTAATCATACATTCCATGACCTTACACAGACAAGAAGTCAACACAATAGGACGAAATGAAGTGGGATTCATAAGACGACCAGCCTCTTTGGGTATCGGTATGACGTGCGCAAAGTGCCATGAGTTTGGGAACGTTCCAGACGCCCAAATCTCATTGTACAATGCTAACATCTTAATCAGGTTGTCCTGATTAAGATGCTGGATCATACCGTACGTGATGGTGTCTGGTCCAGGGCTGGTGTCTTTACAGGATTTAAGGGCAAGGAGCAGTTCATCTAGCGTAAACTCTTGGTTGTACGGGGAGTCTACGTCTTCTGTGGCAAAGTCTAATATCTGTAGCTCAGCCGTGCGTTTATGATGTTGGAAACGCGGGTCATAATTGGCTGAGCTACTTACATGAGAAAAACTCCTGGCGAGGATGTTAGCAATGTCCATGGGCTCGTCATAGGTGGTGTTATTCACCTGCAATGTGGTCACAAGGAAGTTTGGGCGTTTATTATTTAATAATCTTATAGTGGACCAGACTTTATGTAATGGTGTTGTTCGAGTCACCATGGACACAAAGGACCGCCAGGAGTCACGTTTGGCCCTTCTTATTATTCTCCTTACCTCAGCCCGTGCCTGTTTGTATGCAATAAAATTTTCCTCAGTGGGCTGACTATCAAAAATCCTGTATCTCCTATTGCGTTTTCTTAATGCTTGTCGGCAATCCGGCGTCCACCAATGTGCTCTATGCTTCGCATGAACTGTAGAAGTCTTGGGAATAGCAGCCTCAGCTGCGTGTAATATGGAAGTAGTTATATTTTCGACCTTAACATCTATGGTCTCCCCAGATATATCTAAATTGGCGATCCTTGAGAAGGATCCCCAATCTGCTTTCTTATAGTTAAATTTTGGAGGTGGAGGGTCCGAAACGATGTCATGGGTATAAGAAAGACAGATGGGTAAATGATCACTTCCCAAGGAGTCGTCGTAAGGGTCCCACGAGAGATCTTGATGTATACCAGGGGATGCCAAAGATAAGTCAATGGCCGAAAAGTTACCAGTACGATCATCTACACGAATCGCTCTACCATCGTTCAGAAGACAGAGGTTGGACTGTAGTATTAGGTCGGCTAATTGCTCCCCACGACCATCGATCCTCAAGCTACCCTATTGATAGTGACGGTCGTTAAAGTCGCTCAACACTAACTTATTCCCAGGTAGATGTTCAACTAGTGAATTTAAAGCATCACTATCAATGGGGCCGTGTGGAGGACAGTACAGAGAGCAAATAGACAGATACGTGTTATTAAATTTTACTCTGCACGCGACAGCTTCCAGAGTAGAATTTAGAATCACTTCCGTTTGTGGGTGTGATTTGTGTGTGCATATGGCAACTCCGTGACCTGTATATCTTCTATACGAGTGGTAGTGTTTGAACTGTGGAGGATCAGGTTGATCCTCCAGGCGTGTCTCCTGTAAACAAATAACGTCTGGCCTGTGTATTGACAGCAAGATTGCTATATTTGGTAACTTACTCCCGACACCTCTACAATTCCAGTGTAATACAGTGAAAGCGACGGTTTAAGATTTACGAGGGTGGCCAGTGCTCTTAGTTTTCTTATGCCGCCCGCCACCAGGCGAGTGGCTACCGGGGGACCTTTCCCGGTGCTTACTCGTGGAGATCTCCATATTCTCATCAATAACAAGGCTCCCAGAATCCACCGAGGAAGAGCTATTCTTTCTCTCCCTTGCTGGACCAGGAGCGGGAAGGACATGAGGACGTGACTGTTTGTTGAGGGTGGTCAAGTTAATTTTATCTGACTTGTCAGGCTTCTGTTTTGGCCGCAATGACTGCGAAGGAGCAGCAGCAGCCTGAGAGTATGAAGTGGCAACAGGGATGTCTGTCAGAGAGTTGGAACATACAGGAGGCTTAGACTGAGAGGTAGGGCGTGGGGCATTAGGAGCGAATGTAAGGTCAGTCTGTGTTTCCACAGTGCACATCACAGAACAGGACACAACCGCCGATGCATAGGAGACATTAGGTTTGGGAGTTGCATGCAACTCCTTCACCTTCTTCCTAGCATCGTAAAAGGATATGCCCTCAGTTGCCTTCACTGTGCAGACCTCTTTCTCCTCCTTCCACTTGGGACAAACCCGAGAGGAAGTGGGGTGAGCGCCCTGGCAGTGAAAGCAACATTCATTCTCTGATGTACAGTGGTCAGCAGAATGGCCTACAGCCACGCACTTGCCACATACTAGGTTAGAAGACCGACAAGCCTTTTCATGGTGTCCATAGATCTGACATTTTGCACAATGAAGGGGGTTCGGGATGTATGGTCTGACATTGAAAATTTCGTATCCAACTTTCACATTGGCTGGAAGAGATACTTTTCCAAAAGTCAAAACAACTGTTGTGGTCTTCGTCCTTATACCTTCCGAAAATCTTGTAATAAATCTGGCCTCTATTACATCTTGCTGAGCAAGTTCCTGTACGATTTCTTCCTCTTCCAAAAGCACCAGATCCCTGCAGGTGATAACACCCTTGCAGGAATTCATGGAGTGGGGGATCGTTGTCTGGACATCGTAACTGTGGAACTTCCTCAATTTCAGCAAGTCCTTTACCTGGACTGAATTGATTGTCTTTACCAAGAGATCTCCACTTGCAAGTTTTTTTACTTGTTCCACCTCACCTGCACACCCATCAATCACCTTCTTGATGATGAAGGGATTGAGGCTGGACAGGGGAGTAGAACTAACCGCGTGAATCAAGACAAACTCGGCGTTATTTACATTTATATCTAAAGCTCTGGTCCGGGGCCATTCAGTCATGGGACAGTCCGTCCGTTGGTTAGTCGGGGGTCGGTCAGGACTAGCGCCCCCCCTGATGAGGGGGGAGGCAGTATGGGCGTCCTCCATAGTACCACTCCCCCCTAACGGGGGAAGTGGGAAGAAGGTGAGAAGACAAACAAGGGACCAACAACCAGGGGCAAAACACCTAAATCTGAGGTTGCCCTCTCAAACCACTCCATGGAGGCCCGACCGTGTTCGTTCACGCCCCAGAGCGATCAGTGGGGGGGACCCTCCGTGGGCGATAAGCAAAGGTAAACTCAGAAAATAGATACAAAAACCATTGTATCTCTAACAGGGAGGGGAGGAAAATGAGAACTAACTAATCCAAACTTTATTGAAAAACGCCCTAATGGCGAGCAAAACAAAGCTAACGCCGGTGAGGCAACCCTGTGCTAGGGGAGAGCTCAGAAAACACGTTTACTCTCTCCGCAACCATTCATGAAAGTTCTGGGGAGCTTTTTTTTTTTTTTTTTTTTTTTTTTTCCGGCCTATCAACCATTGGGGCCGAAGCCCCTGGTTATCTACATATATATATATATATATATATATATATATATATATATATATATATATATACATTTAAACATATATACATATATATACAAACATATATATATATACATACACACACACACACACACACACACACACACACACACACTTCCATGCATACATACAGACACACTTTCATGCAAACGTACATATATATATATAATAATTTTAATTTTATTTATTTTTTTGTATTTTTATTTTTTAAATTTTTTCTTGGTTTTATATTTTTCATACCTTATATTATAAAGAAAAACTAATCTAAAGACCCTAAAACTAATCACCTAACAGACAAATCGCTAACCTATACTAAATCCTACAGAGACAAATAGCTAGACCTACACTAATGGTAAAAATACCTCGACCAACAGAACACCATCGACTGCAGATATGTAATGCCTTTGTACATGACATACCTGCACTCATCACCTGGTGACTGTCAGTTGAGGCACAACCTAATATACGGGACATCAATATATGAAAGGGAACCAGACGAGTCAGGAACATCTCCATATACGTCAGCTGTCGTCCCTAATTAGAATAACTTAAGCAAGATAATATAATATATTTACATAATTTGTACAAAAAGTGAAGAACCTCGCCCAGCAGACCACCATCGACTGCAAGTGCCCAATACCTTCCTATATTGCACACTTGCACTCATCAGCTGGTGACTGTCAGGCGAGGAACTTGGCTTAATGTAGGGGACATCTATATTATAAATAGATCGGTGGGAGGAGGAACTATTTAAAATATGTCAACTGTCAACCCTAATTAATATTACAATATATACATATTTACTGTTCATAAAAACCATAACCACACAGTAAAAAAGTCACATCACTCTGATCAGTCCGGTCTCTCTCAAGAAAACCATCAATTTATCAGTCATAACAATGTCCCCATCACCCAGGATGGTGGAAAGGGTGAAGGGGACGTCTACTGCGCCGCAGTAATTTATAAGTGAAGCACGTTCACGAATAAATCGCCGACAGCGCAGGATGATATGACTGATAGATAACACTGCATTACAGATGTCACAGTGCTGTGGGAAGCGTCTTTCCATATAAGGTTTCATATGTGTTAAAATGGTTGCATTGAGCCGTAACCGTGCCAACACTTTTTCTTCTAGGCGACTGGGACGGTTGGCAGTGTCCCAGTCGCCCAGGTACGGCTTACAAGTTAGAATATTCAGTCTGGTCCACTGACCTTGCCACAGAAGATTTATTGATTTCTTTCCGAGAGAGAGACTCGAACGTAGATCACGAGGAACGTCCCAAGTCTCCTCGAGCTCTACAGCCGACTTTGCAAGTAAGTCAGCCTGCTCATTGCCATAGATACGACAATGACCAGGCACCCAGATCAGCGTGAATGACTTGTTGCATGAATGCAACTTATTAACGATGCAGCCCTGGATCTCATGAGAGTCCGTAGTGCAAGATGCAATTGCCTGAAGGGCTGATTTTGAATCTGAAAATATGACAAATGAGTCATGCCTAGAATTGAGAGCATAGTCTATGGCTTTGTCAATAGCAAAAAGTTCTAAAGTAAACACAGATGTATGAGTCGGTAACCGATACATGAGGGCACATTCAGTCGACCACACACTTGCACCCACACATTCACTCGACTTGGAGCCGTCGGTGTACAATAGATGGTACCCCAAGTGACGAACAATGATGTTACGAAACAAGTGGTGGACCTCCACCTCTGGCGCCTTGGCCTTTGGTGCTGGAAGCCATGTAACATCCACTGTAAAGCCAGGTGGCTCCCAAGGCGCTATATTTTTAAGCACCAACTTGTCACAGTCACTGGGGTCCACATCAAGCTCCTGAGTCAGTAAGCAGAGGCGAGCGGCAAGTGGCCGACGCACCCCCCACAGAAGGTGATGGTATTGACGCAGGGGGTACAGGCCACATTGCTGATATTACATTTCCTTAATGTCCTTACACCGTAGCACAAGGCCAGGTGGTCACGGCGAATATGGAGGGGAGGCACATTCGCCTCCACTTCCATACAAGCCACACGGGTACACTGGACAGCTCCAAGACACATTTGCAAGCATTTACTCTGCAACACATCCAATCCTTTCAGCGTGGCATCAGATGCCGAGCCATACACCTGTGCGCCAGTGTCTAGCTTCGATCGAATAAGGGACTTATACACCATTAATAAAGATTTTCTGTCGGCACCCCATGTAGTACCCGCTAGGTACTTAAGGACATTTAACGGTTTATCACAACAAGCAAGCAAAGTATTAACGTGAAGTTTAAAATTTATTCTATGATCAAAATGTATTCCTAAAAATTTTACAGAATTATGAAAAGGTACCACCTGATTATCCAAAGTTAAGCACAAATTAGGTACGTTTCGATTAGTGAAGACTATAGCGGCACACTTATGGATGGAAAACTTAAATCCCCACTGCAAGGCCCATTGGTGGACGGAGTCAAGACCTGCTTGAATCCGCCCAGCCGAAAATTGTGCATTACGGGAAGAGTGCCATATTGCACAATCGTCAGCGTAGAGCGAGTATTTAAGATTCCTCGGGATGGGAGCTGATGACAGAATATCATTGATCATAATACTAAATAAAGTAGGACTAAGCACACTTCCCTGTGGCACCCCGTTTTCCTGGATAAATATATCCGATGTTACGTTACGGGGCAATTTGACAGAGAAAGTCCTGTTCCTTAACAAATTTGAAATAAAAACAGGCAAATTTCCTCTTAAACCATAAGCATAGAGCTTCATTAGTATACCGTGTCGCCATGTCATGTCATAGGCTTTATGGATGTCCAAGAACACCCCTATCATGAATTCTTTATTGGCAAATGCCTCTGCAATACAATGCTCCAAATTCATTAAATGATCTAGTGAACTTCTGTAGTTAGGGAACCCACATTGTTGATCATTTAACATATTCTTCGACTCTAAAACAAAAAGAAGCCTATTGTTAACCATTCGTTCCATGACCTTACGTAGACAAGAAGTCAACACAATAGGACGAAATGAAGTGGGATTCATAAGACGACCAGCCTCTTTGGGTATCGGTATGACGTGCGCAAAGTGCCATGAGTTTGGGAACGTTCCAGACGCCCAAATCTCATTGTACAATGCTAACATCTTAATCAGATTGTCCTGATAAAGATGCTGAATCATACCGTACGTGATGGTGTCTGGTCCAGGGCTGGTGTCTTTACAGGATTTAAGGGCAAGGAGCAGTTCATCTAGCGTAAACTCTTTGTTGTACAGGGAGTCTACGTCTTCTGTGGTAAAGTCTAATATCTGTAGCTTAGCCATGCGTTTATGATGTTGAAAACGCGGATCATAATTGGCAGAGCTATTTACATGAGAAAAACTCCTGGCGAGGATGTTAGCAACATCCACGGGCTCATCATAGATGTTATTATTTACCTGAAGGGTGGTGATTGGAAAATATGGGCCTTTATTATTTAATATTCTTATAGTGGACCAGACTTTACGTAATGGAGTTGTACGAGTCACCGTGGACACAAAGGACCGCCAGGAGTCACGTTTGGCCCTTCTTATTATTCTCCTTGCCTCAACCCGTGCCTGTTTGTATGCAATAAAGTTTTCCTTAGTGGGCTGACTATCAAAAATCCTGTATCTCCTATTGCATTTTCTTAATGCTTGTCGGCAATCCGGCGTCCACCAATGTGCTCTATGCTTCGTGTGAACTGTAGAAGTCTTGGGAATAGCAGCCTCAGCTGCGTGTAATATGGAAGTAGTTATATTTTCGACCTTAACGTCTATGGTCACCCCAGATATATCTAAATTGGCGATCCTTGAGAAGGATCCCCAATCTGCTTTCTTATAGTTAAATTTTGGAGGTGGAGGGTCCGAAACGATGTCGCGTGTATAAGAAAGACAGATGGGTAAATGATCACTTCCCAAGGAGTCGTCGTAAGGGTCCCATGGGAGATCTTGATGTATACCAGGGGAGGCCAAAGATAAGTCAATGGCCGAAAAGTTACCAGTACGATCATCTACACGAGTCGCTCTACCATCGTTCAGAAGACAGTGGTTGGACTGTAGTATTAGGTCGGCTACTTCCTCCCCACGACCATCAATCCTCAAGCTACCCCATTGATAGTGATGGGCGTTAAAATTGCCCAACACTAACTTATTTCCGGGTAGATGTTCAACTAGTGAATTTAAAGCATCACTATCAATGGGGCCGTGTGGAGGACAGTACAGAGAGCAAATAGACAGATACGTGTTATTACATTTTACTCTGCACGCGACAGCTTCCAGAGTAGAATTTAGAATCACTTCCGTTTGTGGGTGTGATTTGTGTGTGTATATGGCGACTCCATGACCTTCATATCTTCTATACGAGTGATAGTGTTTGAACTGTGGAGGATCAGGGTGATCCTCCAGGCGCGTCTCCTGTAAACAAACAATGTCTGGCCTGTGTATAGAAAGCAAGATTGCTATATTGTGTAACTTATTCCCAATACCTCTACAATTCCACTGTAGTATAGTGAATGCGGCGGTTTAAGATTTTCGAGGGTGGCCAGTGTGCTTAGTTTTTTTATGCCCTCCGCGACCAGGCGAGTGGCTACTGGGGGACCTTTCCCGGTTCTTACTTATGGAGACCTCCATATTCTCATCAATTACAAGGCTCCCAGACTCCACCGAGGAAGAGCTATTCTTTCTCTCCCTCGCTGGACCAGGAGCGGGAAGGACATGAGGACGTGACTGTTTAGTGAGGGTGGTCAAATTAATCTTGTCAGACTTGTCTGGCTTCGATTTTGGCTGCACTGACTGCGAAGGAGCAGCGGCAGCCTGGGAGTAGGAAGTCGCAACAGGGATGTCCGTCAGAGAGTTGGAGCGTACAGGAGGCTTAGACTGAGATGTAGGGCGTGGGGCATGTGGAGCAAATGTTAGGTCAGTCTGTGTCTCAACGGTGCACATCACGGGTCGGGACACAACCGCCGATGCATAGGAGATATTAGGCTTGGGAGTTGCATGCAGCTCCCTCACCTTCTTCCTAGCATCGTAGAAGGAAATGCCCTGTGTTGCTTTTACTGTGCAGACCTCCTTCTCCTCCTTCCACTTGGGACAAGCCCTCGAGGAAATGGAGTGAGCATCCTTGCAGTGAAAGCAGCACTCGGTCTCGGATGTACAGTTGTCAGCAGAGTGACCTACAGCTGCGCACTTGCCACACACGATGTTGGAAGCCCGACAAGCCTTTTCGTGGTGTCCATAGAGCTGACATTTTGAACAACGAAGGGGGTTCGGGATGTATGGTCTAACATTTACAATTTCGTATCCAACCTTCACATTGGCTGGAAGAGATACTTTGCCAAAAGTGAGAACAACTGTTGCGGTCTTCGTCCTTATGCCTTCCGAAAATCTTGTGATGAATCTGGCCTCTATTACATCTTGCTGAGCAAGTTCCTGTACGATTTCTTCCTCCTCCATAAGCACAAGATCCCTGCAGGTGATAACACCCTTGCAGGAATTCATGGCGTGCGGGATCGTTGTTTGGACATCGTGACAGTGGAACTTCCTCAGTTTCAGCAAATCCTTGACCTGGGCAGAATTCATGGTTTTTACGAGAAGGTCTCCACTCGCAAGTTTTTACACTTGTTCCACCTCACCTGCACACCCATCAATCACCTTCTTGATGATGAAGGGATTGAGGCTGGACAGGGGAGTAGAACCAACCACATGAATCAGGACGAATGAGGCATTGTTTGCTTGAATGTCAAGGCGGGTACGTGTCTGGGGCCGTTCAGTTGGGGGCAGTCAGTCCGTGAGACAGTCGGGGGTCGGTCAGGACTACCTCCCCCCCTGAAGGGGGGGGAGGCAGCAATGGCGTCCGCCATAGTTACCACTTCTCCCGTCAGGGGGAGGTGGGAAGAAAGAGAAAAACGACTAAGGGAGAAATTGCCCGGGAACACACACCTAATCTGAGATTACCCTCTCAAACCACTCTCGGGAGGACGCGCCTATGTATAACTCACACCCCAGAGCGATCAGTGGGGGGTACACTCCAGAGGCGAAAAAGCAAAGGCAATCTCAGTAAACAGATACAGACACCTACTATATCTCTAATAAGGGTAGGGAGGAATGTGAACGCTAGCTAACTTAACTTTAATCAGGGAAAGTGCAAAACTATTGCCGGTGGGGCAGCCCTAGAATTTGGAGGAGAGTTCAGCACACATCTGTCCTCTCCGCAACCATCCATCAAAGTCCCCCGGGGAGCAGTTTTCTTTTTTTTCTTTTTTCTTTTTTTTCCCGGCCTATCAACCATTGGGGCCGAAGCCCCTGGTTATTAAGGCCATATATATATATATATATATATATATATATATATATATATATATATACTGTATATATATATATATATATATATATATATATATATATATACTGTATAAATATATATATATATATATATATATATATATTGTTACATAGCCTGTGATTTCATCATCCTTTGTGTAATTCTAACGTACAGTGTGCTGCCTGTTTGATCACGAGCGTGTTCTGCCTCAGTCCCCCCCTCCTACCTTTATAGTAGAGTAAGTCGTCCTTTCTGTTGTTCAGAGCGTGATTGTCAACTCTTTGTCCCCATTGCTTCATTTGCGTGTCCTTCTTACAAGTTGTATCAAGCTCTGCTGGCCCCTATATAATGAGCTCAGTCTCTGCATCATTGCCACTTAGATCTACTCCTCATTTTGTTCACATCTCTGTCCTCCCCTGTACAGTTATTATTGTGAGTACTCAGGAAGTCTCCAACCATCTAGCAGCTGTGTGATTTGAGTATAAGTGTTATTGCATTTTGTTCTTGTACTATATAGCATAAGTTATTAATTTGTAGGCCTGGTGAGGTTTTTGTAATTTATGTAGGATTCATTTTGTCAGCCAGTTTTAATATTATTTTGTGCCCGTAATAATTTATCTTGCATTAACTGAGCATTACCCAGTGTATTTTCATTTTATCAGGGCTGACTGAGGTAAATTTACACTTGCTAATTTCGTGTTAATAGAGGCTATTGCAGTTAACCATATATTTAACCTGTTTTTTGCCATTACATTATCCTTATGAGTCCTGAATGTTTTGTTGTTACTTTGAGCATTAAACTTTAACTTGTAATTTTACCTAACTCTTTTGTTTTGAACCTGGAACTTTACGGGACAGTAGTGATTTTTAGTATTCTCACTTAAAGTGTACATCATCTTTCTCTGTTCCGTAACATAAATTTGGCGACCTCGCCAGGATATTCAGGATATTATCATAAGGATATTGCTTGATATTTTGTGACTGTTACTTATTCATGATGTCTACTATTACTACACTTGATGAAGCCAAAGATTTTTTGTCAAATGTGCAAACAATGTTGGATGTAGAAAACAGAACAAAGAATGAACTTAAGCTTGTTGCTCAACAATTAGGAATTGCTGTTCGCTCTCATCATTCTAAAGATCAAATTGTTGACATGATTAATTAAAGCTTGTTTAATGTAACTCCTCCAGATGAGCAAACGCAGATTGAATTAGCTAAGTTACAGCTAGCCCTGCAGGATGCTCAGGCTAAGGAGGCGGAGTCTAATGCTAAGGAGGCTGAATTTCAAGCAAATGCTATGGAGGCTGAATTTCAGGCACGTTCTAAGGAGGCTGAGGCACAAGTTGAAATTGCTAGGATTCAGGCAGACCATGAGTATCGCATGAAACAAGGTGGAACTGGATCATCTAGCTCTGATGATTTTGATGTGGCTAAAAATGTTAAACTTGTCCCTCCTTTTAATGAATCTGATTTAACAAAGTATTTTCAGCTGTTTGAGAGGGTAGCTACAGGTTTTAATTGGCCCAAAAAGTATTGGCCAGTACTCCTTCAAACTGTTCTCACCGGTAAAGCTCAAGTCACTTATGCATCTTTGCCTCAGGATCAATCTGATAATTATGATGTAGTTAAGAGCTTGATTCTTAAGGCCTATGAGCTTGTTCCTGAAGCCTATAGAGTAAAATTTAGGGCAACTTACAAGCAAGATAAGCAATCCCATGTTGAGTATGCAAAAATCAAAGAAGATCTGTTACAGCAGTGGTTGAATTCTAAGAATATGGATTCTGATTTTGGTAAATTTAAGCAGATGATTTTGCTGGAGGACTTCAAGAGCTGTATTAGTAAAGATTTAAGAATATATCTTGATGTGAAAAGAATAGATAATTTGTCTGATGCTGCAGTTTTTGCTGATGAATATGTTCTCACTCACAAGAGATATTCTAAAGAAAAAGGGAAAGCTGAGAGTAAGTACGTTGCCTCTACTCAGAGTACAGGTAACAGGAAAGAGAATAAGGATGATGTTTCTCAGGAAGTAAATACCAGCTTCACCTCTAGATTTCAGAAAAGTAAATGTACTTATTGTAGTAAGCTTGGTCATACTACGGAGAAATGTTTCAGGAGACAGCGTGATGTGAACAAAAAGGAGTCTTTAAATATTCAGTCAATTGGTCTAGTGTCCACCCTTGAGAGTTCCCAGAATTCTTTAACTGAGTTAACTGAACCTGCTTTGAGGGGTAACTTAAATTCTCATGATGGAGCTCCTCTTTTGAGCAGTAACGTGGGTGACACTCTCAAGAGTTCATGTGCTAATTTCCTGTCTGATGGTTTTGTCAGTCCTCTGGACAGTAATGGCAGGAAATCAGTTAAAATATATCGTGATACAGGTGCTTGCCAATCCCTTATGCTGACCAGTGTTCTAGGCTCTAATGTTAATTCCTCTGATGAAACTGTAATCGTACAAGGTGTAGGGAATAATTACTTCTCTGTCCCTCTGTGCAGAGTGAATTTAGAGTCTGGTTTTGTTAATGGTTCCGTTATGGTTGGGTTGGTTGAGACACTCCCAATGTCTGGTGTAACTTTCTTACTTGGGAATGATATTGGTGGAAGTCAAGTGTGTCCAGCTCCTCAGTTGTCTAGTGAGCCAGTGGCTGCGTCCCAGGATTGTGATGTCCCTGATGTGTTCCCTGCATGTGCTGTCACTAGGGCTAAGTCTAAAGTTACTGGTGACTTAGAGGATAATGATGATGATGATGTTATCCTAGCTGACACTTTTCTTGCTAATTTGGACCACTCACCAGATGAGGCAGTACCCCGTAGTGTTGATAATTTGTCTCGTCAAGAGTTGGTTGAGTTGCAGGTTGCTGACCCTGAGTTGAAAGGTCTAGCTAACTCTGCTTGCAGTAAGGAAGAGTCAGGTGGTTCTTCTACTTGTTATTATGTAAAGTCAGGAGTACTTATGAGGAAGTGGAGACCCCCAACAGCATCAGCCGACTGTGAGTGGGAGGTTGTACATCAAGTTGTCATCCCTCGTGTTTGTAGGCAGGATATCATTAGAGTGGCTCATGATTCCAGTTTGGCAGGACACCTTGGAGTGAGGAAGCCTGTGGCACGCATTTTGAAACACTTCTACTGGCCAGGTATCTTCAGGGATGTTTCCTGGTATTGTAAGTCTTGTCACACCTGTGAAGTTGTGGGGAAGTGTAATCAGACCGAAAAGGTTGCACCTCTAGTTCCCATTCCTCCTTTTGAGGCGCCATTCACCCGTGTGTTGGTGGATATTGTGGGCCCTCTTCCTAAGACTTCTTCAGGATTTTCTTATGTGTTGACCCTGATTGATATGGCTACTCGTTATCCTGAAGCCATTCCACTTAGAAATATCTCAGCAAAGAACGTGGTTAAGGAAATGCTAGGGTTCTTCACAAAGTTTGGTCTGCCCAAGGAGGTACAGTCAGACCGGGGAAGTAATTTCATGTCAAATGTTTTCATGCAGTCTCTGAAAGAGTTGGGCATCACCCAGATCACGTCTTCAACTTACCATCCCCAGACCCAAGGAGCGTTGGAGAGATATCATCAAACACTCAAATCGATGCTCAAGAAATACTGTTTGGAACATCAGAAAGACTGGGATAAAGGTCTTCCATTTGTTGTATTTGCCGCAAGAGAATCTCCAAATGAATCACTGGGCTTCTCACCTTTTGAACTACTGTTTGGCCATGAAGTAAGAGGACCCCTTAAGCTACCAAGGAATGCTGGCTGTCGGAGGAAGATGACGTCAACCTGCTGGAGTATGTGATGAAGTTCAAAGAACGGCTGTCCACTGCTTTACAACTGGCGAGAGAGAATTTAGGAGCTGCTCAGGAGAAGATGAAGACTTGGTATGATAAGAAGTCCAGGTTACACCACTTTCAGCCAGGAGATCAGGTTTTGATTCTGCTACCAGTTCATGGGCAACCTCTTCAAGCCAAGTTTAGTGGTCCTTATTTCGTGGAGAAGAAACTCAGTGATGTCAACTATGTCATCGCCACACCAGATCGTAGAAAGAACAAGCAACTATGTCACATCAACATGCTAAAGTTATATCACAGGCGGGACGAAAATAATCCAGTCTGCACTGTAGCTGTTCCACCCGAGTCTGCAAGTGAAGCTCTCCCATGCAGTATGAGCCTGAGTGATAGTTTGGGGAAGAATCCTGATATCATGAATGATCTCCAGACTAAGCTTTCTTATCTATCTCCCGAGGAAAGGGCAGGAGTTTTCGGCATTACTGCAAGAGTACCCGCAAGTGTTCCGTGCTACTCCAGGAAGAACCACTGTGTTGATGCATGATGTCGATGTTGGAGACGCAAAGCCAATTAAACTGCCTCCTTACCGTGTGAGCCCAGTGAAAGTTCCTCTCATCCAGAAGGAGCTTGGCTACCTGTTGGACCACAAGATGATTGAGCCCTGTCAGAGCGAGTGGAGTTCTCCTGTCTCTCTAGTCCCTAAGCCAGGTGCGTCACAGCGGCTTTGCATTGACTACAAACGTGTTAATCAGATAACCAAAACGACACCCTCTTCCTCGTGTGGAAGATTGCATAGACAAGATCGGAAAGGCTAGGTACATAAGTAAGTTTGATTTGTTAAAGGGATACTGGCAAGTACCTATGACTGAACGTGCTAGGGAGATCTCATATTTTGTAACACTAGGAAAGGCTTTTGCATGTTCTGTAATGCCGTATGGTATGAAGAATGCACCAGCCACATTTCAGAAGCTCATGAATGTTGTAACAGAGGGTTTGGCAGGGTGTGTTGTTTATATTGATGATGTATTAATCTTCAGTGACAACTGGAAAGATCACCTATGCCATGTCAGTAAATTTCTTGGGCGTTTAGTTCATGCTAATCTTGTAGCTAATTTATCAAAGTGTGAGTTTGGTCAAGCTAAAGTTCAGTACCTTGGGTACGTAATTGGTGATGGACATGTTGCACCACCAGGAGCTAAGGTTCAGGTTATAAGTGATCTTCCCAGACCTAGAAGTAGGAAAGAGCTACAAAATTTTTTGGGAATGGTAGGTTATTACCGGAGATTTGTTCTTAACTTTTCTATTCTTGTATCACGACTTACAGACCTACTGAAAAATGGAGTTAAATTTGTCTGGACCGATAACTGTGAATCCTCTTTCAACAAACTTAAAGCTATCCTATTAAGTCAGCCAGTGCTCGCTACTCCAAATTTTGCTAAGCCTTTTAAGATGTCTGTTGATGCAGGTGATACAGGAGCTGGGGCTTTTTTGCTGCAAGAGGATGATCAGGGTATTGATCATCCTGTATCTTATTACAGTAAGAAGTTCACTCCCCCTCAAAAGAACTACTCAACTATTGAGAAAGAGCTTTTGGCCTTGATTTTGGGTTTACAGCATTTTTCATTTTATTTGTGTTCTGGTTTTGACCCCATAGTCATTTATACCGATCATAATCCACTGAAATTCCTTAGTAAGTTTAAAGATAAAAATCAGAGATTGACAAGATGGAGTCTACTTCTTCAGGAGTATTCATTAGACATACAACATGTCAAGGGGAAAGAAAATGTTATTGCAGATTGCTTATCTAGACTTTAGACAGATTGTTTTAGAGTAATAAGAAATTTCCTTTGTAAATTTCTTTTTCTTTGTGGGGAGGTGTTACATAGCCTGTGATTTCATCATCCTTTGTGTAATTCTAACGTACAGTGTGCTGCCTGTTTGATCACGAGCGTGTTCTGCCTCAGTCCCCCCCTTCTACCGTTATAGTAGAGTAAGTCGTCCTTTCTGTTGTTCAGAGCGGGATTGTCAACTCTTTGTCCCCATGGCTTCATTTGCGCGTCCTTCTTACAAGTTGTATCAAGCTCTGCTGGCCCTTATATAATGAGCTCAGTCTCCGCATCATTGCCACTTAGATCTACTCCTCATTTTGTTCACATCTCTGTCCTCCTCTGTACAGTTATTATTGTGAGTACTCAGGAAGTCTCCAACCATCTAGCAGCTGTGTGATTTGAGTATAAGTGTTATTGCATTTTGTTCTTGTACTGTATAGCATAAGTTATTAATTTGTAGGCCTGGTGAGGTTTTTGTAATTTATGTAGGATTCATTTTGTCAGCCAGTTTTAATATTATTTTGTGCCCGTAATAATTTATCTTGCATTAACTGAGCATTACCCAGTGTATTTTCATTTCATCAGGGCTGACTTAGGTAAATTTGCTCTTGCTAATTTCGTGTTAATAGAGGCTATTGCAGTTAACCATATATTTAACCTGTTTTTTGCCATTACATTATCCTTATGAGTCCTGAATGTTTTGTTGTTAGTTTGAGCATTAAACTTTAACTTGTAATTTTACCTAACTCTTTTGTTTTGAACCTGGAACTTTACGGGACAGTAGTGATTTTTAGTATTCTCACTTAAAGTGTACATCATCTTTCTCTGTTCCGTAACAATATATATATATATATATATATATATATATATATATATATATATATATATACAAACATATATAATTATACACACACACACACACACACACACACACTTCCATGCATACATACAGACACACTTTCATGCAAACGTACATATATATATATATATATATATAATAATTTTAATTTTATTTATTTTTTGGTATTTTTATTTTTTTAACTTTTTTCTTTTTTTTATATTTTTTATACCTTATATTATAAAGAAAAACTAATCTAAAGACCCTAAAACTAATCACCTAACAGACACATCGCTAACCTATATTAAATCCTACAGGGACAAATAGCTAGACTTACACTAATGGTAAAAACACCTCGACTAACAGAACACCATCGACTGCTGATATGTAATGCCTTTCTACATGACATACCTGCACTCATCACCTGGTGACTGTCAGTTGAGGGACAACCTAATATAGGGGACATCAATATATGAAAGGGAACCAGACGAGTCAGGAACATTTCCATATACGTCAGCTGTCGTCCCTAATTAGAATAAATTAAGCAAAATAATATAATGTATTTACATAATTTGTACAAAAAGTGAAGAACCTAGCCCAGCAGACCACCATCGACTGCAAGTGCCCAATACCTTCCTATATTGCACACTTGCACTCATCAGCTGGTGACTGTCAGGCGAGGAACTTGGCTTAATGTAGGGGACATCTATATTAGAAATAGATCGGTAGGAGAAGGAACTATTTAAAATATGTCAACTGTCAACCCTAATTAATATTACAATATATACATATTTACCGTTGATAAAAACCATAACCACACAGTAAAAAAGTCACATCACTCTGATCAGTCCGGTCTCTCTCAAGAAAGCCATCAATTTATCAGTCATAACAATGTCCCCATCACCCAGGATGGTGGAAAGGGTGAAGGGGACGTCTACTGCGCCGCAGTAATTTATAAGTGAAGCACGTTCACGAATAAATCGCCGACAGCGCAGGATGATATGACTGATAGATAACACCGCATTACAGATGTCACAGTGCGGTGGGAAGCATCTTTCCATATATGGTTTTATGTGGGTTAAAATGGTGGCATTGAGCCTTAACCGTGCCAACACTTTTTCTTCTAGGCGACTGGAACGGTTGGCAATGTCCCAGCCGCCCAGATACGGCTTACAAGTTAGAATATTTAGTCTGGTCCACTGACCTTGCCACAGAAGATTTATTGATTTCTTTCCGAGTGAGAGACTCGACCGTAGATCACGAGGAACGTCCCAAATCTCCTCGAGTTCTACAGCCGACTTTGCAAGTAAGTCAGCCTGCTCATTGCCATAGATACGACAATGATCAGGCACCCAGATTAGCGTGAATGACTTGTTGCATGAATGCAACTTATTAATGATGTGGCCCTGGATCTCGTGAGAGTCCGTAGCGCAAGATGTAATTGCCTGAAGGGCTGATTTTGAATCTGAAAATATGACAAATGAGTCATGCCTAGAATTGAGAGCATAGTCTATGGCTTTGTCAATAGCAAAAAGTTCTGAAGTAAACACAGATGTATGAGTCGGCAACCGGAACCTGAGGGCAGATTCAGTCGACCACACACTTGCACCCACACATTCACTCGACTTGGAGCCTTCAGTATACAATTGATGGGAGCCCAAGTGACGAACAATGATATTACGAAACAAGTGGTGGACCTCCACCTCCGGTGCCTTGGCCTTTGGTGCTGGGAGCCATGTAACATCCACTGTAAAGCCGGCTGGTTCCCAAGGCGCTATATTTTTAAGCACCAACTTGTCACAGTCACTGGGGTCCACATCAAGCTCCTGAGTCAGTAAGTGGAGGCGAGCGGCAAGTGGCCGACGCACCCCCCGCAGAAGATGGTGGTATTGACGCAGGGGGGTACAGGCCACATTGCCGATATTACTTTTCCTTAATGTCCTTACGCCATAGGACAAGGCCAGGTGGTCACGGCGAATACGGAGGGGAGGCACATTTGCCTCCACTTCCATACGAGTCACACGGGTACACCGGACGGCTCCAACACACATTCGCAAACATTTATTCTGTAGCACATCCAATCCTTTCAGCGTGGCATCGGATGCCAAGCCACACCTGTGCGCCATAGTCTAGCTTCGATCGAATAAGGGACTTATACACCATTAATAAAGATTTTCTGTCGGCACCCCATGTAGTACCCGCTAGGTACTTGAGGACATTTAACGGTTTATCACAACGAGCAAGCAAAGTTTTAACGTGAAGTTTAAAATTCATTCTATGATGAAAATGTATTCCTAAAAATTTTACAGAATTTTGAAAAGGTACCGCCTGATTATCCAAAGTTAAGCACAAATTAGGTACGTTACGGTTGGTGAAGACTATAGCGGCTCACTTACGTACGGAAAACTTAAATCCCCACTGCAAGGCCCATTGGTGGACGGAGTCAAGGGCTGCTTGAATCCGCCCAGCCGAAAATTGTGCATTACGGGAAGAGTGCCATATTGCACAATCGTCAGCGTAGAGCGAGTATTTAAGATTCCTTGGGATGGGAGCTGATGACAGAATATCACTGATCATAATACTAAATAAAGTAGGACTAAGCACACTTCCCTGTGACACCCCGTTTTCCTGGATAAATATATCCGATGTTACGTTACGGGGCAATTTGACAGAGAAAGTTCTGTCCCTAAATTTGAAATAAAAACAGGCAAATTTCCTCTTAAACCATAAGCATAGAGCTTCATTAGTATACCGTGTCGCCAGGTCATGTCATAGGCTTTATGGATGTCCAAGAACACCCCTATCATGAATTCTTTATTGGCAAATGCCTCTGCAATACAATGCTCCAAATTCATTAAATGATCTAGTGAACTTCTGTATTTACGGAAGCCACATTGTTGATCATTTAACAAATTCTTCGACTCTAAAACAAAAAGAAGCCTATTGTTAACCATACGTTCCATGACCTTACATAGACAAGAAGTCAACACAATAGGAAGAAATGAAGTGGGATTCATAAGACGACCAGCCTCTTTGGGTATCGGTATGATGTGCGCAAAGTGCCATGAGTTTGGGAACGTTCGAGATGCCCAAATCTCATTGTACAATGCTAACATCTTAATCAGGTTGTCCTGATTAAGATGCTGGATCATACCGTACGTGATGGTGTCTGGTCCAGGGCTGGTGTCTTTACAGGATTTAAGGGCAAGGAGCAGTTCATCTAGTGTAAACTCTTGGTTGTACGGGGAGTCTACGTCTTCTGTGGCAAAGTCTAATATCTGTAGCTCAGCCTTTCATTTATGATGCTGGAAACGCGGGTCATAATTGGCTGAGCTACTTACATGAGAAAAACTCCTGGCGAGGATGTTAGCAACGTGCACGGGCTCGTCATAGATGTTATTATTTACTTGCAGGATGGTGACTGGGAAATATGGGCCTTTATTATTTAATATTCTTATAGTGGACCAGACTTTATGTAATGGTGTTGTACGAGTCACCGTGGACACAAAGGACCGCCAGGAGTCACGTTTGGCCCTTCTTATTATGCTCCTTGCCTCAGCCCGTGCCTGTTTGTATGCAATAAAATATTTCTCAGTGGGCTGACAGTCAAAAATCTTGTATCTCCTATTGCGTTTTCTTAATGCTTGTCGGCAATCCGGCGTCCATCAATGTGCTCTATGCTTTCCATGAACTGAAGAAGTCTTGGGAATAGCAGCCTCAGCTACATGCAATATGGAAGTAGTTATATTTTCGACCTTAACATCTATGGTCTCCCCAGATATATCTAAATTGGCGATCCTTGAGAAGGATCCCCAATCTGCTTTCTTATAGTTAAATTTTGGAGGTGGAGGGTCCGAAATGATGTCGCGTGTATAAGAAAGACAGATGGGTAAATGATCACTTCCCAAGGAGTCGTCGTAAAGGTCCCATGAGAAATCTTGATGTATACCAGGGGAGGCCAAAGATAAGTCAATGGCCGAAAAGTTACCGGTACGATCATCTACACGAGTCGCTCTACCATCGTTCAGAAGACATATTTTTTTTTTTTTATGCGAGGAAGAAGGAACCAAAGGCCATGAGCCCGCAGTAACAGTACCCTCCAGAAAAAACAAAATACAATATAGAGCCAAATTCAAGATCCGATCATTTTGAGATGCCTGGACACACTGCGTTTGAAAGACGAGATCATAGGCAGCAGGAAATACAGACAGAGGGAGACAGTTCCAGAGCTGACCTGTTGCATAAATGAAAGACTGGGCGTAACGGTTAACTCTTGCATTAGAGAGTTGGACAGAAAAAGGATGAGAGTTTGCTGCCAGACGGGTGCTACGCGCCCGTTGTAGAGGTGGAGGAATGGAAGCAGACAGTTCAGAGGAGCAGTGACCATTAAAGTAGCGATAGAAAAGAGATAAAGATGCAACAGTGCGGCGAAGAGACAGAGGTTGAAGGGAGTCAGTAAGAGGAGGAGAGTTAATGAGATGAAAAGCCTTTGACCACCCTATTGAGAAGAGCTGTATGAGGGGAGCCTCCCCACACATGAGAGTTGTACTCCACACAGGGGCGGATAAAACCCCTGTATAGAGTCAACAATTGCGCAAGGGTAAAGAAAGAGCGGAGTCGGCTTAGCACACCTAATCTCTTGGAAGCAGATTTTACAAGAGATGTAATATAATCTTTCCAAGATAAGTCCCAAGTAAATGAAACCCCAAGCATGTTCAAGGATGATGCAGGATTAAGCTGAATATTATTAAACATTAGTGGGTATACCTGTGGAAGGTTTTGTCAGGTTGAAAGGTGTAAGAACTGAGTCTTAGATGCATTAAAGACAACCATATTATTTTTACCCCAGTCAGAGATACGAGCCAAGTCAGACATTAGGTGTGCCATAGCCTCATCCCTTGTTTGTTGAAGTAACTGTTGAGATGGGCGTTGCGGGAACCGAATGGAAAGGTGAAGGGTGGAGTCATCAGCATATGAGTGGATAGGGTTAGATGTACAGCTTAGAAGATCATTGATGAATAAAAGGAAGAGAGTTGGTGATAGGACAGAGCCCTGAGGAACACCACTGTTGATAGATTTAGGAGAAGAACGATGGCCGTCTATAACAGCAGCTATAGAACGACCAGAAAGGAAGCTAGCGATGAAGGCACAGATAGAAGGATAGAAACCGTAGAAGGGCAGTTTGGAAATTAAAGATTTATGCCAGACTCGATCGAAAGCCTTTGAGATGTCAAGTGCAATGGCAAAGCTTTCGCCAAAGTCCCGAAAGGAGGATGACCAGGAGTCTGAAAGGTAGGTGAGAAGATCGCCAGTGGAGCGTCCCTGACGGAACCCATACTGACGATCGGAAAGAAGGTTGTGATAGGAAAGATGCCTTATAATTTTTCTATTAAGAAATGACTCGAAAACTTTTGAAATACAGGACGTTAAAGCAATTGGACGATAGTTGGAGGGTTGGGAGTGGTCACCCTTCTTTGGGACTGGCTGAATGAGAGCAAACTTCCAGCAAGAAGGAAAGGTACAAGTTGACAGACAAAGACGAAAGAGCTTGCTTAGGCAGGGTGTAAGCACAGAAGCACAGTTCTTGAGAACAACACGAGGGACCCCATCAGGCCCATATATATGCCTTGTTAGTACTGAGGCCAGTGATGGCAGAAAATACATCAACTGAAGAAATTTTAATGTCAGCCATGAGGAAGTCAGAGGGGGGAAGTGATGGAGGAACAGCACCGGAATCGTCTAAGGTAG
Source organism: Coenobita brevimanus (assembly GCF_032717465.1). Lineage (NCBI taxonomy): Eukaryota > Metazoa > Arthropoda > Malacostraca > Decapoda > Coenobitidae > Coenobita > Coenobita brevimanus. The sequence goes on from NC_136986.1 coordinate 14,445,587, forward strand.
AATTGGAGGAGAAAGTCTGTGCGAAGAGATCTGCTTTATCAGTAGAAGAAATAGCTACAGAACCATCAGAGTAGAAAAGAGGAGGGAAGGATGATGAGGTAAAGTTGTTAGAAAGATTTTTGGCAAGATGCCAGATGGAGCGGGAAGAATTCGAGTTGGAGAGTTGAGAGCATTTAGTATGGATGAAATTATTTTTAGTAGAGCGAAGAACAGACTTAGCACGAATCCGGGCAGAAACGTAAAGATGATGTGATTCAGAGGTGGGTTGGCTCTGGTACCTTTTGTAGGCCCTCTCCTTGTTGCGGACAGCATTAGAACAAGCGTGATTAAACCAAGGCTTTCTTGCGTTAGTCAAAGGATATGAGAAAGGAATGTATGCTTCCATGCCCAAGAGAATAACCTCCGTAATGCGCAAGGCACACTCAGATGGCTCACGGCCATGGAAGCAATAATCATTCCAGGGAAAATCAAAGAAGTACTGCCTGAGGGCCTCCCAGTCTGCGGCTCCAAAATGCCACAGACGACGTTTCCCTGGAGGGTCCACAGGCCGTACCGGAGTGATCGGACAGGTTAAGGTAATAAGGTTGTGATCGGAGGAGCCCAACGGAGAGAAAAGATTAACAGAGTAAGCAGAAGGATTAGTTGTGAGGAAGACGTCAAGTATGTTGGAGCTCTCTCCAAGGCGGTCAGGGATACGGGTAGGGTGCTGTATAAGCTGCTCTAGGTCATTAAGGATAGAAAAGATGTAGGCTTGTTCACCAGGTGGATCCGTGAAAGGAGAGGAGAGCCAAAGGTGGTGGTGAACATCGAAATCTCCAAAAATGGAGATTTCAGAGAAAGGAGAAATGGATAGAATGTGTTCCATCATAGAAGTAAGATAGTCGAAGAATTTTTGATAGTAGAATTAGGGGATAAGTAAACAGCACAGATATATTTAGTCAGAGAATGACAGGAAAGCCGAAGCCAGAGTGTGGAGAATTCAGAAGAATCAAGTTCAGGAACACGAGAGCAAGATAAGTCGTTGCGTATATATACACAACAGCCACCTTTGGCTTTGAAATGAGTATAGAGAAAGTAGGAGGATACAGAAAAGGGTTTGCTGTCAGTTGCCTCAGACAGCTGAGTCTCCGTTAGAAAAAGAAGGTGAGGTTTAGAGGAGGAGAGGTGGTGCTCAACAGGGCGAAAGTTAGTGGAAAGGCCGCGAATGTTGCAGAAATGAAGAAGAGGAGAGTCAGACAGTGGTTCCAGGCATCTTGAGTCGTCACCAGGAGAGGGGCAGATGGTGGGGGCATTTATGGTCTCCCCCCCCTGGGGACTCCGAGGCTTGATAAAACGACGCCATTTTGGGTAAATTTTGAATAGGAAGTGTAGTATGTTGGACTGTAGTATTAGGTCGGCTACTTGCTCCCCACGACCATCAATCCTCAAGCTACCCCATTGATAGTGATGGGCGTTAAAATCGCCCAACACTAACTTATTTCCAGGCAGATGTTCAAATAGTGAATTTAAAGCATCACTATCAATGGGGCCATGTGGAGGACAGTACAGAGAGCAAATAGACAGATACGTGTTATTAAATTTTACTCTACACGCGACAGCTTCCAGAGTAGAATTTATAATCACTTCCGTTTGTGGGTGTGATTTGTGTGTGTAAATGGCAACTCCGTGACCTTCATATCTTCTGTACGAGTGGTAGTGTTTGAACTGTGGAGGATCAGGATGATCCTCCAGGCGCGTCTCCTGTAAACAACGTCTGGCCTGTGTATTGACAGCAAGATTGCTATATCTTGTAACTTATTCCCAATACCACTACAATTCCACTGTAATACAGTGAAAGCGACGGTTTAAGATTTACATTTGGGGCCAGTGTGTTTTGGCTTTTTTTGCCGCCCACCAGAAGGCGAGCGACTACCGGTGGACCTATCCCGGTGGTTGCTTACGGAAACCTCCATATTTTCATCAATTACGAGGTTCCCAGATTCCACCGAGGAAGAGCTACCCTTCCTCTCCCTCGCTGGGCCAGGAGCAGGAAGAACATGAGAACGTGACTTAGTAAGGGTGGTCATATTACTCTTACAAGAGTTGTCAGGCTTCGTTCTAGGCTTGACTGACTGAGAAGCAGCAGCAGCCTGAGAGTAGGAAGTTGTAACAGGGGTATCAGGTTGAGAGGTGGATTGGACAGGAGGCTGAGATGGAGAGGTAGAATGTGTGACAAGAGGAACCGGTTCAGGGTCAGTCTGTGTCCCAGCAGAGCACATCACGGGACGGGACATCACCGCCGAAGCATAGGACCTATTCGGCGTAGGAGTTGCATGCAACTCCTTCACCTTTTTCCTTGCTTCATAGTAGGAGACACCCTCAGTCGCCTTCACTGTGCAGACCTCTTTCTTCTCCTTCCACTTGGGACAATCCCTAGAGGAAGTGGAGTGAGCACCCTTACAGTGGAAGCAACAGATAGTCTCTGATGCTCATTGCTCAGCATCGTGACCCTGTGTTGCACATTTGCCACACACTGACTGTAACGCCCGACAATTCTTAGCAATGTGCCCATATAATTGACACTTCATGCAACGCAGTGGGTTGGGGATATAAGGTCTGACATTAACAATTTCATAGCCAACTTTGACATGTGCCGGGAGTGAAACTTTGCCGAAAGTCAAAACAATGGTGGCCGTCTTCGTCCTTATGCCTTTGGAAGATCTAGTTATAAACCGGGCATCGATGACATCTTGCTGAGCAAGTTCCTTTATGATGTCTTCCTCACTCATCACCATGAGATCCCTGCAAGTGATAACCCCCTTGCAGGAATTCATGGATGTTGGGATCTTGGCCTCGACATCATAGATATGAAACTTACGCAGCTTCAGCAAGTCTTTAACTTGGGAGGAATTATTAGTCTTGACAAGGAGGTCTCCATTCACAAGTTTTTTTACTTGTTCCACCTCCCCAGCACAGCCATCAATAACCCTCTTAATCATGAAGGGATTGAGACTGCTCAAGGGAGTGGAACCTAGAGCATGGATGATTACAAATTCAACATTTTTTACATTAATGTCCAGAGGCAATCGAGTCTGGGGCCGTTCTGTCTGGGGGCTGTCAGTCCCCTTGATCGGTCAGGGGTCGGTCAGGACCACCCCCCCTGAGGGGGGGAGAGGCAATAGGGGCGTCCTCCATAGTATCACTCTCCCCTAGCGGGGGAAGTGGGAAGAAGGAGAGAAAACGAGCAAGGGACAAACAACCGGGGACCACACACCTAAGTCTGAGGTTGCCCTCTCAAACCACTCCAGGGAGGCCCGACCGTGTTTATTCACGCCCCAGAGCGATCAGTGGGGGGGACCCTCCGTGGGCGATAAGCAAAGGTAAACTCAGTTTATGAGAACAGACACCTACTGTTCAAGACTAACAGGGAGGGGAGGTAACTGAGTACTAGCTAAACCTAAGCATCACCAGAAGGGTGAAAAAAAAGAAGCTAATGCCGGTAAGGCAGCCCTGAAAACTAGAGAAGAGCGCAGAGAATAACATGTCTACCCTCTTCATGACCATGCATCCGGGGAGCAGGTCTACCCCGCCTTAAACCCCCCTGCTCCACCTTCATCCGTTAGTTGTCAGTTAGTGTTAAACCACAAATTTTCTCATGTAATATATTAAATGATGGCAAATGTAAACCATTATCGTAACACTGACAACGGTCCACACGTTATCATGTCATTCTTACCCTAGTAACCTTCATTATTGATAGTCATAAAGACCCAGTTAAAAAGAAAGAAAACACTTTCTCCTCTCTCTCTTTCTCTCAGCAGAAAGAGATTGGGAAATAAACAGAGGGCGGCAAAACCCTCTTGTATTTACCCACATCACCATAAGCACAATGATACTAAAAAATTAATAAAGGTCATCATACTCTTCTTTGTAGCTAAACGAAAATATAATTAAATTATAATTCCATATCACATAATGAGTAGCAGATGGAAATTAATCCACCAATTTCATATCACTCAAGGAAATCACTGGTGATATAAACTCTCAGATGTTTGGTATGGGTAGCAGAGATTCATACAAACATATACACACTCATGCACCGTATATATATATATATATATATATATATATATATATATATATATATATATATATATATAAGCACCACTTCAGTGCAAAAGTTAATCGATAGGCAGGAGACCAAAAGGGTTCCATTCAATACAATTTAATCCCCCATTTTCGAAGTTTCGGTGTTCATTCAAGATTTAGACGAAGGTTTGCTAGAAGCAACATATCAGAGGGCTACACACAAGATACTCGTGGACCATCTGACGGGTAAGAATGGTGTGTCTTTTTATACTTATGTGGTAAAGACTACATATTATATAGATAGATAGATAAATAGATAGATAGAAGCAGGGAGTCAGATGATGAGAGGTGTTGTGTCTGCGAGAATGGAGCAGTGCTAAACATGCTTACACACTCTGACGCGAGGAATGCTTGAGACAGCGTCTAGTGGCCATATACACACATACACATATGCTCACACACAGGCTACGGGAACTTTCCATCCACGAGGAACACACGTGACACACCCCTGCTACACCAGAATTTAGGAAAGAGAGCTCAGACGGAGATTAGCCACCGAACAGGCAAGAGAGCAGTAGACAGGCCTCAGAGGAGACAGGTGACGGGAGAAGGGCTTGGCAATCAGAGAGAGAGAGACAGATAGCGAGACAGGGAGGTTGCTACCCGGGACTTATACTCGTTCCGTGTGAGAGACTTGTTAACATTTCCAAGACAAATAAAAATAGTCCCATACTATTCTTTACCTCTCCTGTCACTACATGACATTTGGTGGGGAAGCTACTACAAGATATAAAAGCCGCTCGACCACAAGTCTAAAATATACTTCTCTACAAGTAACTACAAAGTCTTTATGACATTTGGTAGCAGCGAACGTATACGAACCTCATCTACGAATCAACATTAAATTCCTACAAAATATCAAGATTGAAAACAAGAATATCTCTCTCAACCAACAACAAAACCAGCTCCTGACGCTTCTCTCCATCCAGCCCCCTCCGTCTCCCAGATCATCATGCTGATGCAGAGGTCAAGAGATCACACGATGGCTTGCAAGTAGCTTAACGACAAACCAGCAAATCTGCGGACATCGTCTCCGAATTAAAAGCAAATTTCTACAAAAGCAACCGAGACTCTACAAGATTAGCTTCAGTTCTACAGTGACTCACTACAAAATACAGCCTACAGTGCAAATAGTCTACAAGTCTTCATCCTACAACGAGTAAATCACAAGAAAAAAGGACCAAGAATACATCAAGAAAGAAAGAAAACAAACAAACAAACAAACAAACGAAGAGTGAGAGACGACTCACAACTCATAACCACCAGACCTCACCCTCCTCTTTCTGCTACATCCACCCAACCCCCACCGCTTACGCAGGTGTGAAGAGGTCAGGGCGACGAAGCAAACACAAAGTCCATATTCACAACTCGTCTTACTCACTCATCTTCACTCAAGTTACTCATCGCTACTCATTCACTCACCACAGCTACCAGTGTGGGAAGTTGAGGTCATCATGCGTGCTTGCTGAACAGACGCCACGTCAGTCAACACACCACCTGCACCACCACTCACACCATTCCCACCACGGTAAAAATTAGTGAGTTACATAGTTACTTCATTTATACAATACACAGTGATAGACAATAAACTTCTGCACAAACATATAAAACGTGCTGTATAGTTACAACTTAAATTCATATACCTACTTCAATTATCTTCATAATTCAATCATTAAATACTTGCACCAACAATAAATATTCTACACAGTATATATTCATTCATTTATTATAACATTTATTTACTGTCAACGAGTGTTACCATTTATACCTACATAAAATACGTGTTTCATATATACAACTATACATATTATATCTACAAAGTGATAAAGAAAATATACCATCACAGTTACTCAATGAGCGATTAAAAGAACTGTATTAAACATTTATTAATTAAAGCTACCTAGTGGAAACAGATAAATTAGCTTACAAGAAAAAAAAAAAAAAGGCCAACACAAATGCCGTTAGCAAGAGTGAACATCTTCAACACAATCGTGAAGACAATGATTTCCACACAGTGCTGACACATATATTGCCCACGATAGGTACAAGTGAACAACAAGTCAGTGTATATAGTTAATACTGTATACATGTATATATTTTTTATATAAAATAAAATATGGGACTATATAATATCGTTTTCAATAATATCTGTGCAATATAAACTAAACTTTAAAAAAAGTATCCCAAGGAAATTAGCCAGCAATTATGTAACCATGAACAACATGGAAAAAGTGTACACAAGCAAAGAAAAACAAACTATAGAAAATCAATAAAAAAAAAAGAAAAGAAAAGGAAAGGAAAGAAAGAAAGAAGAGTGAGAAGGAAAAAAGGGAAATAAAGTAAGATCACATAACAAACAAATGAAAATAAGTGTAAGCGTTACTACAAATGCCAAAATACCACATAAACTACAAACAAAAAAGCAAATTGTGTCTCCACAAACAAGTGGCATGACACATCATCACTATCATCGACCGCAGCATATGTTAGGACTGCAGTTATTACAATTATGTTACACTTATTACAATTATGTAACTACAAACAATACTACAAACAATATGTACCATTTCTGTGACAGTTGCATTAACAAGATGTAACTTTTATGTAACTTTAATTACAATAATGTAACTACAAACGATATGTAACAATCATGTAACGACAAACGATTGCATTATGTTACACTTATTACAATTATGTAACTACAAACGATATGTAACAATTAGGTAACGACAAACGATTGCATTATGTTACACTTGCTACAATTATGTACCTACAAACGATATGTAACAATTATGTAACGACAAACGATTTCATTATGTTACACTAACTACAATTATGTACCTACAAACGATATGTAACAATTATGTAACGACAAACGATTACATTATGTTACACTTGTTACAATTATGTAACTACAAACAATATGTACCAATTAATGTAACAGTTGCATTAACAAGATGTAACTTTTATGTAACTTTAACTACAATTATGTACCTACAAACGATATGTAACAATTATGTAACGACAAAACAGTTGCATTAACAAGATGTAACTTTTATGTAACTTTAATTACAATTATAAGGCCAAGACACTTATGTAATAGTTGCATTAACAAAATGTAACTACAATTATAAGGCCAACACAATTATGCATTAACACAATATTTTGTAACAATTCATAAAATGTTACAATTATGTAGTACCACAATGTTAGTACAATATTATAAGTCATACAATTATAGCACAATTCTGTATTACTAGTATCATCATACAAGTTAGGTGAAATATTAGACATTACTAAAGTGATAACTCAAATATGTAATGTATAACCTAGCAGTATTACCATTGCACAATTATATGCGTACGTCTGTTGTACATGCACGTCTTACAAAGTGTTATACAACAACCATTGCATTTATTCAAATATGTATACAACTTGTTTAAAATGTATTATTACTGAATAATCACTATTTACTATGAATAATATATGTATACAATATTCATACAATTATGTTACTTTACAATATTATGTATTTCACTTAATTAGCTTATAAGTTCATTATAATGTGTATGTAGTATGTATTAATATATTATAACTATTAAATGTCGATGGTACGCCATTTTCGCGCGCCGAGCAGTGTGGTAAAGACTACATATTATATAGATAGATAGAAGCAGGGAGTCAGATGATGAGAGGTGTTGTGTCTGCGAGAATCGAGCAGTGCTAAACATGCTTACTCACTCTGACGCGAGGAATGCTTGAGACAGCGTCTAGTGGCCATATACACACATACACATATGCTCACACACAGGCTACGGGAACTTTCCATCCACGAGGAACACACGTGACACACCCCTGCTACACCAGAATTTAGGAAAGAGAGCTCAGACGGAGATTAGCCACCGAACAGGCAAGAGAGCAGTAGACAGGCCTCAGAGGAGACAGGTGACGGGAGAAGGGCTTGGCAATCAGAGAGAGAGAGACAGATAGCGAGACAGGGAGGTAGCTACCCGGGACTTATACTCGTTCCGTGTGAGAGACTTGTTAATATTTCCAAGACAAATAAAAATAGTCCCATACTATTCTTTACCTCTCCTGTCACTACATGACATTTGGTGGGGAAGCTACTACAAGATATAAAAGCCGCTCGACCACAAGTCTAAAATATACTTCTCTACAAGTAACTACAAAGTCTTTATGACATATTTTCACAGTTTTTTTTTTTTTTTTTTTTTTTTTACAAAATATGGTTTATTCTATTACAGATTTCATGCTTTAACATTCGTATAAGGACTTTCATTCGTGGAACTTGTGTTGTTATTGTAATATCTGCATTATATTTTCATTCCTTCTCAGCAACGTGCTCTGCGGTATACAGACTACCTGTTAAGATTGTTAGCAGTGTTCCTGCATAGCATAAAGTTATAACGGTAAGTGTCATTAACCTACACACTATAATAATTTGTAATGTTACTATTTATTATAGCCGTCACTGAAGTATATCATATTTACGCATTGTTTTGCTATTCAGATTTCTACCGCTTCCTTAAAATCAGATTGTGTTTAAATCACCCCATAATCTGTTGAGGCTCAGCAGGCCACATATTATCTTATCGAGGAGTAAAATTGGCCGTCACCCTACGCACGATAAAGGTAGACAGATTTCTGCCTGAGTGAAACCGCTAAGCCAAAAAAGAATGTCACTGGGTGTTCATATTTCTTCTCATACTAGGTATGGGAGGAAGGGGAAGAGGTCGAGGACGTGCACCACGCACCCAGGCGAATAGAGCAGAGGTCATTACACGAAGATCAATTATAGTTGGTCTTCATGCTGGTGGCACATCCAGGTCGGAAATTGCACGCCGTTTGGGCATCAGTAGGAGAACTGTGCAACTTTGGATACAACACTACGAAGAGGAAGGAAATGTTTTAACCAAACCAAGACCTGGTCGCCCAAGGGTGGCTTCTGTAGAGGATGATGAAAGGCTGGTGGAGGCCGCAAGAGCCAATCCTTTAACAACTGCGATTACACTGACCCGAGATGTGCCTATGGCCTGCCATCCGTCCACTATTAGGCGTCATCTTGTGGAAGCTGGTATAAGGTGTTATGTTCCCGCTGTAAAAGAAAGACTTATCGAAGAAAATAAAGTGGGACGCCTCACATTTGCCCAAGAAAATATTCATCATGGTTTCGATTTTTGGAGAAAAGTCATTTTTTCTGATGAAAAGTGTTTCACTTCTGTTACTGCACGAGGCCGACATTGCTGGCGCATAGAAAATACTCGTTATCAGGCCAGTAACATCTTCGAGCAGACCAGGAGTGGGAGGGTTTCTGTTTCCTTTCATGGTTGGATGTGGTTAGGTGACCCTGGAGAACTTGTCACCATTGATGGGCATCTGAACAGTGAGGAATACATCAATATTTTAGAAACTTCATTTCTCCCTGCCATTCGGGCTTATGCTATTTCTGAACCCGAACCTATCTACCTGGTTCAAGACCGTTCGCCAGTCCATACGTCCAGGGCAGTGAAACACTGGATTGCGACCCACCCTGAAATAAGACTGATAGAATGGCCTTCAAAGGGATGCGATTGTAATGTGATTGAAAATTTATGGGCTATTATGGTGCAGGAATGGGAAGTGGAGGAAAAAAAACAAGGTTTCAATAGTGAGAAAAGCTGAAGTGTGGGAAGGAATTCGTCGACGTCCAGACATCTGGTCCCGACTGGTGGATTCTCTCCCATCACGCCTGCAATCTGTGATAGACGCAGAGGGAGGTTGGACAAAATACTGATTATTTTTGGTATTGTCAGGACCAACTTGCCTAGCCCCAGACGACATGGGATTGGATAATGGATGGATGGGTTTTTGGTATTCACACCTGTAATGAAAGTTTTCTTCTGTTCATATATTACTTTATTACATAATGTTCCACATGAAGAATTAAATTGTATTGAATGAAACCCTTTTGGTCTCCTGCCTATCGATTAACTTTTGCACTGAAGTGGTGCTTATTATATATATATATATATATATATATATATATATATGTATATATATATATATATATATATATATATATATATATATATATATATATATATATACGGTGTATGAGTGTGTATATGTTTGTATGAATCTCTGCTACCCATACCAAACATCTGAGAGTTTATATCACCAGTGATTTCCCCGAGTGATATGAAATTGATGGATTAATTTCCATCTGCTACTCATTATGTGATATGGAATTATAATTTAATTATATTTTCGTTTAGCTACAAAGAAGAGTATGATGACCTTTATTAATTTTTTAGTATAATTGTGCTTATGGTGATGTGGGTAAATACAAGAGGGTTTTGCCGCCTTCTGGTTATTTCCCAATCTCTTTCTACTGAGAGAAAGAGAGAGAGGAGAAAGTGTTTTCTTTCTTTTTAACTGGGTCTTTATGACTATTGTTACGGAACAGAGAAAGATAATGTACACTTTAAGTGAGAATACTAAAAATCACTACTGTCCCGTAAAGTTCCAGGTTTAAAACAAAAGAGTTAGGTAAAATTACAAGTTAAAGTTTAATGCTCAAACTAACAACAAAACATTCAGGACTCATAAGGATAATGTAATGGCAAAAAACAGGTTAAATATATGGTTAACTGCAATAGCCTCTATTAACACGAAATTAGCAAAAGTAAATTTATCTAAGTCAGCCCTGATAAAATGAAAATACACTGGGTAATGCTCAGTTAATGCAAGATAAATTATTACAGATACAAAATATTATTACCAATGACTGACATCCAAACCCTGCACCAATCACAAAAACCTCACCAGGCCCACAAACTAACACCTTATGCTATACAGTACAAGAACAAAATGTAACAACACTCATACTCAAACCACACAGCAGCTAGATGGTTGGAGACTTCCTGAGCTCTCACAATAATAACTGTACAGGGGAGGACGGAGATGCGAACAAAATGAGGAGTAGATCTAAGTGGCCATTAATGCAGAGACTGAGCTCATTATATAGGGGCTGGCAGAGCTTGATACAACTTGTAAGAAGGACGCGCAAATGAAGCCATGGGGACAAAGAGTTGACAATCCTACTCTGAACAACAGAAAGAACGACTTACTCTACTGTAAGGGAGGAGGGGAGGAGTGAGGTAGAACGCGCTCGTGATCAAACATGCAGCATACTGTACATTAGAATTACACAAAGGATGATGAAATCATAGGCTATGTAACACCTCCCCACAAAGAAAAAGAAATTTACAAAGGAAATTTCTTATTACTCTAAAACAATCTGTCTAAAGTCTAGATAAGCAATCTGCAATAACATTTTCTTTCCCCTTGACATGTTGTATGTCTAATGAATACTCCTAAAGAAGTAGACTCCATCTTGTCAATCTCTGATTTTTATCTTTAAACTTACTAAGGAATTTCAGTGGATTATGATCGGTATAAATGACTATGGGGTCAAAACCAGAACACAAATAAAATGAAAAATGCTGTAAACCCAAAATCAAGGCCAAAAGCTCTTTCTCAATAGTTGAGTAGTTCTTTTGAGGTGGAGTGAACTTCTTACTGTAATAAGATACAGGGTGTTCAATACCCTGATCATCCTCTTGCAGCAAAACAGCCCCAGCTCCTGTATCACTTGCATCAACAGCCATCTTAAAAGGCTTAGCAAAATTTGGAGTAGCGAGCACTGGCTGACTTAATAGGATAGCTTTAAGTTTGTTGAAAGAGGATTCACAGTTATCGGTCCATACAAATTCAACTCCCTTTTTCAGTAGGTCTGTAAGTGGTGATACAAGAATTGAAAAGTTAAGAACAAATCTCCTGTAATAACCTACCATTCCCAAAAATCTTTGTAGCTCTTTCCTACTTTTAGGTCTGGGAAGATCACTTATAACCTGAACCTTAGCTGCTGGTGGTGCAACATGTCCATCACCAATTACGTACCCAAGGTACTGAACTTTAGCTTGACCAAACTCACACTTTGATAAATTAGCTACAAGATTAGCCTGAACCAAACGCTCAAGAAATTTACTGACATGGCATAGGTGATCTTTCCATTTGTCACTGAAGATTAATACATCATCAATATAAACAACACACCCTGCCAAACCCTCTGTTACAACATTCATGAGCTTCTGAAATGTGGCTGGTGCATTCTTCATACCATATGGCATTACAGAACATGGAAAAGTCTTTCCTAGTGTTACAAAACATGAGATCTCCCTAGCACGTTCAGTCATAGGTACTTGCCAGTATCCCTTTAACAAATCAAACTTACTTATGTACCTAGCCTTTCCGATCTTGTCCATGCAATCTTCCACACGAGGGAGAGGGTAAGTGTCTGTTTTGGTTATCTGATTAACACGTCTGTAGTCAATGCAAAGCCGCTGTGACCCCCCTGGCTTAGGGACCAGAGTGACAGGAGAACTCCACTCGCTCTGGCAGGGCTCAATCATCTTGTGGTCCAACAGGTAGCCAAGCTCCTTCTGGATGAGAGGAACTTTCACTGGGTTCACTCGGTAAGGAGGCAGTTTAATTGGCTTTGCGTCTCCAACATCGACATCATGCATCAACACAGTGGTTCTTCCTGGAGTGGCACGGAACACTTGCGGGTACTCCTGCAGTAATGCCGAAAACTCCTGCCTTTCCTCGGGAGGTAGATGAGAAAGCTTAGTCTGGAGATCATTCATGATATCAGGATTCTTCCCCAAACTATCACTCAGGCTCATGCTGCATGGGAGAGCTTCACTTGCAGACTCGGGTGGAACAGCTACAGTGCAGACTGGATTACTTTCGTCCCGCCTGTGATATAACTTTAGCATGTTGATGTGACAAAGTTGCTTGTTCTTTCTACGATCTGAGGTGGCGATGACATAGTTGACGTCACTGAGTTTCTTCTCCACAAATAAGGACCACTAAACTTGGCTTGAAGAGGTTGCCCATGCACTGGTAGCAGAATCAAAACCTGATCTCCTGGCTGAAAGTGGTGTAACCTGGACTTCTTATCATACCAAGTCTTCATCTTCTCCTGAGCAGCTCCTAAATTCTCTCTCGCCAGCTATAAAGCAGTGGACAGCCGTTCTTTGAACTTCATCACATACTCCAGCAGGTTGACATCATCTTCTTCCGACAGCCAGCATTCCTTGAGTAGCTTAAGGGGTCCTCTTACTTCATGGCCAAACAGTAGTTCAAAAGGTGAGAAGCCCAGTGATTCATTTGGAGATTCTCTTGCGGCAAATACAACAAATGGAAGACCTTTATCCCAGTCTTTCTGATGTTACAAACAGTATTTCTTGAGCAGCGATTTGAGTGTTTGATGATATCTCTCCAACGCTCCTTGGGTCTGGGGATGGTAAGCTGAAGACGTGATCTGGGTGATGCCCAACTCTTTCAGAGACTGCTTGAAAACATTTGACATGAAATTACTTCCCCGGTCTGACTGTACCTCCTTGGGCAGACCAAACTTTGTGAAGAACCCTAGCATTTCCTTAACCACGTTCTTTGCTGAGATATTTCTAAGTAGAATGGCTTCAGGATAATGAGTAGCCATATTAATCAGGGTCAACACATAAGAAAATCCTGAAGAAGTCTTAGGAAGAGGGCCCACAATATCCACCAACACACGGGTGAATGGCGCCTCAAAAGGAGGAATGGGAACTAGAGGTGCAACCTTTTCGGTCTGATTACACTTCCCCACAACTTGACAGGTGTGACAAGACTTACAATACCAGGAAACATCCCTGAAGATACCTGGCCAGTAGAAGTGTTTCAAAATGCGTGCCACAGTCTTCCTCACTCCAAGGTGTCCTGCCAAACTGGAATCATGAGCCACAATAATGATATCCTGCCTACAAACACGAGGGATGACAACTTGATGTACAACCTCCCACTCACAGTCGGCTGATGCTGTTGGGGGTCTCCACTTCCTCATAAGTACTCCTGACTTTATATAATAACAAGTAGAAGCACCAGCTGACTCTTCCTCACTGCAAGCAGAGTTGCTAGACCTTTCAACTCAGGGTCAGCAACCTGCAACTCAACCAACTCTTGACGAGACAAATTATCAACACTACGGGGTACTGCCTCATCTGGTGAGTGGTCCAAATTAGCAAGAAAAGTGTCAGCTAGGAAAACATCATCATCATCATTATCCTCTAAGTCACCAGTAACTTTAGACTTAGCCCTAGTGACAGCACATGCAGGGAACACATCAGGGACATCACAATCCTGGGACGCAGCCACTGGCTCACTAGACAACTGAGGAGCTGGACACACTTGACTTCCACCAATATCATTTCCAAGTAAGAAAGTTACACCTGACATTGGGAGTGTCTCAACCAACCCAACCATAACGGAACCATTAACAAAACCAGACTCTAAATTCACTCTGCACAGAGGGACAGAGAAGTAATTATTCCCTACACCTTGTAAGATTACAGTTTCATCAGAGGAATTAACATTAGAGCCTAGAACACTGGTCAGCATAAGGGATTGGCAAGCACCTGTATCACGATATATTTTAACTGATTTCCTGTCATTACTGTCCAGAGGACTGACAAAACCATCAGACAGGAAATTAGCACATGAACTCTTGAGAATGTCACCCACGTTACTGCTCAAAAGAGGAGCTCCATCATGAGAATTTAATTTACCCCTCAAAGCAGGTTCAGTTAACTCAGTTAAGGAATTCTGGGAACTCTCAAGGGTGGACACTAGACCAATTGACTGAATATTTAAAGACTCCTTTTTGTTCACATCACGCTGTCTCCTGAAACATTTCTCCGTAGTATGACCAAGCTTACTACAATAAGTACATTTACTTTTCTGAAATCTAGAGGTGAGGCTGGTATTTACTTCCTGAGAAACATCATCTTTATTCTCTTTCCTGTTACCTGTACTCTGAGTAGAGGCAACGTACTTTCTCTCAGCTTTCCCTTTCTCTCTAGAATATCTCTTGTGAGTGAGAACATATTCATCAGCTAAAACTGCAGCATCAGACAAATTATCTATTCTTCTCTCATCAAGATATAGGCTTACATCTTTACTAATACACCTTTTGAAGTCCTCCAGCAAAATCATCTGCTTAAATTTGTCAAAATCAGAATCCACATTCTTAGAATTTAACCACTGCTCTAACAGATCTTCTTTGATTTTTGCATACTCAACATGGGATTGCTTATCTTGCTTATAAGTTGTCCTAAATTTTTCTCCATAGGCTTCAGGAACAAGCTGATAGGCCTTAAGAATCAAGCTCTTAACTACATCATAATTATCAGATTGATCCTGAGGCAAAGATGCATAAGTGACTTGAGCTTTACCGGTGAGAACAGTTTGAAGGAGTACTGGCCAATACTTATTGGGCCAATTTAAACCTGTAGCTACCCTCTCAAACAACTGAAAATACTTTGTTAAATCAGATTCATTAAAAGGAGGGACAGTTTAACATTTTTAGCCGCATCAAAATCATCAGAGCTAGATGATCCAGTTCCACACTTTCATGCGATACTCATGGTCGGCCTGAATCCTAGCAAGTTCAATTTGTGCCTCAGCCTCCTTAGCACGGGCCTCCTGCAGGGCTAGCTGTAACTTAGCTAATTCAATCTGCGTTTGCTCATTTGGAGGAGTTACATTAAACAAGCTTTCATTAATCATGTCAACAATTTGATCTTTAGAATGATGAGAGAGAACAGCAATTCCCAATTGTTGAGCAACAAGCTTAAGTTCATTCTTTGTTCTGTTTTCCACATCCAACACTGTTTGCACATTTGACAAAAAATCTTTGGCTTCATCAAGCGTAGTAATAGTAGACATCATGAACAAATCACAGTCACAAAATATCAAGCAATATCCTTATGATAATATCCTGAATATCCTGATAAGAGGTCGCCAAATTTATGTTACGGAACAGAGAAAGATAATGTACACTTTAAGTGAGAATACTAAAAATCACTACTGTCCCGTAAAGTTCCAGGTTTAAAACAAAAGAGTTAGGTAAAATTACAAGTTAAAGTTTAATGCTCAAACTAACAACAAAACATTCAGGACTCATAAGGATAATGTAATGGCAAAAAAACAGGTTAAATATATGGTTAACTGCAATAGCCTCTATTAACACGAAATTAGCAAAAGTAAATTTATCTAAGTCAGCCCTGATAAAATGAAAATACACTGGGTAATGCTCAGTTAATGCAAGATAAATTATTACAGATACAAAATATTATTACCAATGACTGACATCCAAACCCTGCACCAATCACAAAAACCTCACCAGGCCCACAAACTAACACCTTATGCTATACAGTACAAGAACAAAATGTAACAACACTCATACTCAAACCACACAGCAACTAGATGGTTGGAGACTTCCTGAGCTCTCACATTAATAACTGTACAGGCGAGGACAGAGATGTGAACAAAATGAGGAGTAGATCTAAGTGGCCATTAATGCAGAGACTGAGCTCATTATATAAGGGCGCGCAAATGAAGCCATGGGGACAAAGAGTTGACAATCCTGCTCTGAACAACAAAGAACGACTTACTCTACTGTAAGAGAGGAGGGGGGAAGTGAGGTAGAACACGCTCGTGATCAAACATGCAGCATACTGTACGTTAGAATTACACAAAGGATGATGAAATCATAGGCTATGTAACACTATCAATAATGAAGGTTACTAGGGTAAGAATGACATGATAACGTGTGGACCGTTGTCATTGTTACGATAATGGTTTACATTTGCCATCATTTAATATATTACATGAGAAAATTTTTGGTTTAACACAAACTGGCAACTAAGGGATGAAGGTGGAGCAGGGGGGTTTAAGGCGGGGGTAGACCTGCTCCCCAAGCTCTGATCCCCCTCTTCCCTGTGTCCAGGGTGGAGAGGGGAAGGAAGGAGTAACCCCTGAGCATAAACTAGTACACGTGACTGTACGTGTCCCACAGAAACGGTCCTCTGTTTTTCCCATTGATTCTTCCCACTTCGACGTTTCACATTTTGCGTGGTTTTGGTGGAACATCCAAGCAGCGAAAAACGAGGAACCACTGTATTTATATATGTACAGTATGTGTAGAATATCATCGTATTTATAAAGATCAATATATAAAGAACATCTGTTCATATATATATATATATATATATATATATATATATATATATATATATATATATAAGAGAGAGAGAGAGAGAGCTCTATATACAAGGTGTCTCATAAATACTTGGTGTCAATCAGGAGAATGTGTTCCTGAGACATGTGTGAATATTTAATACTAAATGACCATATCGCCAAATATCAATAGATTAGGAGTTACAGCACGTGGCAAATTGACCTGTTTGCTTATGTTTCAATCCTTCCCTTCTCCGCACGTGCTTCGATACTGTGAAACTTTGAATCTGGATTGACAGCGCTGTCTGTATTACGAATTTGTGTGGGCGTCTGTACATATGTTGGTAATGTTACATAACATTGTTAATTTTACAAAAATGTGTGTTGTATCTGATACTGTTATCACTCTTTATCATTTTATGGCATACGAGTAAATGACAGGGGCGTTGCTAGGTGGCAGAGTAAGGAATGGTGGTATGTGGAAGGAGGGGTTGTTGTTAGTGGTGAAGGGGGGGGGGTTATGGGGATACAGCAAGGTGATGTATGGCGTTAGTAAAGGGTGGGTGCTCGGTTACTCCACAACACCCACCACCAAAGCTTGCCAGAAAACATGTGTATCAACCAGTGTCAGTGGATCAACGTAATGTAAACATAGGGGAATACACCTTTGGTGATTATGCAGATAAACTCCTGACCCTTTGTGTAGCAAGTGGAAATGCCGCAGAAGCAGTTCAGCTGTACAGGGAGCGGTATCCAAACCACAGAGTGCCAAATTGGCAAACATTTCTTGCAATTGATCGTCGTGTACGTGAGACTGGTACCGTTCGTCCACGTGCAGTTCCTGGTGACCACAAATCATTCACATTATCAACAGCTGGGACCAGGTAATACAAATGATTGAGGAGTACCCTGACACAAGTATTCGTTGGATTGCCCATTCTGCAATTGTCAGTAATGTCTGTGTGGAGGATCTTACACCAACATGGCCTTCATCTATACCACCATCAGAAGGTACAGGCTTAAACTGACTGGGACTATCTTCCGCGGATACAGTTCTGTCAGTGTCTGCTACAGCAGCACACTGAAAGCCGTCACTTTCCGTCACTCGTGCTATTTACTGATAAAGCAACATTCTCAAGAGATGGCATCATTAATTTACACAACCGGCATACATGCTCTGTTAACCCACATGTATTGGCTCAAAGATCTCATTTATCTATCTATCTATTGCCAGACGTCTTAATCCCGTAAGGGGTGGCCCCAAACAAACTGCCTTCATGTTGCTTTGTCCCCTGCCATTTCACTGCCCTGCTCCCAGCTCACACCCCTCTCTCTCATATACCTCTCCACTCCATCCCTCCATCTCATCCTTGGCCTCCCCCTCCCTCTCCTCCCCTCCACCTCACTCAAATACACTCTCCTCGTCAGTTTCTTACTCTCCATCCTCTCCACATGGCCAAACCACCTTAATGTGTTTCTCCTAACGCTTCCTATCACATCCACATCCACACCACAGCACTCCTTCAATTCCTGATTTGTTAGTCTTTCTCTCCATGTGACACCACATGCTACTCTCAAATAACTCCTTTCCACTGCTCTCACTCCTGACTTCTGTCCCTGCAACAAGGTCCAGGCTTCACTTCCATACGAGTTGGTATCACAATACTGTCATGTAATGTAGTAGCCTTTTCACTTCCATGATCACTTCCCTGTTTCTTATCACTGCTTTCAAGGAACCAGCAACCTTTCTTCCCTGCTGCACCCTTTCAAGTACTTCACCCTCTAAACTTCCATCCTTATTCGTCACACTACCCAAGTACTTAAACCACGGAGGAGAAAAGATACGGAGTACTAACTCTTATGGGCGAAATCGAGACCAGTGTAATGAGCTGGATTCGCCAACAGATGGCGTGGCGATCGCCGGTGTCGTCTGTTTGTTTACAAAAATTGACAGACGGACTGCGAGGGGGCGTGGAGGTACATACAAACATGGGCATCGTTGTGTTGTATGGGGCAAAAACTGAGGAACTGGCAAAGAGCTGTGGGTTCATTTCTTCCCAAAGTGCAAAAAAAAGGTGTTAAAATAGAAAACATAACAAGTAATGCATAAACAAATCCACAACCGTCAGAAATGTAGGTGTAAAGTAGGTGCCCACTACAACTGAATTTGAAACCTAGGCTTGCCGCTAGAAAATCTGTTGGGAATTAGTAAGTCAGTACATTATAATATATAATATATTGGGTACTGATATGGAACACCTGAACTTACTGACGTCAGAAAAACCGTTAGACTCACAAAGTAGGATATTATTAGTAGGTTCTCACAGGATTAACACTATTCAAATATCGACTGTTATTCATGGTGTGAGGACGATATTATCGACGTAATATATATATATATATATATATATATATACCGTACGAGGCGAAGATGCACTTGGCAGATTGGTGGTGACTGACTGAATGAAATATGTTTGAATAACATTGTTGTATTTCAAACACTTAAACTAATTAGCACATCATCCAGTAATTACTTGAATTACGGCAATGTTAATCGGGCATGTTGCATTCAGTCAGTTATCACAAACCTGTCAGGTACATCCTCGATTCGTTATTAAAAAAATATATATATTAAGGGATCATAATAGCTGTAGCAATCATTTCCCTGAGGGATATTGCTCTAGTAGCGGCAGGCTTTTTCCTACGTTAATGCAGACAAACCTACACAGTTTTAATATATTGTATATGACCACTTATTTGGTTCAGTATTGTTGTATAGGCTATACTTATTGGTAATTATCCCATATGTTTCTTTCATTAAAGCTTAGGCATATAAAAATCTGAATTTTCTTAAAGCTGTATAATGGGTACAAACCACATTAAAGTTGTCGCGTATTACATTTGTTTATGTTATACACCCAAAATATTGCTTACTATTATTTCATACATTTATATCTAGCTACTACAAACACATAAGCTATATTTAGCATATTGTTTTCAATTGATTTTTAGTATTCATTTCAAATTTATTTCTTCTTGTTCTTAGGATCGTTTTTCTTCTTTTCAAATTTCTTTGTAGTCTCTGAAATCCTTATCTCTCAGATTTCGGGGAAGTGGGTTCATACAGGCAAATAAAATACTCTGGCATTATCCAGAGCATTATTGACAAATCATCACCCAGAGCTTAAGGGTTACTCTTCTGTGGTGCGCCTATAAAGTATACTGTATATACAGTATAATGCATATACATTAGTAAACAGTATAGTCCCCCATGTGAACGTTTTCTTTGATTTCCCATTTTCTAGCCAGTTTGGACAATAGATGGCGTTACTGTGCGAACTCGAAACTTTAACATTGAGTCGTTACTCCGTATCTTTTCTCCTCCGTGACTTAAACGCACTCACATTCTCCATTTCCTCCCCATCCAGTCTCACTGTACCTTCACTGACTTCACTTCTATCGAACACCATCACATTACCCTTCCTTACATTCACCTTTAGGTTCCATTTCTTACACACTCTCCCAAACTCATCCACCAAGCCTTGCAGCTTCGCTTCGTCTTCACTTAACAACATAATATCATCTTCAAACAATAGTGCAAGGAGTTTCCGAACACTGCACTCTCTCACTAGGTCCGTTCCAACATCCACTGCCCTACCTTGTATCTCTTTTATATCCCCATCCGTATACAGATTGAAGAACCTTGGAGACATGACATATCCTTGTTTCAATCCAACCTTCTAATAGAAAAATTCACCCAGTTCACTATCCACATGCACTGCAGCCTTAGCACCCTCATACGTATTCTTCACGGCCTTCAAGAACTTCCCATCTACTCCATATATTCTCACTGTAATACTTTCCATAATCCTTATCTATACAACCTGGCATATGTTTTCCCCAAATCCACGAAGGTCGCATACAACTACACAACCTCTTCCCTTCCTAAAACCTCCTTGTTCTTCTCCAACTAATTCCTCTGTTATTTCCGTAACTCTGTCAATAAGTATCCTACCATATACTCTTCCTATTACACTAAGAGGGCAAATGCCCTAATGATTACCACACACTTCCTTTCCCCCTGTCCCTTTGTACAGGGGAATAATTATACGTGACTTCCAATCCTCCAGGACTCTACGTTCCTCTCTGGTCAGTCTGCACATCTTCTACATCTGTTCTATCACTATATCTCCCCAATGCTTCAGCATTTCACCACACACTCCATGAATTCCCGGGGCTTTCCCAATGTTAACTTTCCTTATTGTTTCCACAGCTTCCATCCCACTGATTTCTTCCTCTCTTCTCACATCCCTCCTTCTCCAAGCCATTCCCCAGCCACTTATACATGCATTACTTTCATTCTCTATGTTCAACAATTCCTTAAAGTGTTCTCTCCATCTGCTCACTTTTTCTCCCTTCTCCACTAGTAATATACCATTTTCATCTTTCACTCCCCAACTAACTTCTTTGGCACCCCGTGTAACTCTCTTTATCTCTTTCCAGAACATTTTCTTACATTCCTTCCACTTTACACTCAAATTCCTTCCAAATTCCTCATCCACTATCTTCTTACTCCCTCTTACTAATCTTTTCACCTCTCTCTTCCTCTCTACATATAACTCTGTCTTCCGTATATCAACTTCTGCCACGTCCCTGTTTCTCATCCACTCACTACATGCTTTCTTCTTTTGTGCCACAGCCTCTCTCACCTCTCCAGTCAACCATCCTGTTCCCTGCATCCCCTTTCAACTTCTCTTAACCCCACAAACATCTTCACATGCTGCATAGATTTCTTCTGTGAATATCTTGGACACATGCTTTCCACGTCCCTCTTGTGCTCCAGTCCGTATGTACCCAATTGCTCCTCCACTTCCCTCTTATATTCTGCCTTTTTCCATCCTTTTGTAACTTCTCTATCCTTGTAAGAACTGCTTCTTCCTGTCCTTCCCTTCTTCTGTTTCTTCATATTGTTTGAACCTTGATTCTGATTGCCACCAGGTGGTGGTCCGTAAGTCCACTCTCCCAACCTCTAAATACTCCTGCATCTATTACACACCTTCTCATCCTTTCATCCACACACACATAATCAATCATTGCCTTCAATTCATTCAGTTCATCATCCAACATTCTAATCACTCGCAGTATATACCTGTGGATCATTTTGTGCCTGAAGAGAGTATTAGCTATTACCAACCCCCTCCCGGCACACATATCCACTAAAGCACTGCCATTCTCATCCATCTCTGCAGGCACACACCACTCACCAACTACTCCATCCACCTTCACATTCATTAAGTTTTTATTCATATTTCCAATCAAAAACACTTTCTCATTCCTTTTAAACTTTTCCAAGTACTCTTGCACATTTGTTCAGAACTCTTCTCTCACTCTGCATGCACGATCTTGCGTTGGTGCATACAGCACGCAATCACCCACATTTGTAGTCCAACTTTTACTCTTACCCACACAATCCTTGAGCCAACTCATCATGTGCATTTTGTAATCAATGTATGGGCTGGCATCATTGGTGACTATCTTCATACCTTCTACCCCAGCACCTGACAGCTGACACATACACAAGGTTTCTTGAGGACACATTACCATTGCTGCTGGAGGATGTATCCATTGGCATACATCAGAGGATATGATTCCAACATATTGATGCTCCACCCCATTATGCTAGAAGAACAAGAAAATATTTGAATGATGTGTTTCCTGGATGATGGATTGGGCGAGGCAGCGCAGTGTCATGGCCACCTCGATCACCTGACATTAATCCCATGGACTTCTACCTTTGGGGACACATGAAAAGTGAGATGTATGCTATAGAGGTCCCAAACTGTGAGGAATTGTGGTGTTGTGTGAAGGACAGTGGGACACGGATATGCAACAATCCTGGGATTTTGGACCGTGTCGGACAGTCACTCATGCGACAGACTGCTACATGCATTGAACAAGAAGGCCAGAATTTTGAACATTTGCTATGAATGCTGATGTCATACTACCTGTCTCGCGCACCATTATGCAATACGAGACATAGTCCTTGCAAACTGAGAAGTAACTGATGTGCTATGATGCAGATTCCCTATAAATAATCGTAGAAACTTTTCCTGTGGCTGCAAGTGAATTAAATTTTGGTGAGTCAGAGGTAAGGGTGGCCAGGTCTAAGGGAAATGTATGGCAACACCCACCAGCCTATAACAATGACAAGCAGCCTATTTTTAGCTCAGTACCCTCTTTGCAGTCAGACTAGGAGGGTGTGTAAGCGCTTGGCCTGCAATCTTATTCCTCATTTTCTGTTACGTCCTGTCCATACCTTACATGTATTATAGTGATGGTGTGTTATATATAGTGCAGTGTGCTAGTGAAGAAGGTGTATCAGAGTTTTTTTTATATATTTTCAGAGAAATCCAAATATGAAATTCATAACTGATTGTGACCAATCCCCTGCTATACACTGAAACAAACCACGATAGCAGGCAAGGGCTTATCAGAGGAGGAGTACTTGAAATACTTGTTCAGTGAGACAGAAAGTGAAGAAGAATGTGACAAAGATTCTGGTAATAGTGAATATGAGAGTGACTGGGGTGAGAAGGAGGAGGAGGAGGAGGAGGAGGAGGAGGAGGAGGAGGAGGAGAGAGAGAGAGAGAGAGAGAGAGAGAGAAGAAAAGGAGAGCTTAATTCTCCCCCAGGAGACTAGATAAACCCAAAGCCGCGGTCAAGGCCATGGCGATTAGCACAACCTCAGCCAGTAGTACCATCACAATCACCACTGGTATCACCACTACCTCCACTGGTATCACAACTACCACCACTGGTATCACCACTGCCACCACTGGTATCACCACTGCCACCACTGGTATCACCACTGCCACCACTGGTATCACCACTACCGCCACTGGTATCATCGCTGCCACCACTGGTATCATCGCTGCCGCCACTGGTATCGCCACTACCACCACTGGTATCACCACTGCCACCACTGGAACCACCATGACCATGGAGACTGAGCCGTCTTATCGCCACCTCTCTTCCACCCCCCACCACGAAAACTGACCTCGTTACCCCCACAATCACCCTACACTCTCACAACACTCCAACCTGCCAGCATTTCACTACCAATCCAAGATATTTTGGTATCATCTTCCCCTATGAAACTATCAACGTCACTGATCCCTTCAGACTTCATTCCCTCTGAATTTCAGCCATCATCATCATCATGATCATCAGCACCACAACCATCTCCACCACAACCATCTCCACCACAACCATCTCCACCACAACCATCTCCACCACTACTACCTCCACCACAACCATCTCCACCACTACCATCTTCACCACTACCATCTCAACCACAACCATCTCCACCATAAACATCACACACACACACACACACACACACACACACACACACACACACACACACACACAAATACTCACACACACACACACACACACACACACACACACACACACAGGCTGTGATCGTACTGTACCTTTCCTTCTCTCTGCAACTCCATCTCCTCTCAAGAAACATTACAACACTGCTAGAGGACATGAGTAACCAGCTTATTTGCCTAATTTTTATACTATTGTATTGTAAGGTATAAAATGTGTGTTTACTATATACTCTCATAAGGAAAATGTGGTGCGTTTCATTGCTATTCTCTGTAATTTTACTCGTAAAGTATGGGTCGCATCAAAAATCCGAAGAAAGCATGATCAAGCTGATTATTTCTTATGCATACTTTTGTAAAGCAAAATAACCTATGGGTGCAAATAATTATTTTGGGAAAAGTTCCAAAACACGAACATACTCAGCCTACGGGCCGGAGCGTACGTACTGTTACCGCCAACCCATCGTAACTTTCAAAATTCATTTTCTCAATAAAAATAAGGGTTATAACACTGTGAATTATATTATGGGCTTCCTTAACTTCTGGGCTACAAAACTGGAAATAATATACATATATGTTTGTTAGAGTCACAAATAACATACGAAATAAATTTGACGTTTTTAGGCAATTTTGTATTTTTTTTTTTTTATAATTTACTCGAAGATTATTGAACGTATCAAATTGCAACGAGGCTCATTGGATAGCTCGTTTAAATTCTGCATATAGATATATACTTTGCAACTGCATGTCTTTGGAAAAATTTTGCACTGTGATGTAGGGATGTTATTGGAAGCTATATTTCATTTAAATAAGGTTTATTCTGGCTTTATTTCTGTACATTTATTCATCTGTTTATAGCATAAACATCAATGAAGATAATGGGCTACGATTTTTAACAATATAAGCATTTTCCGAGGGTAAGGATGACCTTGGAATTTATTCTCCTTTCCACGCAAGCGGAGGCAGCCTGAGCGGGGTTTTGGTTTTGTGGGGGGGGAGGGGGCACGGAAACTTATTGGAAACTTATGTTGTCCAAGAGGGCTTCTTAATAACAGGTTGTTTGTAAATAAATCTCACTGTCAATGGTGGAAGTTTCGTTGACAATCTCTTGACTCCAACACATTCCTAGCACACCCGAGATTTGCTGTAATTCCTGAACGATTGAAATTTGGCTATATGGTCATTTAGTATCAATAATTCATTCATGTCTCAGGAACACAGCCCCTGATTTACACCAGGTATTTATGGGACACCCCATATATATATATATATATATATATATATATATATATATATATGGAGACGAGATGTCTGAGGAGTATGTGTGGAGTGACGCGTAATGTTCGAGTGAGAAATGAAGTGCGAAGAACTGTAGTTGTTCGGGAGATGGCTGATCGAGTTGAGCAGAGGGTGTTGCGATGGTTTGGGCATATGGAGAGAATGAATAATGAGCGATTGATGAAAAAGAGAACTAGATCTGATGTGAGAGGTGTAAGGCTGAGAGGAAGACCACGAATAGGATGGATGGACAGTGTGAAGAAAGCATTGGATGTGAGAGGGATATCTGTTGAGCAAGGAAGAGTGGCTGTGCGTGACAGAAATAAATGGAGAGAAATTGTGAATGAATAAATGTTGACGCAGCTCTGAGAGGATATTCTCCCACATTTGGTCTTATCAGCTGATCAGGTCAAGTGCGGGTAAGGGGATGGGTCTATTATGATGTGGCATGGGTAAACCAGCTCTGCTGTCGGGCCCTGCTGCAGATGTCACTGATTGCACTGGGCAGTTGACCCTCGTGCGGTGTGGTGTGGTGAGGATCTGTCCCTTCTTCCCTCTGGGGCTAAAATGCGAATGAATGTGTTTGAGTGGATGAGTAAACTTGGAGTGTGTCGTCCTGTCTCGGCTACCTCCCTTTTCTTGGGTGAAGAAGCCTAGGTATATTTATCTATCTATCTATCTATCTATATGTGTGTGTGTGTGTGTGTGTGTGTGTGTGTGTGTGTGTGTGTGTGTATTTTATGTCAGTTTTTCTTGTTTGGAAACTGAGGAACACCCATATACAACTCTCTAAACACGTTGAGCAGCTGTAATTTATAATGACGATTTTAAAGGTGTACATTACTGTTGCTATAGTGGCGCCCCTGGCGGCAAAGATTAGAACTAATTAAAACTAATCAAATCAACATGATGAAGCCATGGTAGCGAATGGCTTTTTTTTTTTTTTTTTTTTTTCAAATGCACATTATTAGCTACAACAGGTTGGATGGATTTAGAGATTGGTTGGGTGGGCAGAGAGGCTGGGGTTGGTGGACCTGCACAAGGAATATATAACATAAATTCAGTGGATAAAATGGATCCCAGTCGTCTTCTTTTACAAGAAAACGCCATCCAGTGTCCCAAACAATGCTGGTATGCACGATCAGAGGGCTTTACTTCTGCTTGATATTATAAAAGTAGTTATGAAAAAATTGAAGCTGGATCACTTTGCCTAGAGACCTTAGATTTGTTTGCTCCGTGTAACAGTATAACTACATAATTACAGGCAGGAGAGCAATGGAGCAGCAGCGGTGGAATGTTTGGATCAAAAGTCCGGCAGTTCCAGCCAGCATGGTGATTAACAATGATCCACTCGTGTACGTCGCTAGCAAGGATGAGCTCCTGCGGTACATTCCTCCCATTAATGGCGCCTCCATCCTTGAGCTGGGCTGCGGTATTGGGTATGTACAGTTAAAGATAATCTTTGTACAGAAGAGTCAGCAATAAAGCTTTGTTGACAATAGACAATATGTGTATGCAAGTCTAATGTCTGACTTGTATTAAGATATTGTTTCAGGCTGTTCGGGTAGATGTATTTTAACTTTTAGGAGCTTATAATTGTTGTCAGTCTACTCATTTTGTCGTCATCTTCCACCACAGAGTGATGAATTCATCTGTCTATATGTGTACATTTAGTGAGCCACTTAGAGGACAGGGATAGGTGAATTTGCATTTCATAGTGAGGAAGAGCATCTGTGGAAACTTGGATGGAAAGAGATAAAATGTTTTGCACTGGGGAAAAACAAGAAGCTTCCAGAGACTGCAACACCCGTGCTGAAGAATTTTTGCAAGGGCTTGTCAACGAGATCAATGGGCACCTGTGCTTTTGGAGTATGGCAGGCAGACGCCTTAATGCCATTTGGAGTTGACACGAAAAACAAGCCTCCACGTCTCGTGTCCTCCAGCATCAGGCTGGCTTTCGACGAAGCCACACAAAGCTCATGGATATACCTTTCCATCTCGTTCATCGTCAATCCCTGTCTCCCACCCCCCCTGCACACCTACCAACCTCACTCACGAACAGTCGAGTAAATTTCTCTCTCTCTCTCTCTCTCCCCCCCCCCTCTCTCTCTCCCAGGGGTACTTATCTTCACACCTTGAAACACGATCACATGAACATCGCCATGGACACGAACTTACTCATTCTCCGTGTAACTCCACATGAGGTTATCAGGTAACAAAATTCCACATTCATTCTTGCCCCGTAAACCACAACGAAGTTCCAAGTTTTCTATCTATCTATCTATATACCTAGGCTGCTTCCCCCAAGGAAAGGGAGGTAGCCGAGACAGGACGACACACTCCCCATTTACTCATCCATTCAAACACATTCATTAGCATCTTAACCCCACAGGGGAGAAGGGACAGATCCTCACTGCACCACACCGTACAAGGGTCAACTGCACATTGCAATCAGTGACATCCAAAGCTGGGCCTGACAGCAGAGCTGGTTTACCCCTGCCACATCATAAGAGACCCATCCCCTTACCCGCACCTGACCTGACTAGCTGATCAGACTGAATGCGGAAGAATATCCCCTCAGGGCTGCGTCATTATTTTTTCATTCACAATTTCTCTCCATTTATTTCTGTCATGCACAGCCACTCTTCCTTGCTCAAGAGACATCCCTCTTGCATCCAGCGCTCTCTTCACACTGTCCATCCATCCTATTCGTGGTCTCCCTCTCAGCCTTACACCTCTCACATCAGATCTAGTTATCTTTTTCACCAATCGCTTATCCATTCTCTCCATATGCCCAAAACATCGCAACACCCTCTGCTCAACTCTACCAGCCATCTCCCGAACAACTCCAGTTCTCCTTCGCACTTCATCATTTCGCAATCGATCCATACACGTCACTCCACACATACTCCTCAGACACCTCATCTTCATTACATTCAAACTTTTCCTCTCTGCTACACCCATATTTCATGTTTCAGCCCCATATAACGCAGTCGATACCACAACACCCTCATACAGCCTTCTCTTTACATCCTTTCTAAACGAACGACATCTAAACACTTTTTTCACTCCTCCCAGCACGTTACCTACTTCATTTATTCTAAACTTCACTTCTGCATCTATTCTTCCATCCACAGCAACATGTGACCCTAAATATTTAAAACACTTTACCTCCTCAAGCAACTCACCATTCAAAACTATATTCATCCCCCTACCATCTACCAACCTCGTACACTTCATCACTTAACTTTTATTCTCATTTACTTTCAATTTCCTCCTTTCACACACTCTTCCAAACTCCTTTACCAACTGTCTGAATCTCTCCTCTGAATCAGCCACCAGTGTA